>NW_015090849.1:1904874-1906071 GCF_001431845.1 Calidris pugnax
CGTTGTTGTGACGCTCCTCGATGTCGCTGAGCTGCCTCTCCAGCGACTCCTTGGTGCCGCGGACGGACTCCAGCTCGATGCTCTTGGACTGGAGCTGCCGGCGGTACTCGGCGATCTCCTCCTTGGCGGAGCGAATGGCCTCCTTGTTCTGCTCGGCCGCCTCCGTCAGCTTGGCGTAGCGGCATTTGAACCACTCCTCGGCCTGGTACATGTTGTGGTCGGACTGGCACTCCAGCTGGGCGCGGATCTCCTTCAGCGCCGTGGTCAGGTCGGTCTTCAGGTAGTCCTTCCTCTCCACCGTGGCGTGGGACGCCTGGAGCTGAGCCAGCAGCTCGGCCACCTCCTCCTCGTGGTTGCCCCGCAGGAAAGCCACCTCGTCCTGCAGCGACTGCACCTTCTTATCCAGCTCCGCCCGCATCAGCGAGGCCTCCTCCATCTCCTTGCGCAGGGCGCGGATGGTGGCCTCCGTCTCGTCGCGCAGCCGCGCCTCATCCTCGAAACGCTCCCGCAGGCGCTGGATGTCCTCCTCGATGTGCTCGGAATCCAGCTGGATCTGCGCTTTTTCGTGGCTCACCTGCTCCAGGGCTCCCCGCAGCTCCCGCAGCTCCTGCTCGTAGGCATCGCCCAGCTGAGCCCTCCCGGCGTGTTTCTGCCGCAGAGCCGCCAGCTCCGCCTCGATCTCCTTGTTCTGCTGCTCCAGGTAATGCACTTTCTCGATGTACCCGGCGAAACGGTCGTTCAGCCCCTGGAGCTGCTCCTTCTCGTTGGAGCGGCTCAGTTTCAGCTCGGCCGCCCCGTTGAGCAGCGAGGACTGACTCACGTCCAGGCTCTCGGCCGAGCTCAGCACCGTGGAGCCGTAGGTGGCCCGCGGCCCCCCCAGGTTGGTGCGCTTGTAGGAGGAGGAGACGGTGCTGCCCGAGCCCCGGGACCACGATTGCGAACGGAAGCCGCTGGACGGGGAGGCGCTGGCCCGGCTGTAGGTGGCCCGGGTCTCGGTCACCCGGCGGTACGAGGGGTTGCCGAGGGGCTCCATGGTGTAGCTCATGGTGGGACACTCGGGGGGTGGCGGGCGGCGGCGCGGCGATACTCCGGCCGCCGCCACCCTTTATATAGCCCGGCCGGGCGGCAGCGGGGCGGCCCCGCAACACGTGTGCGGGGGGCGGCCTCCCCCCGGCCCTGCCCCGGACCCGCCTCCCC
>NW_015090849.1:1906849-1947162 GCF_001431845.1 Calidris pugnax
CGGGGGGGGGGGACGGGGATCTGCGGGGGTGGGGGGTGTGTGTGGGGTTTGCTGCAGTGCTAGAGCAGTCGGGCAGTAAACAGGAGTTTGAAAGACCCCTTTGGTATCCAACCCCTTTGCTCTTGATTCTTCTCTCCCTCCCTTTCTTCCTCTTTTTCCTCCCATTTTCATCTAGCGCTTGGTGCACTTGCTTACGAATAAATTCTCCCTCTTTGAAGCCTTGTTAAAAATTATGTTTACATAGCACAAAATGCTTCGTATGGGTTGCATTACGGTGACTAGCTGCCAGCCAGACTTTGACCTCCTCCTGGATGGATTACAGCTACACAGGCAATTGATTAGTAAGCTGCAAATTAAAAAAAAAGAACCCAAACCAAAAAAAACCCAACCCAAATTGCTGGTGCTAGAAAAAGCCCCACCACAGCTCCCATTGCAAAGCCGAGGGATGCTGAGGTGGGGAGATTTTAACTCCTCTTTCAGAAAGATGCTGAAAAGGCTCTGCCTGTTTTCAGCAGTCTGTGAATTTTTAAGCAGGTGATCTTGTTACCAGGCAAAATCCTTCCCCAAAAATTGCCTTCTCGCCTTTAACCTGGGATGGGCAGGGTTCCTGGGTTTTGCTGCTGCTGTGTCTTCACTGTGGAGAGTTGGGGAAGTCTGAGGGACAGGGTTAAACTTTGCAACCACATGGAGCACCGTACCTCTGCTGGCTCATTAATATGATGCTGTCATAGGACTGCAGCACTGCAGTCACTGGAGAAGTCAGAATTATCCGAGGGATCTGCTCAATCCTATTTGCAAACATGGGCAGTTAGATCCACTGTTCAACCTCTCCCGAGTTTTAGATGAGAAACATAGAGAAAAGGTTTTATTAGAATTGAAGCAATCACGGATTCTAAATCTGTTCCATTAATTTTGCTAGAAAGTTTTCTCCATAGGCAAAAAACATCCCTTTGGATTTAATTGGAAGTCAAAACAAAATTACTGTCTATTATGGCATTGCATTTTGTTTCCTTTTAGGGAAAAAAAAATATGTTATGATCTGGTTTGTTACTGCTTTTTTTTTTTTTTTTCCCTGTTAAGTGAAACAGGGAGGGGGAAACAGATGATGTTTTTATACATGGGGAAAACTTACAGTAAAAGAAATCGTGTGGTTAACAGAGGTGCTTGGGAGTTTTTATTACCCTTTTAATCTTCTGAAAACAAGTGGATGGTGTTGAAGAGCAAGCAAGGAGGGGCAGATTGAACTTTGTAATAGAACTCCCTTTCATTAAGTACCTCGACGCATGGATTGTTTTAAATCCATTTACCCAGTATGCAAAATAAATTGTTGCTTTATAATCAAGCAGTGATACCATTTGACTTATTTATTTAGTATTGAAATCCAAGCAGTGCAAACTTTTATAGAATACAATAGTTTACATAATACATATTGATTAACTTAAAAATCAGGGTATTTAGATGAGAAAAAGTGTGCATTTGCAGAGGCATTTACAAGCATGGACAGACATCCTGGTGAAATAAAACATGTTTTAGTTTAAAACACATTCTTGCAATGCTGGTTTCTGGTCTATAATCAGATGCAGGTGGAGAGCACTCCTGCTACGTTACCCTGAAGGTGATCTGAAGGTTAGAATGAGTCAGGGAAATCGGTCTGAAGTGTTGCCTTATTTCTGATGAGCAACTAAATCTTTTTTCCATCATTATCTGCTTTGGAGATTTTGAAATGCAGACTAATATTTCTGCTTTTCGAGAACTTTTTGCCAAAAAGTTTAACAACCAGGCATTGCTGAGTTGGAGCAAAGAGCAACCTGATGTCTGGGGCTTTGAAGCAGCAGAAGGGAAGGAGCAGGCACTCCCACGGGATTGAAAAGCAGCAGCATTGATTTTAATCTTGATTATACACTATCGACAAACCTGCATTAAAGAAATACTATAGAGGGATGAGACTGAGTTCTGCAGCTTCCTTAAAAAAAAAAGGAAACAATATACAGAAGGCGGAGTTGCACAACAGCCTGACTGCAAACTGAGTTTAAAATATATCCAATGATAAAACTTGAGTATCTTTTAAAAAATTATAGACTCAGATAAGTAGAGAAAAGGGTTGGATTTTTTGGGTGGGTGCTTTTAGGTTATAGAGAGACAGTAGAATGAAGAGGACCAGACAGATAATACAATGCAGTTGGTTAGAACTATTAAAAAATATTTATCAGCTTAAAGGGGACTTATCTTAGGGAGTGGCTGCCCATTTTTAATATAAGCCTGAATGAAACTTAAGGCTAAGAAATTTAAGCCTGAATAGGTCTTAGTGATATCCATGCAAGAAGGGCAAAGAGTAACATCAGAAGGAATTTTGTCAGAGTGAAAAAAAGAGGAAGGAAATCAGATTTTGGTTCATTTTGTTGTGTTCCACACCACAGACAAACGTACATTGCTGTGACTCTCCAGGCCAAGGAATTTATACTGTTTTTTTTGTCAGCTGAAGACCTTGATGTCCTAGAACCTTATCTGGTCACCATAAACTTATAATAAATAATGGCCCAGATAATCAGCTGGAGTAAATTGGTCTCATTCCAGCAGAGTCAAGAGAGCAAGGACAGACATTTCAGCCCAGCTGAGGACATGTCCTATAATATTTATACAGCGAATGCAATGGGAGAAAACCCTGGGATTGATGCACTAAGGGCCTGATCCTGCATGGTGTTGGATGCTTCTTGAAAAGGGCTTTCAGTCCCTAATTCCTAAGGGAGCCCAGAAGAGATCAACAGGCACAGGAGGAGTGCACAGCCCGGTGTGGGACTGGGCCACGAACCAGCAGGGCTGGTGTCCAGCTTCAAGGGAAACGGAACTTTTAAGAGCATTCACTTCTTTTTTGTTTGTTTCTTTTTGTAGTTTTTTTCACGGATGTTGAGGTTTGACAGACCAGATTCTGGGGGGGGGCCGTGCTTAAGGATGGGTTATTGTGGTCATTCACAAATCATCTTCGGCATCGTTTGGGGATACTTGATGCAATGAAGGGAAGGGGATGTAGTGATGGGGAGGGGACAGGACCAGCTCTCGGAGGGGACAGAATTGGGGCCATTCCAGCTCTGGGGCTGGCTGGGAGCAGTGGTGAGGCTGGGCAGCCTGACTGATGTGGCTACAGCAGAATTTCTGAGAGCATGGCACAGCATAAAATCCAAAGATCCTACTGGGAAATGCTTGTGCTTTGAAAAATTCATGTATTCAATTTCTTTCTGTCCTAAACTGGACATACTCAGGACAGAATGGTAACGCAATAACATTTCCCTAACACGGCCCATTTTTCCTCATTCCCATTCAGGCAGTGATTGTATTTCAGGACCTTAAATCAAACATTTCCAGACACTTGCATTATTTTCTTCGTGCAGAAATGCTTTGTGTTGCATTTGAAGAGAATACAATCCCGAAAACACAGTCCTAATGCAGCGTTTGCATTCAGTTTACCACTGAATGAGCATTTCTTGCAAATTCCTCCAGATTGTCCCTGAGCTCATCGCTGCTATTGGCTTTCCCTGATTTATTTGCTGCAAGATAAACACACAGGCCTAAGTTTCCTTCAGTGTCAACACCAAGAATGATTTCACAGCTACAAGTGTACTTCAGTGATTTCCTAACTTTAAAAAATTAAACATTTACTGTAGTGCCTACATTTTTCAGCGTTGTTTTCCTTGCATTTTCAGAACCCTGCATTGCACACTCATAACTTCTGTAATGTTCTCTTTCATGGCCACCTCCTGCCCTGTTTCAAAGGGCTGGTTCTTTAGCTCAGTGAATTCACAAAGGAGCAGTGATGCTGAATTACTCCAGTGAAAGACTTCGCCTAGAGTCTTATGATTAATAATAGAAAGATATTCAAGAAAAGTTTCTGATCCCTCTGTAAATTACTGCAGCTTTCTCTGGCGTTACATGGGATAATGGCAGCCACTTGGGTAAGAGGCAAAGGGAGATTTTGTGCCTCCATCTCCATGACATATTCATGTCTCCCATTTTCCACAAATATATTTAAGCAACATATTGAATCCTTGGCCAGCAGAAGGCCTGTCCATGCTACTTGAACTGGATATTGAATGCGGTTCCACCGCCTCTTTAAACTGCTTTTTGACCAATTAACTATAGATGTGTGATGAACTCTGTGTGAAAAGCAGATTCAGCACACAAATGAACTGTGACCCTTCTTAATGACAACATTTCTGAAGAGATGGCTGTGTATGTGTAGACAGATATTGGAAAACTTGGTAATTCCCATATCAGAGAAGCCAAGAACCTGACAAAGCAGAAATAAGACTGCCTAGAACAGCTTTTTTAGGGAGAAAGAGTTTAGAGGTGAAGGTTAATGAAATAAAGTCCAGACTCTCCTTCTCTGGAGATATTGAAAACCCACCTGGACACATTCCTGTCCAAGCTGCAGGTGACCCTGCTTTGGAGGGGGGTTGGACAAGGTGATCCCCCACCATCCTGTGATTCTGTGAAATGGAGTCAGAAGCAAACTTGCACCTACTTGCACCTACATTCCTAAAGGAATGAGTTTCAATGAAGATGCTGAGCCCCAGTTTCCTTTCTGGTACTATTCTTCTGTATCATCAGTTGAAGAGAGATGCACCTCTGATGTGATGGGCCAATTGTAACACAGGGTGATGTAGTTTGGGTGCAGTATTGGAGTTACATCCTCTGCTTGTGTAGCAGAAAATAATGAAAAATGAAGCAGCCCTAAGACCACTTCAAGGGCTTCAATAATGACATGTGGTGCCTTTCTGTTCATATCACAGTCTTTTAACCACAGTAGCACCATTTCACCACAGCCAGCTTTATCCAAACGTCTGATGCTTCAGATGGATATTGGACCCCGATGAACACCCAACACGGCCTTTGATGAGACTGAAAGTACTAATTTATCCTTGGACTGTGAAAAAGCGTTCCTAACAACGATACAACTGCAGAGTCCACATGCAGTGCTAAGGGACATGGTGTAGGGGAGGGTAGATGGTTGGACTCGATGATCCCAAGGGTCTCTTCCAACCTAGATGATTCTATGATTGATGGGTGAGTCGGGCTGTTACTGTACGTTTAGAGGTACGTGTCTGGGGTTGGGGTAACATCAGCTCTGGAAGTCAAGAGTGGAGGCCCATTAGCTTAAATTGCCTCCCCTGTTTGGTTAAAACTCAAATCAGAGTTTTTTGATCCCGTGCCCAACTACACACTGGATTTCACAGGTGACATCTTCCAAAAGCCGTAGCCCTGACGGGAATTGTGAGCTGCTGAGGAAGCGCAGTCAGCAGTAACCTGTCAACTGGGGTCATAACTTTGAATTATAGGATTAGCAGGACGGCAGAGGAGTGAGATGGGATCTTATAGCGGTGTTCTCTAATCAATGGTTAGGAAATGGTTGATTTCAGATTTTCTGGTCTCTCTTGGAAAATTTGTCTGTGTTCAAGGTATTAAATCACCCGATTCTGCCTTTTGTAGAACTGGCCGATTCAGGCACACAATAGACTAGACACTGCCACAGCCCAGGCAAAGAAAAACTCAAATTTAATTGGCTTAGATGAAAAGCAAAGGAAGTAACGTGGCTTTGTTCCCTTGATGCTTCTATGCTCTGCTTCTTTTTATGGCTCACTGGTCATTTTTCCTACGCGTGTTGTTTGATGTTTCAAACTGAACTATCCTGAAAGTTGCCATCCAGAAAATAGCACGGGTCAGGATAGCAATCCTTCAGTGATAAAGTTATCAAAAATAGCTCTTCCTACCTCGTTTTGAGAGGTTTTTTCCTAGCCCTCCCTTTCTAAAAATATAAGTTTGAAAAGTGGCCACAATGCTTCTTTTTATGCCCACTTTTCCTGGAGTCATACAACACTGCCACGGGGCAGGGCTGTTTCTGGAGTGCAGCTTCCAAGGAAAAATGGAGAGAAATGACCACAGACTGGAAATCAGAGAAAGTTAGCCACGGCAACGGTTAACTTTGACATAGGTTATCACAACACATACATCACGAGATGAGAAACATAGAGAAAAGGTTTTATTAGAATTGAAGCAATCACGGATTCTAAATCTGTCCCATTAATTTTGCTAGAAAGTTTTCCCCATAGGCAAAAAACATCCCTTTGGATTTAATTGGAAGTCAAAACAAAATTACTGTCTATTATGGCATTGCATTTTGTTTCCTTTTAGGGAAAAAAAAATATGTTATGATCTGGTTTGTTACTGCTTTTTTTTTTTCCCTGTTAAGTGAAACAGGGAGGGGGAAACAGATGATGTTTTTATACATGGGGAAAACTTACAGTAAAAGAAATCGTGTGGTTAACAGAGGTGCTTGGGAGTTTTTATTACCCTTTTAATCTTCTGAAAACAAGTGGATGGTGTTGAAGAGCAAGCAAGGAGGGGCAGATTGAACTTTGTAATAGAACTCCCTTTCATTAAGTACCTCGACGCATGGATTGTTTTAAATCCATTTACCCAGTATGCAAAATAAATTGTTGCTTTATAATCAAGCAGTGATACCATTTGACTTATTTATTTAGTATTGAAATCCAAGCAGTGCAAACTTTTATAGAATACAATAGTTTACATAATACATATTGATTAACTTAAATATCAGGGTATTTATATGAGAAAAAGTGTGCATTCGCAGAGGCATTAACAAGCATGGACAGACATCCTGGTGAAATAAAACATGTTTTAGTTTAAAACACATTCTTGCAATGCTGGTTTCTGGTCTATAATCAGATGCAGGTGGAGAGCACTCCTGCTACGTTACCCTGAAGGTGATCTGAAGGTTAGAATGAGTCAGGGAAATCGGTCTGAAGTGTTGCCTTATTTCTGATGAGCAACTAAATCTTTTTTCCATCATTATCTGCTTTGGAGATTTTGAAATGCAGACTAATATTTCTGCTTTTCGAGAACTTTTTGCCAAAAAGTTTAACAACCAGGCATTGCTGAGTTGGAGCAAAGAGCAACCTGATGTCTGGGGCTTTGAAGCAGGAGAAGGGAAGGAGCAGGCACTCCCACGGGATTGAAAAGCAGCAGCATTGATTTTAATCTTGATTATACACTATTGACAAACCTGCATTAAAGAAATACTATAGAGGGATGAGACTGAGTTCTGCAGCTTCCTTAAAAAAAAAAGGAAACAATATACAGAAGGCGGAGTTGCACAACAGCCTGACTGCAAACTGAGTTTAAAATCTATCCAATGATAAAACTTGAGTATCTTTTAAAAAATTATAGACTCAGATAAGTAGAGAAAAGGGTTGGATTTTTTGGGTGGGTGCTTTTAGGTTATAGAGAGACAGTAGAATGAAGAGGACCAGACAGATAATACAATGCAGTTGGTTAGAACTATTAAAAAATATTTATCAGCTTAAAGGGGACTTATCTTAGGGAGTGGCTGCCCATTTTTAATATAAGCCTGAATGAAACTTAAGGCTAAGAAATTTAAGCCTGAATAGGTCTTAGTGATATCCATGCAAGAAGGGCAAAGAGTAACATCAGAAGGAATTTTGTCAGAGTGAAAAAAAGAGGAAGGAAATCAGATTTTGGTTCATTTTGTTGTGTTCCACACCACAGACAAACGTACATTGCTGTGACTCTCCAGGCCAAGGAAGTTATACTGTTTTTTTTGTCAGCTGAAGACCTTGATGTCCTAGAACCTTATCTGGTCACCATAAACTTATAATAAATAATGGCCCAGATAATCAGCTGGAGTAAATTGGTCTCATTCCAGCAGAGTCAAGAGAGCAAGGACAGACATTTCAGCCCAGCTGAGGACATGTCCTATAATATTTATACAGCGAATGCAATGGGAGAAAACCCTGGGATTGATGCACTAAGGGCCTGATCCTGCACGGTGTTGGATGCTTCTTGAAAAGGGCTTTCAGTCCCTAATTCCTAAGGGAGCCCAGAAGAGATCAACAGGCACAGGAGGAGTGCACAGCACGGTGTGGGACTGGGCCACGAACCAGCAGGGCTGGTGTCCAGCTTCAAGGGAAACGGAACTTTTAAGAGCATTCACTTCTTTTTTGTTTGTTTCTTTTTGTAGTTTTTTTCACGGATGTTGAGGTTTGACAGACCAGATTCTGGGGGGGGGCCGTGCTTAAGGATGGGTTATTGTGGTCATTCACAAATCATCTTCGGCATCGTTTGGGGACACTTGATGCAATGAAGGGAAAGGGATGTGGTGACGGGGAGGGGACAGGACCAGCTCTCAGAGGGGACAGTCCAGCTCTTGGAGGGGACAGTACTTGATGCAATGAAGGGAAGGGGATGTAGTGATGGGGAGGGGACAGGACCAGCTCTCGGAGGGGACAGAATTGGGGCCATTCCAGCTCTGGGGCTGGCTGGGAGCAGTGGTGAGGCTGGGCAGCCTGACTGATGTGGCTACAGCAGAATTTCTGAGAGCATGGCACAGCATAAAATCCAAAGATCCTACTGGGAAATGCTTGTGCTTTGAAAAATTCATGTATTCAATTTCTTTCTGTCCTAAACTGGACATACTCAGGACAGAATGGTAACACAATAACATTTCCCTAACACGGCCCATTTTTCCTCATTCCCATTCAGGCAGTGATTGTATTTCAGGACCTTAAATCAAACATTTCCAGACACTTGCATTATTTTCTTCGTGCAGAAATGCTTTGTGTTGCATTTGAAGAGAATACAATCCCGAAAACACAGTCCTAATGCAGCGTTTGCATTCAGTTTACCACTGAATGAGCATTTCTTGCAAATTCCTCCAGATTGTCCCTGAGCTCATCGCTGCTATTGGCTTTCCCTGATTTATTTGCTGCAAGATAAACACACAGGCCTAAGTTTCCTTCAGTGTCAACACCAAGAATGATTTCACAGCTGCAAGTGTACTTCAGTGATTTCCTAACTTTTAAAAAATTAAACATTTACTGTACTGCCTACATTTTTCAGCGTTGTTTTCCTTGCATTTTCAGAACCCTGCATTGCACACTCATAACTTCTGTAATGTTCTCTTTCATGGCCACCTCCTGCCCTGTTTCAAAGGGCTGGTTCTTTAGCTCAGTGAATTCACAAAGGAGCAGTGATGCTGAATTACTCCAGTGAAAGACTTCGCCTAGAGTCTTATGATTAATAATAGAAAGATATTCAAGAAAAGTTTCTGATCCCTCTGTAAATTACTGCAGCTTTCTCTGGCGTTACATGGGATAATGGCAGCCACTTGGGTAAGAGGCAAAGGGAGATTTTGTGCCTCCATCTCCATGACATATTCATGTCTCCCATTTTCCACAAATATATTTAAGCAACATATTGAATCCTTGGCCAGCAGAAGGCCTGTCCATGCTACTTGAACTGGATATTGAATGCGGTTCCACCGCCTCTTTAAACTGCTTTTTGACCAATTAACTATAGATGTGTGATGAACTCTGTGTGAAAAGCAGATTCAGCACACAAATGAACTGTGACCCTTCTTAATGACAACATTTCTGAAGAGATGGCTGTGTATGTGTAGACAGATATTGGAAAACTTGGTAATTCCCATATCAGAGAAGCCAAGAACCTGACAAAGCAGAAATAAGACTGCCTAGAACAGCTTTTTTAGGGAGAAAGAGTTTAGAGGTGAAGGTTAATGAAATAAAGTCCAGACTCTCCTTCTCTGGAGATATTGAAAACCCACCTGGACACATTCCTGTCCAAGCTGCAGGTGACCCTGCTTTGGAGGGGGGTTGGACAAGGTGATCCCCCACCATCCTGTGATTCTGTGAAATGGAGTCAGAAGCAAACTTGCACCTACTTGCACCTACATTCCTAAAGGAATGAGTTTCAATGAAGATGCTGAGCCCCAGTTTCCTTTCTGGTACTATTCTTCTGTATCATCAGTTGAAGAGAGATGCACCTCTGATGTGATGGGCCAATTGTAACACGGGGTGATGTAGTTTGGGTGCAGTATTGGAGTTACATCCTCTGCTTGTGTAGCAGAAAATAATGAAAAATGAAGCAGCCCTAAGACCACTTCAAGGGCTTCAATAATGACATGTGGTGCCTTTCTGTTCATATCACAGTCTTTTAACCACAGTAGCACCATTTCACCACAGCCAGCTTTATCCAAACGTCTGATGCTTCAGATGGATATTGGACCCCGATGAACACCCAACACGGCCTTTGATGAGACTGAAAGTACTAATTTATCCTTGGACTGTGAAAAAGCGTTCCTAACAACGATACAACTGCAGAGTCCACATGCAGTGCTAAGGGACATGGTGTAGGGGAGGACTTCGTAGAGTAGGGTAGATGGTTGGACTCGATGATCCCAAGGGTCTCTTCCAACCTAGATGATTCTATGATTGATGGGTGAGTCGGGCTGTTACTGTACGTTTAGAGGTACGTGTCTGGGGTTGGGGTAACATCAGCTCTGGAAGTCAAGAGTGGAGGCCCATTAGCTTAAATTGCCTCCCCTGTTTGGTTAAAACTCAAATCAGAGTTTTTTGATCCCGTGCCCAACTACACACTGGATTTCACAGGTGACATCTTCCAAAAGCCGTAGCCCTGACGGGAATTGTGAGCTGCTGAGGAAGCGCAGTCAGCAGTAACCTGTCAACTGGGGTCATAACTTTGAATTATAGGATTAGCAGGACGGCAGAGGAGTGAGATGGGATCTTATAGCGGTGTTCTCTAATCAATGGTTAGGAAATGGTTGATTTCAGATTTTCTGGTCTCTCTTGGAAAATTTGTCTGTGTTCAAGGTATTAAATCACCCGATTCTGCCTTTTGTAGAACTGGCCGATTCAGGCACACAATAGACTAGACACTGCCACAGCCCAGGCAAAGAAAAACTCAAATTTAATTGGCTTAGATGAAAAGCAAAGGAAGTAACGTGGCTTTGTTCCCTTGATGCTTCTATGCTCTGCTTCTTTTTATGGCTCACTGGTCATTTTTCCTACGCGTGTTGTTTGATGTTTCAAACTGAACTATCCTGAAAGTTGCCATCCAGAAAATAGCACGGGTCAGGATAGCAATCCTTCAGTGATAAAGTTATCAAAAATAGCTCTTCCTACCTCGTTTTGAGAGGTTTTTTCCTAGCCCTCCCTTTCTAAAAATATAAGTTTGAAAAGTGGCCACAATGCTTCTTTTTATGCCCACTTTTCCTGGAGTCATACAACACTGCCACGGGGCAGGGCTGTTTCTGGAGTGCAGCTTCCAAGGAAAAATGGAGAGAAATGACCACAGACTGGAAATCAGAGAAAGTTAGCCACGGCAACGGTTAACTTTGACATAGGTTATCACAACACATACATCACGCTAGCAGTTAGAGGCATTATTGGGACAGAAGTCCCATTTTTCAATACAGTGGCAGCGCAGAGGCCGGCAGGTCTGGCCAAGCAGCCCCACTGGCTGCTTTAACAGCTGGTTTTTTGGGTGCAAACCACACCTACGTTTAGAAGCAGTTTTTTTAAATCCCTTCTCTCTAGACTGGCTTGTTCAGAATATCCCGGGCCTGACACATCACCTGGAACTGGGTGGATTTTAACACAACAAACCTGCTGGTGGTGTGCAGGGGCCGAGAGCTCTCTGCAGTGTCCAGGCTCAGAGGTGGGGAGCTCTGGGGCAAAACCCAAAGCAAATACGAATCTGTGTTGCTCCACTAATTTCAGAGAGATGCCTGAATTTCCTCTAGTTGAGAATAAACCCTATAATCTATGAGGATTTATGTTTATAACCCACAGATCTAACTCTGCAGGCGGTTACTAGATGATTTATGGCAGCTGGTGCTAATTTGTTTGTGGGCTTGGCTCCTCCATGTGCCTTTGTGTTGATCTCCTCTGGTTACTCTCACTCTGCTTTTCCCACTCAGCTTTACTTTAATACTTATTGCTCAAAAAGCAACAGCTGCATCCGGCTTCTTCCCTGGGACATTTGACTTTTCTTCCTTCCATTGGCTTGTTTTTAACTGCGGGCCAAAAAAAAAAAAAAAGAAAAGTGCACTTAAATATGGATGATTCGTATTTCTAAAATAAAAAACCTGATACAAGGAAACATGTTCTCCCTGCTAGTCTAATTTGTATCTAGGTTAATTGCTCTCATGCTGGATGTTTAATTGATTTGCATAGAGAGAGCCAATGAAAGGCTGTAGCTCAGTGACGGCTCTATATAACTGCAGTGACTCCTTATTTTTCTGTTTAATTAGAGCTAAGGGAAGAGTCTACCTTGCAGAAGGCTACTGAGATCTCTGAGGGATCAGTTATTACTGAGATGCTGTATATAAAGATAGTTTGTTTTTCTGACATAGACCTCTGCAGTAAATGTTGAACAGAACTGAAGAAGTCTTTCAGGTAAGAACGTTTTACAACAAAATTAAGAAAGAAGGGAGCATTGAAGTGGTCCTTCTTGGAGGATTTATCTCATGTGAACGTGTCCTGGGTGAAAAATCTGAGAGTTTAATCACATGAATTTTCTTGTCAGTCTGGCCCAGGAGCTCAAAGGAGCCTGGGCAACCTAGTAATTCTGCTTTTCTTTGAATTGTGATAGCATGGTAGCATTTCATCTCTTAGATCTCCTTGCCACAACTGGCTTCAACTTTCTGGCCTAAACAGATGTGAGATTCAGATGTGTCTCCAACAGCTTGTCAAATATGGCTGGATGAGAACCACATGTTAAACTCCAAAAGTAAAATAGCACAATATGTTAAATACAGGTGGCTCTTTCTAGAAACCAGACCAACTTTCTTAAATGCAGTCACAAAATGCAACATCAGAGTCTGTTTTACTGCATCGTCTCCTGGAAGTGCCCAAGGTCTGAGATGATTTCCCTGTGGGTTTGGTGATAGAAACGTGAACTCCATGTACCAGGCTCATGACCTCTGCTTGAATTGGATAAGGAATTATGGGGATGGGCTTCCTTTGCAAGATATTCCTTACATTTTTAAGACTATATACAGAAAAAATGAGCTGCTTTTTGGCTGGAATGTCAGTTCAATTCAGTTTTATAACATCCAGGGAACATTCTTAGTAGAAATAACTATAAGCTGATTAGGAGGGAAGCAATAAATACAAATCAAATCGAATCATGCAGATGCTCACAGTAGGAAAATCAATAATTTCAGTAATACATTTTGCAAACTCATTTTATTGTAAAAAAAAGAATATAAATAGCTCCTTTGAAGTCTTGATTAAGCAGGACCTATAAGTCTTCCTTTTTGTCTCAGGGTCCTCAGCTACACTAAAATTCGGAAGATTTAAACAAGTTTAAAAGCAATGGCGTCAGTTTGTAGAGGAGGGGCTGGGAAGGGCATCCATCCTGAAGGGATGAAGTACAAGAGGGATGTTTATAGGGAGCTGCCTGAGGCAGTTCTCAGATGATTCCATAATGTGATTTTAAAAGAAAAAAAGAAAGGTAATTTTTAGTTTGTTTTTTTTTTAAAAAATCAATGGCTGTTCTGGACAGCTGTACATATGATTATATCAGTGACTCTAAGTTTGTGATCAGGCAGGAGCTTGTTTTCCATTTGGAATGGAAGGAAAGGTCATCAAAAATGTGCTTTTCTAAATCTGCCAGTATAAAATGTAATTCTATATTCCTTGAAAGGATTATATTCATTGGAGTCCTGTAGGCATTTTGTTGCTTTGTGACTCCAACGTTTCTGCTTTGTAAGTGTTTGTCTCGCTGATCCTCTATCAGCACGTTCACCACACAGACTTCTTTCTTTCCTACCCCCATTAAAGGTAAGTGTGAGAAGAACCTGCAGGGGTAGAAAAGATATCAATATACAGAAATTCAAGTGACCTTCAGCAGCGTTGTGGTCACACTGATGTCACAAGACCATGACATGCAAACGTGGTGGAATTTGCTGCATTGCTTTCTCTTCAGTTTCCAAGCTTCAGATTGGCATTGTCTCTCATCCACTGACTGTCAATTAAATGCATTTAGAAAACAGTTTGAGAAAATAAATTGAAAGTTATCACCTGTGATTTTCAAGGTCAGAATATTCTGCATCATCATCTGAAGTGCTCCTTGCCTTGGCAGTGCAGGTTATGTCTGAAATCTTGTCAGACGTAAAGTCTGTAGGTTTTAGAATCAAAAAATAAAGCAAACAAAGCTTCCCCAACTGCTCTCTTAACCTGATTTTCTTAAATAGCCAATGGGAATTATTTAATGTTTGTGGAGAATGAGAGAAAGCTTTATCTAATAATCTCATTTCTTCTGAGATGCCCCAGTCTGCTCCCTCTGCATCAATGCATCCATTTCCTTGGTGTCTCTGCCTTGCACTGACCTCTCCATCATCGTGCCAGCCATCAAGATTGCCACAAACTTGTCCCAGCGACTCACACTGTCTTTTCTACTGTCTTTTTCCCCTGTTTCAATGCAATGTCCTCTCCTACCAGTGGCAGAAACACCACCCGTTCTGCAGATGCTGCTGTTCCCTCTTAGTCCCCCATAAAATTCAATCACCTCCTACTGCTTTTAGTGTGTTTAATAGTTACAATTTCATAACCTGAAATAGAGATCACGCTGCGATCCCAGTTTATAGAAAACTCCACCCAGCCTGACCATGATAATTCTTCTCACCTTCTCTCCTTCACTGGTCTCCCTGGATCTCCAGCTGCCCTGGTTTGTCCTTGGCGTGGTATTGATTGCCCAGGTCAGGCAGAGACTGGGCAGCTTTACACAGCTTTTCCTTCGAATAGAATTCAATGGGACCTGCCCTAAGGTCAGGCTCGGGCAGCTACAGAGATTTCACTGGGATTCTAACGGTCCTTTTCATCAAGACAACTCCCCTCTGATATGACAGATCTTGCGCTGCCATAAATCAGTCTCCTTAACTAGCTTTCCCCCCTTTCAAAACCTTTTCCTAAATGAAATTATCTATCCCGGTGTGAGTGTCATTTGGGGAACACAATCTTCACACATGATTTTGTTAGAGGCATTAATACAACATCCCAGAGCGGGTGATAACACAGCCTTCAGGAAGGGGTGTGATGCATCACACCCTGCAAAGGAGCCGTCACGGATGGACCTGACTTTGGTACTGGGGATCAGAACAGATTCTTCCTGCTCATCCCAGGCAAAGTCAGGAGTAATTTATGCCCTTGCCAGGAGTGACACGCCGCAGTGTAAAGATAACGAACTCCCAGGGGTTGGCTGCTAACGTCAGTGGCACCGGTGCAAATGAGAGCAGCCTCCTGCCCAGGTGGCTTCTTCCCAGAGCCTGACGAGTCAATGACATGGGCAGAAAAGGCATGCCCTCGTTAGCTTGCTAATGAGAAGGAAAGGGAAGTAACCTTCCTTTTTAAGCCTGGATGAGGACCTTACCCTGGCTACACCATGTAGTTCACCTTCTCTTTTCTCAAGTCACAGGCGACAGGACAAGAGGAAATGGCCTCAAGTTGCGCCAGGGGAGGTTCAGGCTGGATATTAGGAAAAATTTTTTCACTGAAAGGGTTCTCAGCCATTGGAATGGGCTGCCCAGGGAGGGGGTTGAGGCCCCATCCCTGGAGGTGTTCAAAAGCCGGGTTGATGTAGTGCTGGGAGGTCTGGTTTAGTGATGATGCTCCTTGTTTGTTGTGCGGGTGTCTATTTTTGTCAGTCGGGTTGACGGTTGGACAAGATGATCTTTAAGGTCCCTTCCAACCTAGAAGATTCTGTGATTCTGTGATTCTCCAGCTCGTGTGGGATGTGGGGAGCCTACCTGAGCCCCCAGATGAGTGGTGGTGGCAGGGCTGGAGGCACCAGCCCTGGGTAAGGTCTGCCCCATCACGTATAGCAAATTATGGCTGGTTTTATGGCCCGTAGCACTGCACCAGCACCCAAAGCCACCCTTCCCATCAGCTGCTGTTGAAGCTGGAAGAAAACCCTGTCTGGTTGTGCGTGCACAGGTTAGTCTCATCTTCCAGGTGTTTTGTCTACTGGGGAGAAGTGCACTGTAGCTCCTTAATTGCAGCACCCACCCTGGGCTGTAATTTGGCCTAATTGCATGCTTCCTTCTATCTGTGGTATGAGTGTTATTTGTCCAACATAAATGCAATCCCTGGCGTATTTTTCATGAGCATGGTGCAGGGTGATGGAGCCTGCTTTTTCTCCTGTGGGACTTGGAACTTTTTCTGTGAGCAACTCTTACTTCAACGACTTGTTAAAAAAAAGTCTTTAATCCAGTAATGAGGTATCTTGCCTTGCGTGGTCTCCAAACACAGCCCCTCCTTTCCACCTCTGCCCCTTGTGCACTGGGGAACCGTGGTGGCAGCATTTCATCTTGCTGTGCTTCTGTTCCTGCCTAATGAATATGGAGATAATGAAACTAATGAAACCCTCTTCATTGCGATGCTTTTGAGATCCACTGATGAGAATTGCCAGATAAAAGGGAGGTGCTTTTTATCATCTCTCAGTAATGAGAACAAGTCATGTATGAAGTTCTCTGCTTCAAGCTGTACCTTGGTCTCATCTCGAACCCTTGCGACAAAGTCAATTTTACTGTCTCCGAGGAGGGTTTGCAGACCAGGCTGCCCCACTGCTGTCTATTCTGGTGATTAAATGCCTTTCAATAAACCAAGGATAACTTAGCGTGGTGTTATTAAAACAGAATTTTATGGGCCGTAACCTGCCATCATTTTGTATGCAGAGCTCCTGCTGTGCTCCTCAGGACGTCCCTGCCCAGCGTGATGGTGCTTGCTTTTCCCACATTTCTCTGGAACTGAATTGTCTCAGAGACGAGCATCCACAAGGTCTGACTGCCCCACGTGCTGGAAAGGCATTCAGCTAGGGCTGCTGTATGCAATATATATAAAAAAGAAAATATTCAAAATAATATTGGATTTATTAGAGAATTGAGAACCCTAGCAATTTGCCGTTGGAAGAAATGAGACATGGTTTAGTGATGGTTTTTATCAGAGTTAGGCTGATGGTTGGACTAGATGATCTTAAAGGTCCCTTCCAATCTAGACAATTCTATGAAATGTCACTTCTTTATCTTCCCTTCAATATTGCTGCTTACACTGATGGGTTTACACATCAGAGGTGCTGCCTTGTGCAGAACTTGCTTGTAGAACCACATGAAGGTGGTTATGAACATAGTGTGGTGTTCCCAATGCTCCTCAGCCTACAACAAAACCAACTGCTAAGGATCCATTTGCTGCATAAAGTCAGTATTTGCAAAAAAAAAAAAAAAAAAGAAGTTTTTTTCTCCTGAATATTTTGGAAACATTATTACATCATCCCCACTGCTCCCATCAGAGGTAGGGATGAACAGACACCTTGTTATTTTACCCCCCAAAAAATATGGTGTAGAAAATCTATCCTTAAAGTACAGGTTCAGTATAAGCTTCAAGCTGTCCCCAGGAGTTTGCTGCTCTGTTATTCTGCATTCCCAGCAGCAAATCGCTGCTCCTCAGGCTCCCGAGTTAATAACTCCACTGCGCAGCATCCAACAAAGTAATTTGTTTATTCTTGTGTGCTGCATTTATTAGATCTTAATGTTCTCCACCTCTTTGCTAACTCTAATTATAGCAATATTAAAAGAAAGTTCTCGCCTTGAGTTTAGTAGTTTTGGAAACTTTTCTAAGAGGGGGCTGAACGAATTTGGTGGATTGAGCTTTTAGTGCATTTCCATCATAAGCCAAACCCACCCCTTTTAGTCTCTGATTTTAATTGTTTCAGCTAATTGTTTGAACAGATCATTGAATCAAAAGATGCAATATGAAATTTTCTGTCAAGATGAAAGGCTGTAATGAAAAGCTAATGATTCTCATCAGTCGTCTGGCTTCGTTAATGCTTTGTCCTGATCCAGGCTGGTAACAAGGAGAAAACACTCCAGGATTTATGCCAAAGCATTTTGCCTTTTCCAAAAGAAGCCCGTTTAGCACTTTGTGTTGCTCAGGTCAGTTGGTTTCACACCCAGAGCTTGTGTCTGCTGCCTTCAGCTCCCTTTGGTGACAAACAACTACTTTTTCACACTGAATCCTGTTTATAGAAATAGACTGATAATATTTATTTATTGTCTGGAGGAATCGACATCCTCTCTCCTGACATTTCTTGCCCCTTTCCTTAATCCCATACCTTTTGCCATTAACAAAAGAGGAAGGGGTGATGGTTGGTGCCAGTTTAGGCATGGCTCATGTCCCTGCTGCTGTGGTGGTCCCCAGAGTCCCTTGATGGAGGTCCTGGGGCACTTGCCCCATGGAGATGACCTCTGCTGCTGTGATGGGGGATGTGGAGAGAGACCATGTTTATTGACACAGACGCTGTAGACTGAGGCCAAGAACAGCCACTCTTAGTGTTAAAACATGAATGCCAAGAACTGCTTTATTATTTTTTTTTCCCTTCTGCGGAAAGGGCTGGATTCCCTTCAGATTGTTATTTCTCACCCGCAGGAACTGCATTACCTCCTTTAAACACAGAAAGGAAACGTTCTACGTGCCAGATCCTATCTTCATTTGCAGCTTTTAACGTCCTTGCGTAGTAGTGAAAAAACGTCTTTTAATTAGGGTGAAGATGTTTAGAAAGCAATATGAAAAGGAAGGGAGGCAGGGCCACCCGGAGCATCTGTGTGTGATAACGCTGTGTAGGGGCTCCATATAACCTTCAAATGCTGCTCTGCAGCAGCAGAGGGATATTCTCTGAGTATAAATGGAGCCTGATTTCTTTTTCAGAGCGGCAATCAATAGGTTGCAGAGGTCAAGGAAAAAACTTACGTGCTTTTAACATTTTTCTTTCTAAATAAATAATGCGAGGGAGCTCAGCAGTGATAAAGGGGTCGGTATCAGCCCCCTGTACCAGGTGGGCTCTCGTTCTGTGGGACCCAGCACCAGGTTCAGCATCTCATCCCTCATCTGGAGCCTCTCTGTTTTCCACGGCAAAGCACTGCACTCCTGTGGTGCCGGAGAGGCTGCAGGTCCCTGAGGAAAACAGCGCTGACTTGACTTGGGAATTGCCTCGCTTTCTTATTATTATACAGCAGAACTGCACGTTTCTCTCTCTGAAAACTGTGTTTTTGTTTTTTTTTTTCCGCTGTCCTTCAGGTTCTTTTAATGCACCACTGCTGGTAAAGCCCCCTCACAAGCCAGTGTGATGAGAGTTGTGGCCTTGAGCAACCTGCTCTAGTGGGAGGTGTCCCTGCCCATGGCAGGGGGGTTGGAACAAGATGATCTTTGAGGTCCCTTCCAACCCAAACCATTCTATGATTCTATGAGTTGCATTTCACGGATGAGACAGTTCCCTCAGCTGCACACCCAAAAACTCATGCTCTCTATGGACATCTCAGAAGATAAGTGACTTGACCGAGTCCAACCAGTAAGACCAGCATCCATGGCCTGAACACAGGGGAGGGATCCTGCTCTCACCCTCCTTGTCCTCGGGTTTTGCTTGTTCCCTCCTGTTCTTCAGAAACCAGGGGCTCATTTCTGGTTTTTCCACCTTTATTAGACTCTCCCACCCGTAGTTCCCTTTTCAGACCAATTTTCTCTCTCAGAGTCATTTCCATTCGCTACAGGTAATTGTGCTCCCTCAACGGAGCGGTCCGGAAGGGTTTATTGCCTCTTGTTCAAGCTGGGTGATTTTGGAGCAAATTGGGTGCTTAAACACGGCTGGTTGAAAAGCAGGATTAAAATGTGCTGGCGAAAGGATGGTTCTGCATAAAACCAAGGAGCAGAGAAGTTCCTGCAGTAGAAATGCATCCTGGCAGGAAGGGTGGGCTTCAGGCTTCAGCCTTGACCTCAGGCTTTGCCCAACAGGTTCAGGTGAGAGATGGGATTTTTATTTCCCCACATGTGAGACATCAGAGGAGCTCACTTTCTGGGAGGGTTTGAGTTCCTTGCTCCCCGTGCCTGAAGACACCTCTTTGTGTCAGGTCATTTTAAGGGAATGTCTGTGTAACACCAAAAAGAACTAGGTTTTACCTGTAGAGGGGGCGTAGAAAAAAGAAAGAAAAAAAGGGACTTTTAACTAAGGTTCACGTCAAGGGACACCCTCAACAGCAAGAACCACCTTGATTCCTTTCCATAGCTGAGTCCTGCTGTCACTATGGGGGGACATATGGGTCACTCCTCTCCCTCTCCTCTTCTGTGTCCACAGGTTTAAGCCTGAGATGTTCTTCAGCCCGACTGGCGTGAGTCAGCAGTGCTGGAGCTTCTCCTTCCAAAAATTTCAGCTACTGCTTGATGAATTAAACATGTCCAAGTGTTGGTTTCATCAGTGTGCTCTCCACCAGCCTGCTTTCGAGGCTTTTTTTTTTTTATTCCTTAATGTTCCACCTTCAGAAAACTCCACAGAAACTGGGAAATCCTTGATGTGCAGTTTGTGAACATGGAAGGTACCGGGAAACGCTGATGTCAGGAGAAAGGTAGCTGTGTGCAGAGGTGTGCTTTGGGGGGGCATATTCTTAAATTCCCGACTACAGGAGGGGATTTTATACACTTTATCCTTAAGGAACTGTGCAAAACTCCCAAACTGAAGAGCTGAGTGGTGTTGCTGCATATCTTAGAGACGGGAGTGAATCAGAGGACAGGGAGAGGAGAGGTGTGGAGGATGTTCTGAATGTCTAAGTGATAATGGGCTTGAAGCATAATTAATGTTAATGGATAGCATTTATATGTAATGCAGAGAACATGTTCTGAAAGACAGATACAAAAATAGATTATTTTTTTTTTTAAAGGCATTAAGTTTTAAACTCTGAGGACTAGACATGGGAGCTACTATGCAGTTATTTTATGCATTTTATCTGTGGAAAAACCTTGTTCTTTAGAAGCTTGTGGGGAAACTGGGAAATGTGTGGCCTAATTTTACTCACATCCTGACAATGAGAGATGCTCCATCTACCTGGCAGTGTCATTAGGCTGACATGGCTAGGGTTTTTTTAAAATTTTTTTATGCATTGAAATCCGGAAACAAAGATGATCGGAGCCGGAATAATAAAAATAAAAATGAAGAGGTGTTGTGTAGGGGATGTGAAATGTCAGGGAGGAGGTAGTGACTAACAGCTGCCAGGGGGGAACTAGTAAAATGAGCTGGTGTGATTGTGAGTACCCATCAGTTTGTGCCCTCCTGGCGTTGCTGGTTGTGCTGCTTTCCCTGGGAGCGGTCCCCGGAGGATCCAGTCTATTGAAGGATACAGGGAGAGGAGCCTTCCCTGAAGCTCAGATGGCAGATGGGGATGCTCTTGGGGCTGGAAATCTCTGATGCAGCCCTGGCCCTGATTCATTACAGCAGTCCTTGCACTGGAAACATCATTTTCCCATGCACAGTGGTGTTACAACCCTTCAGAGGGATTGTATTGTGGCAGCTCTGCCGTCCTGCCACCTTTGCTGGTCGGGTATCACCAGATATTTATAGAGATGGAATCATTCTTCTCTGGTAACAAGACATGAAAAGAAAGATCTGTGCGTCTGTGTCATGAAATACTTGTAGCTAGACTGCAAAAATGCTCATTGCTTCCCCTTGATTTGTATTCCTTGGGTATAAATATATTAATGCTCACTGTATATTTTCCACAAAGTATTTCACAGCTAGCAACTTTCCATGAATATTTACCATCTGTATTCCAGACTATTCCCCTTCTATGGCAAATATTTCATTACATTAAATTCTGCTGCCTAATGTGTAGGGCTAATGATTTTTTCAAAAGAAAAATGGGCATAGAGCTTTATGGGAATATTATGAGGAAAAGGCTTTTATTTGTCGTATTGGATTCTTCAGAACTTTCATTTAATATGATTTTAGAAAAAACAAACTCAGATGCTAATCATTTGTACCCTTGCCTGAGGGACTGTATGCTAGCAAGCAAGAGTTCCTATTTATTTATGGAAGGATTACAAATAGGGCTGGCGAGATTTTTATTTTTTATAAACTGCAAAACAGGTTCTGAGTGCTGGTCCCTCACACACACAATGTGCCCCAAAGAGCTTTTATTACCGTGCTATTGCCTTGCAGACCACAAGATTGCATTTCTCCCTCCCTTTCCAAGACAACCCCGTTGGGGAAAAGGCACTTACTACCAGGTGCAGTCTCCCAAACACAGGGGAAGGTCAGGCTGGACTGGGGAGCTGCTGTTAATATGTATGGAAATTAATATGTGAGACAAATAATTAAAGGCTAAAGTAGTCCAGGAAAAGCAAGCCATACAAATAACAATACAGGTCTTTTTTTCCTGATGACTGTATGAGACTCCTCAGACCTTTTGCCTTTGGAAATACAAATAACAATACAGGTCTTTTTTTTTTTTTTTTTTTTTCCTTTCTTGGTGGCTGTATGAGACTCCTCAGACCTTTTGCCTTTCTATTGATGGATCTTTTCAGGCTTCTGACCTTTAGCATTTTACATTCCCCCTTCTGCAATGACCCTAAAGACCAAAGCTTGCGACAGGATTAATAATAGTTCAGATCTAGCACCAGCTGCATTAGAGGTCTTCAGTTTTGCAGAGCAAATGCTAATGAAGTCTTTGGACCTGGCAACGTTAACGGCATACCTTCCTTGATGTAAGCAGGAATAGAATTGCCCTTCACATTGGAGGGGGTGATTGATCCCTAAAGGTTGGAGCGTGGAAAGCTGTTGGATGGCTGTCAAGGAAAATGCCATAAGGTCTGCAGGAGTCCTACGTCTTGGAGTCATAGAATCATTCAGGTTGGAAGAGACCCTTGGGATCATCGAGTCCAACCATCTCCCCTACTCTACAAAGTCTTCCCCTACACCATGTCCCTCAGCACTGCATCTAAACGTCCCTTAAACACATCCAGAGATGGTGACTTGACCGCCTCCCTGGGCAGCCTGTTCCAATGCCCGACCACTCTTTCAGTGAAAAATTCCTTCCTAATGGCAGATCCTAATGGATTTCCATTCCTCCAAGGAGGAGGCTCCTAATGGATTTCCATTCCTCCAAGGAGGAAAAATCTCTTTCACTGCCTCTGAGAGTAACTTGTTTCAACAACGCTGCTGAAACAGGGCTGTGATACAAAAGTATGAGCTAACCCTCACTTCCAGAGGGTGTTTTTAGCCCAAATGTGTTCCCTCTTTCTCTCTTTTTCTCTTCTCCCAGACACAGTCTGTCCTCTCTCCTGGTGTGTCTCCTCACTTCTGTGTTAAGGAGGCTCAGGCAACAATCCCGAAATCCAGGGGAAGAGCTTTAAATCAGCAACGGTTTGAGGGGTACACTCCAAGCAGCCATGTACCAACCCCAGGCATCCCCATGGCAGTGGGACACAGAGGATTCTGGGCTGCAGGACCAGGAGAGAGCCCTCAGCAGGGCCATGAGTGGGAAGATGTGATGGGGATGGCACAGCACCGGCAGCCGGGTGCCCCCCCCATTGGTGAGGCTCTGCTCGACCCTTTCTCCTCCACGTACGAGATGTTACTGAGGGGGAAGCTTGTGTCCTAGTTTCTGCCTCTCGGGCTCTTTTCAGTCTCTGTTTTCTTGCAGGAAAGGGGCAGACCTTTCTGTTTTACCTCTCTGCAAACTCAGTGATGCTCCTGGCTCATGCAGTGACCTTTTTCTTCTCCTCTGCTTCTGTACTACATTGCTGTGGCACTTTAGCACTAAAATGTCTCGCCTTCTTTCTTGCCTCCCTGTAAAAAACTCTCCCCTCTGTTTATCACCACTATTTTTGCTAACCCTGTGTACTCTCTTTCTCTCCTATCTTCATAGCAGAGCTCAGGGGATGTTTAAGCTATTGCTAAGTGTGAAAACCATCACACTTGGAGGAGCGGGGAGGCAGCACACACATCTCTCTATTCCTGACTATGCCAATTAAAAAAGCACCAGGAGCGGGGAGTGTTAGCCCCAAACTCCCAGTAACAAGTCACAGTAACCCCCTGCATCACCTCATTCCCACGTGGGTCATCAAACCCCCCAAAGAGAACAGGCTCCCTAATGCATCGCGTCGTGGGAAGGTCCCCAGAGGATGCTGCTCTTTGCAGTGGGGCACATTTCACTAAAATCACACAGAATCACAGAATCTTCTAGGTTGGAAGGGACCTTAAAGATCATCTTGTCCAACCGTCAACCTAACTGACAAAAATAGACACCCACACAACAAACAAGGAGCACCATCACTAAACCATCCCTCCCAGCACTACATCAACCTGTCTTTTGAACACCTCCAGGGATGGGGCCTCAACCACCTCCCTGGGCAGCCCATTCCAAGGGCTGAGAACCCTTTCAGTGAAAAATTTTTCCTAATATCCAGCCTGAACCTCCCCTGGTGTAACTTGAGGCCGTTTCCTCTTGTCCTGTCACCTGTGACTTGAGAAAAGAGACCGACCCCCACCTCTCTACCCCCTCCTTTCAGGGAGTTGTAGAGAGCGATAAGGTCTCCCCTCAGCCTCCTCTTCTCCAGGCTGAACACCCCCAGTTCCCTCAGCCTCTCCTCATAAGACTTATTCTCCAGACCCCTCACCAGACCCGCTCCAGCACCTCAATGTCTTTTTTATGGTAGGGGGCCCAAAACTGGACACAGTACTCAAGGTGAGGCCTCACCAGTGCCCAGTACAGGGGGAGAATCACCTCTCGGGCCCTACTCGCCACATTGTTCCTGATATATAATACCAAGTTGCTCATAAAATACCAAGTTGCTCATAATTTCTGGATCTGTTTCTTAGCATTGCTGGTACCCAGTGTCACTAACTACTCATGGTACTCACCTCCTTCTGTAGCACCTTTCATTACTCACCCTCAAAGAGATATAAAAGGGAGATCACCATCTTTAAGGCCCTTCCACAGGCGCAGGGATGGAGCTAAGAGAAAAATGAGGATTAGGAAAGCAACGAGCCTTATGAATCCCGTGCCCTGCCCGTTAGGAAACACTTCCATCTGTTTTACAGGGCACCAGCCATAGAAATTCAACCAGATAAGCTGTTCTGATTTCTTTTGTCAGTGCTGGCACATTTACAGTACTTTGCTGGCACATGGCTTGGGAATTACAGGCAGATCCTCTCCAACATAGTGGGAACAGGCGCATCACACGCTACATACTCCTGTCTAGAGGCTTTTGGCAAACCACAACTTGTAGTCAATCAAGGCAGGATTTTATAACCACTTCTACCCCCACCCCCTTCTCACATCCCTTATTTTCATCCTTGCTCTTCAAAGCAGAGTGATTCACATGTTATAGTAACCTACATTTGGCTTGGCACCACTTATGGGCTATATATAGATGACAAGAGTCACCCTGTTCTTCCTTGTGGATTCATTTTGCTATTTTTTCAGACACGGAGTGGTGCTGGATGCCCCGTGGGCTCAGAGGGGAGCCAGGAGGTTAGAAGAGGTGTCCAGCATCATGATTTTTATCTGGGTCTGGGCCAGGGCTAAGGTGGCTGCTAAGGTCGGGTGGGTGCCTTTTGTGGCTATGAAGAGGTCTGCATTCTAGAAAACCCCAAGTGCTCTCCTTCCAGCAGCCACCCCTCTCTCCCAGTTGCTTCAAAGCAAGAGCCTAAAAATAAAGACAACTGAAATCACCGTCATTCTGGGGGAGATGGTGGGCAGCCTGTTCCCAGCGGCGGATGTTGGTGGCTTACGCGTTTCTGTGTGGGCGTGATGGCTCTGCTCTTATCTTTTGCACCTCTAGAACCAGACTACCTACAAAAGTGTGTCTTTTTTTCTTTTCTTCTCTTTTTTCTTCTCTTTTTTCTTCTCTTTTCTCTTCTCTTTTCTCTCTTTTCTCTCTTTTCTCTCTTTTCTCTTTTCTTTTCTCTCTTTTTTCCTCTTTTTCCTCTTTTTCCTCTTTTTCCTCTTTTTCCTCTTTTTTCTTTCTTCTTCTTTTTCTTTTTTTTCTTTCTCCTCTCCTCTCCTCTCCTCTCCTCTCCTCTTCTTTCTTCTTTCTTCTTTTTTTCTCTCTTTTTTTCTCTTTTTTTTTTTTAAAAGCAAACCAGCTCTGTTCCTCTTTTCATCTGACGCTGCAGGAAGCCTCCTTTGTTTCAGTGACTGCCCACTGGGAAATACTGCCCTGTGTGCCCTGAGCCCTGTGCCCTGATAGAAAATGACCCCTTTCCCCCCTGGCCAGAAACTGCCTCTCTGCTCGGTGGCCACCGTTTGGGGGGAGGGATGGCAGCTGTGCTGCTAAAACAGCTTTATTGACACCCGGTGCGATTAGCCAAGGGCTTGCCTGGCTCCTGGACATCACTTATCACCAGCCTCTCCCATACATCCTAATAAAGGCTCCGTGGCTACGGGGACAAAGATGAGGAACGCAGGTGCTCCCCAGCCCCCCCCAGCCTGCTGGGATCGATAGGGCATCGCAGGGAGGGTCTTGATGAGAAATCTACTGGTAAAAAGCCATGTTTCACTAATGGCAAGCGCGGTACCCGCCAGCATCTTCAAGGGGAATTCAACCTCTGGCTTTCAGCTGGGTAATATTTATTTCAGATATGGGGAAAAGACAGGATGAGATATGTATGTAGGAACAGTATATATTGGATTTTTCTTATTTCTGGCAAGATCCTTACAGTAGTCAGACTGTAAGGCATAAAACGACATTACTGTAGCTGAGGATCAGACCCAGTGGACTCTGAGGCACTAAGAGCTTTTGCTGTGCCTGAAGGCAGCTCTGGTTTATCTCCATTACATCAGTCCTGAAATGGGGAATTGGGATTGTTGCACCCCGTCCTGCAGACCCCCAGTCTTGGAGCCAGTCCCGGCTCACGCTGTGGACTTTGGTGGCTTTGTTCACCAGGGGATGCACCTGATGTATCCCACCCTGTGTGTGGAAAGGCATCTTCCCAGCAGCCCGGTGATGTGCTGCTCGTGTTTTGGATGTGGAGGGTCAAAGGAGCCGCAGGAGAGGATGTAAAGTTTGCTCACAGCTTGTTCACCTTCTGCTTTCTCTGCAGGCAGATACAGAAAGATGGATGGCTCAGGCTTTGGGACACCGAGCTCTGGTGCAGGAGACTGAGGTTTCATTCTCTGTTCTGCTCAACATGTTCTTTGGGATAAACCTAAATTCACCACCTATAAAATGGGGAGTAACAGTAATTCTCTCCTTAGAGAGTTACCAAGAGGAGAAATGCATTAGGCAGTGCTGGACCCCAGATGCCCTGGAAGGTGCTGAATTCTACTTGCTTTTATAATGAGTTCCCTACACGGCCCATCACGGGTTTACAGTATATCTCATTCCTGTAGATTATCACCACTTGAAATATTACGGCATGTGTCAGGCCAAAACTTGCTTTCCTGCCTCGGTGTTTTATTGCTTTTTTTGAGCAGCCTCTACCCCCTCCCATTAATCAGAAATGTCTTAGTCATCCGCAGCGTGCTGACCACAACGAAAAACCCGGCTGCGGGAAGGCTCCAGGGCTGGCTCCAGCTCAGATGATAAACTTTGTCTGCCTGTAAGTGCACAGGGGCACAAATCAATGACCAGTAAGTTCGGGGAGAGGGTGAAACAGGCACAAGACTGAAGTCAAGGCAACAGAGCCTTTGTCTCTCCCTTTTGCAGCCCGGCTTGCATCAGACCCTCTGCATCTCCTTTTCCACCGGGTGCTGAGCACCACGTGGTGTTTTCCTTTCTTCAAACTTTATGATTTTTTCCATCAAACAAGATTTGCTGTGGCTGTACTTCTGGGGCCCCTTCTTTCACTAAATAATTGATAACCAGAGGGTCCAAGAAAGCTGTTCTTCCCACCTCTGACTCTCGGTCCCCCCCTGCCCAGCGCTGCGGAGGCACTGCCTTGATGAGATACGCTCTCTGGCCCTTTGGGAGGTGAACAAGGCTACTCACATTATAACAACAGCTGTGCAGAAGTGAGAGGTCAGTGCTTTTAGCCATTGCTAACAGCCTCCAGGCACAGGAATGGCCAAGGGGTGGGGAAAACCCAATTCTAGCAAACTTTTTGATTGACTGCACGGTTGTGTGCAGAGCTCAATGCTATTCACTGACAATATTGATCTTGATGTCTGGAGCAGATGGGCACAGCAGGTAAGGTTCTAAGATGAATGCAGGAGACAGATGAGGGCCCTGATACCGGGGAATGACTGTCACCTCGGAACCCCCCACGTGTTTAGGGTCAGATTCCCTGAAAGGACAAATTTGCCCGGTTGCTCCGAAGGCAAATCAGCTGGAGTGAGCAGATGCTCGGCTGGAGCAAATCAGCTTTGATTTGCAAAGCTATTATGGTTTCAAGGACTTCCCAGTTTTATGTCAGGGGAAGATCAAGCCCTCATGGGCCAATTTCTGTGAGCTGCCAGTCTCAGGGAGTTGTAAGTTTTGGATCAGGCTCTGCACCCATAAACCCTTCAAGGAGAGCAGCGGCCAGGCTGCTGCTTTGGAGCTGCAGCTCAGACGTCACTGCCCAGGCTGGTGGCAGGTCCCCAGCACAGCCGCTGGCTGCAGCCAGCATCCCTCATCATCCATCAGACCTCACCCAGCAACAAACTCCCCTCGGCTCCCTGCTGCCTTCCCGGCGTGGGCTGTCACGCAAGAAAAAGCCTCCTGCACGGGGAAACATTTCTGTTTTGAAAGGTCTTGCCTGCTCTTTAGGTGTCCTGCCCTTTCTGAGCCTGGCTGCTGAGTTGATGTATTATTCCCATTCCCCCTCCTGCCCCGACGTGTCGTTGGCAGGGAGCTTGCTTTATTGTGCAGCTCTCGGTGAGCAAGCGGGGCTTGGATGTGCATCAGCTCTCATTAATCAAAATAGTTCGGTCTCCTCTGTGCTGTAGCCTGGGACCTGATTGTGATTTGCTTTTTTTTTTGGGTATGTTACAGGAGCCAGAGCCCGACGGGAGATCTGAGCTCCACAGGGAACCCCCAAACTCAGGGCAGAGCCCAGTGAGGCAATGTCTGCCCCGGGCTGCGTCAGCGTGTCCTGTGATGGGAGATGCAGCTGAAATGCCACCAAGGACACTGCAGAAAGAGCAGAGGCTGCCAGGGGAACACGGGAGCTCAAGAAAAAAGGGGTGTTTCCTTTTTTCATGCTCTGCTACTTGGCGGTGGAGCAGATTTTTCCCTTTTAAAGGGACAAACCCAAGCAAATAAATAAATAAACGCGCCTTTTCTTTTTCGGTAAGATTAAATGCTTTCGTGTAATTGTGCATTAACCTTTGGTCCTGCATTAGGCGGCTGGTGCTTTGCACCCTCGATGCTTTTAAAGGCAGGACTGCAATTAGCCAAAGTGGCTCTTGACAGCCTTCCAGGCAACCCCGAGCTGGGGGCCACATTCCCGGGGGGAGATGGATCACCGGAGGCGCCTGGCCCGGAGGAGGCTGGAAAAGGAGGCACCTTCCCTGCAGGCTGGGGCTAAATGGAGGCTTTGGAGCGTAGGGGAGGGGGGGTGCGAGGTGGCTTTCAGGCTGAAAAGCTTCCTGCTCAGATGCATTTCTTTGCTGAGCTCCCACTCCCACAAATTAGATTAGGAGAGTGCAGGGACCCTCCCTTGGGTCTTGATGTACAGCGGGGATATTTATAGGAAAAGCTTTTTAATAGCCTGAGTTGAAAAATATGCTTTAAAAGAAGCCCATCCCCAGATAATTAAATAACCCAGCTATGACTAAGAATATTGATCAGGCACTCGAGCCTCCTCCCGCCCTCGCTCCCCTCACGGGAGGCAGAAACTGCGCACCCGAATCGGCTGAATTTGGGAATTCCCACCCAGGTCCAGGGGCTGCCCTGGGGAATGGGTGGCAGGTCCCTCCTTTGCTGGGTGGGGGTGTTGGGGTCCATCACCGAGATGGACCGTGGCTGGTGGGGGATGGAGTGACCTGTCTCCTGTCTCTCCCGGGAGAGGTTTTCCTGCCATCCCCAAGCCCTTCAGTGGATGCAATTCTGCACCCAGAGCCATCCACTGCAGCTGGTGTCATCCACTGACTTCTAAAATAGTTTTCTTTGACTTAAATCTCACATTTCCTGCTAAAAACGTATTTCTGAAAAAAAAACAACCAATCAACCAACCATACAGGGATTTTTATGGGATGTTTCCTTCTCAGACATCATCTCCACATTTGCTAGTTATTCTGGAGAGCTGCTTGCTCCCAGAAACCTCAGCTTCCCCAAAAGCCCAAGTAGATAAAAATAAGTGAATAAAACATTCAGGGTGAAAAGTTCCAAATTTTCAGTTCCAAATATGTTTTCTTTTTTATTACTATAAACACTGTTTAAAATAAAACATTGAAGTTGCTCCTAAACAACTTCTCTGCTTTAAAATTTTGTTCCATAGATTCATGCCTAATAAGAACGTAAAAGAAAAAATCAAGGTAAAAGATTATTTGCAGTTCCAGTTCTCACGCAGCCGTTTGCCAAGTTAAATTAACTGTCAACTTTACACATTAGACGCGATATCCTTTGGTAATCTAAATTTTTATTTGGTACTAAATGTTAATCGCCAGAATTGATGTTCACATTTTAATATTCCTTTTCATTATATAGGCTCATGTGTGTGCAGTTGCACAGAGGAAGCCTGTGTTTCTATTGGCGTGCGATGTGGCATAAGCACCATAATACACAATATTATTTAGGTCACATATTTGCAAGGGATAATACAAAAATGCAAACTTCTTTTGTCAAAAACCTCTGTGCTTGGTCCAGGTACTTCCGACATCAATAAGAGTTTTTTTCATAAATATTAATGCAAGTTGGGTTCAGTCGTCGGCACGGGGAGCACATAAAGCACAAAAAAAGAAATGTGTTTGCAAAATACACAACCTAATTTTGGCTCCGGTAGTTGAAAATACAGGGATTACTGTCAGGAACAGCAAGTGAGTATAAGTGCAATGAGTTCATACCTATCATGAAAAAATACAATCTGTACTTTGGAGCATCTATTTTTTTTCCATATCACACATAAAAAAGGAGAAAATGTATGAAACTTGTTCAGCCACAGCTTTGCCTTTCAGGCTTCTCATCGAAAGGAGCCTCTTACCAGTGTGTTTTCTACAGGCAACGGATTCCAATTGGTATAGAAATAAAGAGATTAGAAAGTGTTTGTCTCAGGCTTTGTGTTCCATGATTTTCTTTTGTGTGCAAAAAATATATCTCTGATTTTCTCAGGAAGAAGGCTGGGGCGGAGGCACCTTGAACTCTGGAGAAAAGAATTGCTTAGTCCGGGCGCACCTCGCTTGGAAAATGGAATGGGAAAGCCTGACGTTCAATCAAAGTAACAGTTCGCCTTGGTCCCAACTGCAGTAAGATCTTGAAGGTCAAACTGCAGCTTGCTTTTCTATTTTTCATAAAGCCAGAAAACAAGCAGGTTGTGGTGGAACCAGGTTTCCCTGCAGCTGGGGGAGCAGATGACACTGATTCTGAAGAAAACACAGGTTCCCCACTTGTCCCCTGTTGCTACACCAGTCGACAGCGGGGGTTTCTGTGCTGTTTTCTCTGCTCTTCTGATCACAAAGCTTCCCAAACCGGCCCCATTTTAGTGCTGTTGGAATATGGGCTCTTTTGAAGCAAAATGATAAAAAAAACCCCACGGTGTGCTGAGAATGTGGAGAGTGAGAAATGTCAGCACGAGGCAGACCGGGGTACGGGGAGTGAACGGCGTCGCTGGGGTATTTTTCCAAATGTCTCAACTCCCAAACTGGTGGTGTAGAAATTTGGGAGCGCCCGTGGGTCCCCACTAGACTCATGACTGATAAAGAACCGCTCAGTTACAGAGGAACTAAAATGAGGGGCAAAGAGGAAATGTCACCAAGGCCGTCTGACCTCAAAGATGGCATTCCCAACAAAAATTCCACGCAGATCCACTCAGTCCTGGCCAAAGCAGGAATGTATGTGGCAGCCCTCTCCCTCCTTGCTCCCTTCCTGTGGTTGTCATAGAATGGTTTGGGTTGGAAGGGGGCTGATAAAGAACCGCTCAGTCACAGAAGAACTAAAATGAGGAGCAAAAAGGAAATGTCACCAAGGCCATCTGACCTCAAAGATGGGATTCCCAACAAAAATTCCATGCAGATCCGCTCGGTCCTGGCCAAAGCAGGAATGTGTGTGGCAACCCTCTCCCTCCCTGCTCCCTTCCTGTGGTTGTCATAGAATCATAGAATGGTTTGGGTTGGAAGGGACCTCAAAGATCATCGAGTTCCAACCCCCTGCCCTGGGCAGGTACACCTCCCACCAGCCCAGGTTGCTCAAGGCCCCATCCAGCCTGGCCTTGAACCCCTCCAGGGATGGGGCATCCACAGCTTCCCTGGGCAACCTGTTCCAGTGTCTCACCACCCTCATAGTAAAATGTCAGGAACAGCAAGTGAGTATAAGTGCAATGAGTTCATACCTATCATGAAAAAATACAATCTGTACTTTGGAGCATCTATTTTTTTTCCATATCACACATAAAAAAGGAGAAAATGTATGAAACTTGTTCAGCCACAGCTTTGCCTTTCAGGCTTCTCATCGAAAGGAGCCTCTTACCAGTGTGTTTTCTACAGGCAACGGATTCCAATTGGTATAGAAATAAAGAGATTAGAAAGTGTTTGTGTCAGGCTTTGTGTTTCATGATTTTCTTTTGTGTGCAAAAAATATATCTCTGATTTTCTCAGGAAGAAGGCTGGGGCGGAGGCACCTTGAACTCTGGAGGAAAGAATTGCTTAGTCCGGGCGCACCTCGCTTGGAAAATGGAATGGGAAAGCCTGACGTTCAATCAAAGTAACAGTTCGCCTTGGTCCCAACTGCAGTAAGATCTTGAAGGTCAAACTGCAGCTTGCTTTTCTATTTTTCATAAAGCCAGAAAACAAGCAGGTTGTGGTGGAACCAGGTTTCCCTGCAGCTGGGGGGAGCAGACGACACTGATTCTGAAGAAAACACAGGTTTCCCACTTGTCCCCTGTTGCTACACCAGTCGACAGCGGGGGTTTCTGGGCTGTTTTCTCTCTCTTCTGATGACAAAGCTTCCCAAACCACCCCCATTTTAGTGCCGTTGGAATATGGGCTCTTTTGAAGCAAAATGACAAAAAGAAACCCCAGTGTGCTGAGAATGTGGAGCGTGAGAAATGTCAGCATGAGGCAGACCGGGGTACGGCGTCGCTGGGGTATTTTTCCAAATGTCTCAACTCCCAAACTGGTGGTGTAGAAATTTGGGAGCGCCCGTGGGTCCCCACTAGACTCATGACTGATAAAGAACCGCTCAGTTGGTGTGGTGAATTTAGGAGGCAAATAAAAAGCAGTTGGAAGTATTTTGGTACACACAAGGTGTTTTGAAAATTGAGTTGTAAGGGTTAGACACCAAAGTCTTGCTCCTGTTCAGGAGACAAAAACTCAAGCTGTTATCTCTTGCTGAAGCACAACCTCTGTGCCGTGCTACAGGGATCCGTATGCTGACCCCTGCTGCTGCTGCTTGATTTCCATGTGGCCCTTTCTCTGAGTCTGTCGGCATCTCAGATCATGTTCAGGGGTTGCAACTGCCTGTGTGGGCCTTTTCCTGACCATAATTTGGGGGATTATATCATAAAAGAGAGGTAAATTGCTTCTCCTTTAGCACAGGGCATTGAAGGGTAAGAAAACCCATATGGAGTGACACTGGCAGCAGTAAGATGTCACCATCAGAAGCTTGTTCACAGAATCACATGGGGTTGGAAGGGACCTCCGGAGATCACCCAGTCCAACCCCCTGCCAAAGCAGGTCCACCCAGAGCAGGTCCCACAGGAACGTGTCCAGGTGGGTTTGAATGTCTTCGGAGAAGGAGACCCCACCACCTCTCTGGGCAGCCTCTGCCAGGGCTCTGCCACCCTCACAGCAAACAAGTTCCTCCTCATGTTGAGATGGAACTCCTTACTTTCAAGTTTGTGCCCATTTCCTCTTGTCCTGTCCCTGGGCACCACTAAAAAAAGACCAGCCCCATCATCCTGACACCCACCCTTTCAGTATTTATAGGTGTTGATCAGATCCCCCTCAGCCTTCTCTTCTCCACACTAAAAAGCCCCAGGTCCCTCAGCCTTTCCTTGTAAGGAAGATGCTCCAGGTCCCTCATCAACTCTGCAGCCTCTGCTGTCCCCTCTCCAGCAGTTCCCTGTCCTTCTGGAACTGGGGAGCCCAGAACTGGTCCCAGTGCTCCAGCTGGGGCCTCCCCAGGGCAGAGCAGAGGGGCAGGATGGCCTCTCTTGACCTGCTGGTCACAATTTGTGGGTCTGTGTTTGCAGGTGACGAGTTTGGTCTGTGTTTGCAGAGCACCAACCCCATCACCAGCCCAGTGACAACGGGGACCATCAAACAAGGGGTGACCAGGAGCCTGGCCACAATTCAAGGACCACACATTACAAAACCAGCCTCGAGCTCTCTGTCGAGAGACACTGGTCTGGAGGTATTAATTTCATCCTCCGTGAGCAAACCTATTGAGGAAAAAAGGTTCATTTTTACAGTCGCTTTCCCAGCTGTAGCTGCACTCTGCCTGCTATGAAAATTTAGCTCTAAGGGTTAGATTGATGGCACTTTGTGAAGCTTGTAACATCATTTGCTTCTATTAATACCATTCATCGCCCCACTGCCATTTTTATGATGGACAAATCTGCAAGTCACAGATGGAGAAAGACCAGAAATTAGAATAATCTGAAGAACCTGATTTCAACCCACAGAAAATTCAACTGGAAAGGTGGAATGAGAGCCCAGGGACTTTCTAAGAAACGCATTTATCCCTGACAATTTGGGGCCATGGCAAAATCGCCACTGCCGAGGGGGATGAGGCTCATAACCTTTTTCTGCAGAAGAAAAGGAGAAACGAACAGGACTGACTGAAAAGCAGAAGAGATGCAGAGAGTTGGGGGCTGCATACGCAGGATGCACTTTTTTAGCTGTTCGAGGCAAAAAGACCAAATCTAGTCCTTGGTGGGCTTTTAATGCACATTTGTGGGTCTGTGTTTGCAGGTGACGAGTTTGGTCTGTGTTTGCAGAGCACCAACCCCATCACCAGCCCAGTGACAACGGGGACCATCAAACAAGGGGTGACCAGGAGCCTGGCCACAATTCAAGGACCACACATTACAAAACTCGTGGGTCTGTGTTTGCAGAGCACCAACTGCATCTCCAGCCCAGTGACAACAGGGACCATCAAACAGGGGGTGACCAGGAGCCTGGCCACAATTCAAGGACCACACATTACAAAACCAGCCTCGAGCTCTCTGTCGAGAGACACTGGTCTGGAGGTATTAATTTCATCCTCCGTGAGCAAACCTATTGAGGAAAAAAGGTTCATTTTTACAGTCGCTTTCCCAGCTGTAGCTGCACTCTGCCTGCTATGAAAATTTAGCTCTAAGGGTTAGATTGATGGCACTTTGTGAAGCTTGTAACATCATTTGCTTCTATTAATACCATTCATCGCCCCACTGCCATTTTTATGATGGACAAATCTGCAAGTCACAGATGGAGAAAGACCAGAAATTAGAATAATCTGAAGAACCTGATTTCAACCCACAGAAAATTCAACTGGAAAGGTGGAATGAGAGCCCAGGGACTTTCTAAGAAACGCATTTATCCCTGACAATTTGGGGCCATGACAAAATCGCCACTGCCGAGGGGGATGAGGCTCATAACCTTTTTCTGCAGAAGAAAAGGAGAAAGGAACAGGACTGAAAAGCAGAAGAGATGCAGAGAGTTGGGGGCTGCATACGCATGATGCACTTTTTTGGCTGTTTGAGGCAAAAAGACTAAATCTAGTCCTTGGTGGGCTTTTAATGCACTGTTGGGTGAGCATAGGGCCAGATCAGCCACCCCCTGAACACTCGTGTGGAGTTTGCCAGAAAAAAGCCTCAAGTGCTCCTTGCGCTTAATTTATTATTCCCAGTGACTTCCAGTTGAATTGCAGTGTCTTTAAAGACTCAGATTCTTCTTCATTCTATGGAGAAACCTTGGATGTCTATCCCATGATGAATTAACTCTGTACAATTATATTCATTGTCTGGAAAATGCAACTTTGCAAACATTTCATTTCAGGACTGTGGAATTGCAAATCAGGCTAAAGACGCATTCACTCCTAATTCTGTCCACACTGCTCTTTATGCAGAAAGCCAATTTATATTTTTTTAAATTATTAAACTGATCTTTCCTGTCTGCCAAGATTCAGCTTTCAGTTCTGAGTGGATTTGTTTATTGTATCCAAGTTTTAAGTCCATGAGGAAGCAGTGTAATAAAGGAAAATGTGACACACTTTACTACACCATTGGAATGAGAAGAGATTTACAAAGCCTGTATTGCTCTGTACACACTGCATTTATTTTGTTTTCTAAACTAATCAAAAAGAAATAAACCAGGATGTCAGCTGCAGTCTCCTCTGTTTATTTGTTTGTATGAATGCCACTTCCTGAATGTAGCTTTTTGTATCCCCTCTCTTGTTTGGTCTGGTTTAAAATACAATGTGTTTTGACTGAGCCTGGGAAGCTTAAAAAAAGTGATTAGATATGGAGAAGGGAACAAAGCTCACTTCTGAGGAGGTTCAGATCATAAAGGGACTTCTGACCTTGAAAAAAACCACTGCTCCAGGATCATAATTTAAATTTTGACCCTGACTAAGACATATCAAGGACATTTGTATTTTAAAGCAATTGAAAAGTGGTCATATAAAGTGCTTGATATTCTTTATGGTTTACTTTTCATAATCCTTGCAGTAGAAAAAACTGCAATCTAATCTTCAACCAAACCACACCAATTTTTAACAGCTGTGGGTTTAGCCCCCACTCACCTGCATTTATTCTTGCCCAGCCCTTCCTCCTGGCCAGTCTTGCTCAGCCCCACCATGTTCTCGGGGTATTTAATCCCCTTTCAGGGGTGGAAGCTTTTTAATTTCTGTGGTCTTGGGAGCTCGGGGGGTTTTCTGGGCATGCTGCACAGTCAGTAAGTGTGGTCAAGCTTTTCAAAGGTGATTCTCTGTGTTTGTTGCCTGAGAACAGCTCCACCACCTTAAAACAGCCTGGGTTTTAAGGCAATGCAGTGCAATTTAGGAGGCAGCTACTTGTGAAGCAGCCCCGAGGGCTTTGCTGGCAAGAAAGGAGCTGCCTTTGTGCCTCAGGGTGTTTGGGTGAGCTACTGCCTCCGGGTAATCCGTGGCTAATTTTTATAGTGTAAATTATGAAGTCTGGCTTGAAATGCTTATCCTGGTCTCTAGCTCAGTGCTATTCATAACCTTGTGGTTTGTCTTCAAAGGAAAAGCTTGGAAACAAGCAGCAGCCACCACTTAGGCAGTGCCCAGGCTAATGGCCATCTCTGGTTTTTGTAGCAGAGGATAATGCAGCTATGGGTTTATGAATTTGAGGAATAATTCATCCTGCCATAATCTGGGGGTACAGGCTTCTTAAAGGCCAAAAACATTGGATGGTACCACTTCTGGTTTCACAGCAGGACCCAGAGGATAATGCGGCTATGGGCTTATGAACTTGAGGAATAACTCATCCTGCCAAATGCTGGGGGTATGGGCTTCTTAAAGGCCAAAAACATTGGATGGTACCACTTCTGGTTTCACAGCAGGACCCAGAAACCTCTATCTTTACTTTGCTTTCCTGGCCCAAGAAGCCACTTCTGCTTCTGTGTTAGCCCCAGTACCTGTACTGACAATGCTGGCTTGGTTATAAGGGATACTGGGATCTCTTATTAACAAACTCATTAATACTGATTTCAGCTGTAAGAATAACTCACAAGCCTGTGTTTAAGGCAGCTGCGAGCAGCAGCCCATCCGCAAGTACTGAGAGAACTTGAGATATGTGAGGGATTTCATTTCAGCTGTTAACAATAACTCAAAAGCCTGTGTTTAAGGCAGCTGCGAGCAGCAGCCCATCCGCAAGTACTGAGAGAACTTGAGATATGTGAGGGATTTCCAAGTGTTAATTAAGCTTTCTTTCACAGGTCACTGGGGAAACGCTTGCTGTCTGTTTTAACTTGGCTTTTTCTCTCTTTACCAAGACAGAAATCAAACATCAAGAAATTAAAAGATGGTGGAAGCGAGATACAATAATCAATCAAATTCTTTCCCAGGCAGAAGCGACTGACTCTAAGGGAAACTGAGAAAACAGAAGCAACTTCCTTCCTAGATTAAAGGTGAAGTAAGAAGACCTTGTTAGCATATTTTAATGAGCTTCTGCCCTTCTGCCTGAGAGATGGTGACTTCCATGTGTGTGTGTGGTGCAGCTTGTTGAGAAGGGGGGTTGCTTTAACTCCTCTGAAGTGCTGTGGGCTACCAGCCTGCAAAGGGAGACTGGCTGTGTCCTGGTGGTGGGAGCCCTATGCCCCTGAAAATGTGCTAATGTGATCACAGCAGGGTCTGATCAGGCGTCAGTAAATGAGGGGTGACAGAGCAAGAGCTGAGTAAGCATAAAGTGACTGGATTTGAGACTGAATCCACACTTTCCCAGACCTTTGGCTTGCTGTTGCCCTGACAGAGCAGCTGGGAAGTTTAAGGCTGCTGATACCTTTGTGAAGATGCCTTCTGTTCTGGTGCTCCCCTCAGGTGAGACGTCCTGAAGGTTGAATAAAATAGCTTTGATTTATCTGATAATGCTTTCCTTTTGCCTGCTCTGAGTCTTCTTAAAGTAACTTACTGCAGAAGCGATTGGCGTGGCTTCCTGCTCAATATCCTGGAGAGATATTAAAAAGTAGCCATGGGAGATAAGGGGTGGTTATTCACAGTGTGATCTAAAATGGGTCCTGCCGGAGACTAGCAGTCATCTAAAAATAAATGATCCCTAAACAGATGCTTGGCACACAAGTCACCTCCCTATCCAGAGATTTATTCCATTTCTTCAGTTTAAGATAATCTGCAAGAGTCTGTTTCATAAATCTGTTTCAAGTTCTCTTTAGGGGAGGAAAAGGTGGTATTTTCTGGAAGCCAAGAGCTCAAGGATTGCTTTGCTGCAATAACAACTCTCCTGCACTTCAGCTTGGCAGGATGGTCTGGGATGGTAGCAGCTGAGGATCTGGTGGTAAATTGTATTCTATTTACAGGATCCAAATTATTCTTGCCCCTGCTCTGTTTGTGGACACTATTGTTCTAGGGGAGTTTGCTTAGAAGTAACTTGGTTTTTGTGCTAGAGGGATAACTTGCATTGATTTCAATCTTCAAACATGCTTAACACTCCAGTTCAAAGCAAAAAGCTACATGATGCACTTTTTTGGCTGTTTGAGGCAAAAAGACTAAATCTAGTCCTTGGTGGGCTTTTAATGCACTGTTGGGTGAGCATAGGGCCAGATCAGCCACCCCCTGAACACTCGTGTGGAGTTTGCCAGAAAAAAGCCTCAAGTGCTCCTTGCGCTTAATTTATTATTCCCAGTGACTTCCAGTTGAATTGCAGTGTCTTTAAAGACTCAGATTCTTCTTCATTCTATGGAGAAACCTTGGATGTCTATCCCATGATGAATTAACTCTGTACAATTATATTCATTGTCTGGAAAATGCAACTTTGCAAACATTTCATTTCAGGACTGTGGAATTGCAAATCAGGCTAAAGACGCATTCACTCCTAATTCTGTCCACACTGCTCTTTATGCAGAAAGCCAATTTATATTTTTTTAAATTATTAAACTGATCTTTCCTGTCTGCCAAGATTCAGCTTTCAGTTCTGAGTGGATTTGTTTATTGTATCCAAGTTTTAAGTCCATGAGGAAGCAGTGTAATAAAGGAAAATGTGACACACTTTACTACACCATTGGAATGAGAAGAGATTTACAAAGCCTGTATTGCTCTGTACACACTGCATTTATTTTGTTTTCTAAACTAATCAAAAAGAAATAAACCAGGATGTCAGCTGCAGTCTCCTCTGTTTATTTGTTTGTATGAATGCCACTTCCTGAATGTAGCTTTTTGTATCCCCTCTCTTGTTTGGTCTGGTTTAAAATACAATGTGTTTTGACTGAGCCTGGGAAGCTTAAAAAAAGTGATTAGATATGGAGAAGGGAACAAAGCTCACTTCTGAGGAGGTTCAGATCATAAAGGGACTTCTGACCTTGAAAAAAACCACTGCTCCAGGATCATAATTTAAATTTTGACCCTGACTAAGACATATCAAGGACATTTGTATTTTAAAGCAATTGAAAAGTGGTCATATAAAGTGCTTGATATTCTTTATGGTTTACTTTTCATAATCCTTGCAGTAGAAAAAACTGCAATCTAATCTTCAACCAAACCACACCAATTTTTAACAGCTGTGGGTTTAGCCCCCACTCACCTGCATTTATTCTTGCCCAGCCCTTCCTCCTGGCCAGTCTTGCTCAGCCCCACCATGTTCTCGGGGTATTTAATCCCCTTTCAGGGGTGGAAGCTTTTTAATTTCTGTGGTCTTGGGAGCTCGGGGGGTTTTCTGGGCATGCTGCACAGTCAGTAAGTGTGGTCAAGCTTTTCAAAGGTGATTCTCTGTGTTTGTTGCCTGAGAACAGCTCCACCACCTTAAAACAGCCTGGGTTTTAAGGCAATGCAGTGCAATTTAGGAGGCAGCTACTTGTGAAGCAGCCCCGAGGGCTTTGCTGGCAAGAAAGTAGCTGC
>NW_015090849.1:1949845-2020071 GCF_001431845.1 Calidris pugnax
TTTGCTTTCCTGGCCCAAGAAGCCACTTCTGCTTCTGTGTTAGCCCCAGTACCTGTACTGACAATGCTGGCTTGGTTATAAGGGATACTGGGATCTCTTATTAACAAACTCATTAATACTGATTTCAGCTGTTAACAATAACTCAAAAGCCTGTGTTTAAGGCAGCTGCGAGCAGCAGCCCATCCGCAAGTACTGAGAGAACTTGAGATATGTGAGGGATTTCCAAGTGTTAATTAAGCTTTCTTTCACAGGTCACTGGGGAAACGCTTGCTGTCTGTTTTAACTTGGCTTTTTCTCTCTTTACCAAGACAGAAATCAAACATCAAGAAATTAAAAGATGGTGGAAGCGAGATACAATAATCAATCAAATTCTTTCCCAGGCAGAAGCGACTGACTCTAAGGGAAACTGAGAAAACAGAAGCAACTTCCTTCCTAGATTAAAGGTGAAGTAAGAAGACCTTGTTAGCATATTTTAATGAGCTTCTGCCCTTCTGGCTGAGAGATGGTGACTTCCATGTGTGTGTGGTGCAGCTTGTTGAGAAGGGGGGTTGCTTTAACTCCTCTGAAGTGCTGTGGGCTACCAGCCTGCAAAGGGAGACTGGCTGTGTCCTGGTGGTGGGAGCCCTATGCCCCTGAAAATGTGCTAATGTGATCACAGCAGGGTCTGATCAGGCGTCAGTAAATGAGGGGTGACAGAGCAAGAGCTGAGTAAGCATAAAGTGACTGGATTTGAGACTGAATCCACACTTTCCCAGACCTTTGGCTTGCTGTTGCCCTGACAGAGCAGCTGGGAAGTTTAAGGCTGCTGATACCTTTGTGAAGATGCCTTCTGTTCTGGTGCTCCCCTCAGGTGAGACGTCCTGAAGGTTGAATAAAATAGCTTTGATTTATCTGATAATGCTTTCCTTTTGCCTGCTCTGAGTCTTCTTAAAGTAACTTACTGCAGAAGCGATTGGCGTGGCTTCCTGCTCAATATCCTGGAGAGATATTAAAAAGTAGCCATGGGAGATAAGGGGTGGTTATTCACAGTGTGATCTAAAATGGGTCCTGCCAGAGACTAGCAGTCATCTAAAAATAAATGATCCCTAAACAGATGCTTGGCACACAAGTCACCTCCCTATCCAGAGATTTATTCCATTTCTTCAGTTTAAGATAATCTGCAAGAGTCTGTTTCATAAATCTGTTTCAAGTTCTCTTTAGGGGAGGAAAAGGTGGTATTTTCTGGAAGCCAAGAGCTCAAGGATTGCTTTGCTGCAATAACAACTCTCCTGCACTTCAGCTTGGCAGGATGGTCTGGGATGGTAGCAGCTGAGGATCTGGTGGTAAATTGTATTCTATTTACAGGATCCAAATTATTCTTGCCCCTGCTCTGTTTGTGGACACTATTGTTCTAGGGGAGTTTGCTTAGAAGTAACTTGGTTTTTGTGCTAGAGGGATAACTTGCATTGATTTCAATCTTCAAACATGCTTAACACTCCAGTTCAAAGCAAAAAGCTACAACTGTGATCACAACTGATGGATATGGCTCTTCAGCAAGGTGAGCCAGGGGAGGGGGATTTCACAAGCCAACCCTTCCTTCATCACCATCTCAGCAAGGGTATCATAGAAGAGTGTTTGGAAGTGTTGGCCCTCCAGAACAGACAGCTTTACTGCTGGCACTGCAAATTAGGGCTTTCTGTTGTCTAAGCAGTTGATCAAAAGCTTCTTGTCAGGAAAGATTAGTAGCTACGGGAAAAGCTAAAAAATCTCAGGCTTGAGGCAAGCTGATAAATGATGTTTTTTTTATTTCTGGATCATCCATCAGTTTGTTTTCCTGGTCATACTGACGCAAAGGATGGATGAGGTGTTTCTGTGTTTGCTTGACTCACTGTATATAAAATGTTCATGTGTAGATGCTGGTCTTGGTTCTCAAATGAGCCTCCAGCCTAAGAAAAAGGCAGTAAATTGACACTAGTGATCTGTCTGTGTTTGGGCACCTGCCTTCATGGATCTGCAAAGGAGCTCAGCTGAAGCCAGGTGTAGATGTTTTGTGTGTTTGAACACTGCTCTGCCCCAGCTGGGACATTGGTTGTAGGATTAGGTACTTGGTTTGGGGGCACATACTGTTCAAAATCCAAACACCAGTAGTATTTTTGTCACTTGAGACTTGAAGGACCAGACCTCTTTCATTACGCAATAAAATATATATTATATATAAAATAGACTGTGGTAGTATTGCTAAAAACAGTGAATGGAAATAGTATTGATTTTTATTTTTTTTCCCCATTAAAGTGTATGTCAGGTTTGTCACCTGCAGCAACAATTGAACACTCAAATAATATACCATATACCAATTCATAAAGCAGACTGCTTTTAGTTCGTGACTTGCTTCAACTGACTTACAGTTGATGTCTTTATTTGACATGGCCTTCAGGAAGGATTTCTTTAATTCATTTATAAATCTTGAAGTGTAAAATTGATCTTTTCTGGCTGTTTCTGCCACTTCTCAGCAAACAAATGCTTCTTCCCCCAGGAAAGGGCTTTATATGCTTAGGTTAATGATATGTGGAGTAACAGAAACTCTTCAGTCAGCAGTCTAAGGGATAAGTCTTGGGACAGGGCTGTTTCCTAGCTTATTAGGTAAGGAATGAATTCATTTTATTGAGGCAAACAGGAAGCGTTCTGTTGTGATGTTTATCTCTGGTAGTGCTGTGTATCTGGACGCTGTTAAGTGATTTAGTTATCATCTTCTGTCCTCCACCTACAAACTGAGGTCAAATGGGAGTAAATCCAGGCTAATTCTTTATCAAGAAATTTTTTCAAAGGTTATTTGTGTAACTGTAGCTTTTCTTCTTGTCAAAATAGGAAGCACTACACTGTTTTCAGCATTCTGGAGTCTCAGAGCATGCAGTTTCTTCAGGAGATGTATAGTCCTTGATGTCTGCAAGACACTTGACAGTGTCTTCTGGAAAAACCTGTTGACACTGAAGACAGGACAGGTAATGTAATACAGTCCTTTACAGTAATTGTATTTGTTTGAGCTGCAGTGTATTTCTAATTACTAAGTGTAACTAAAACATGTAGCCTTTAGTTCATGCTAAGGTAAAAATGAAGTCCTCAAAGTCCCAGACTCTCTAGTTCAAACAGTGACAGCTTCATATTGCCCTACGCATTATGGGCACTCAAATCTCTAGTGAAAAAGCTTAATCTTATCAATCAGAAACTTCAAATATAGACAGGATGGGCTGGACAACTCAGACTGAAGCGGGGTCTCATGTGGGCTTGAGTGTTGACACAGAAATGAGTATTTGATGGAATAAATCCATACTGCCAGAATGCAGTATGGATTTGTTTTGTGTCTGGATGGGTTTGATCTTCCCTTCTGCAAGAACTGAGTGGCATGTATAAGCAGCAGGAAAACACTAGACAGCAGGATAATTCTTGGAGGAAAGAGAGAGAAGGGTAAGTCAACTCATGTATTTTAATTGCAGTTCTGAAAGATGCTTTCCCATGGCAAGCAGATAACATGTCAATAATGAAACAACAGAAATAAACCCTCCATGGCAAATAGCCTTGCCCCTTGCTAATTAGCAAATCTGCTAGAAAATGTCAGGCATGAGCTGTTCAAGGGACTTTACGTTGCTGTCATCCAGAAGTGTCAGCAAGACAACAGAGAATTTAACATGTGCTGTGCAGATAAAGAATTGAAACAGACTACTTATCTGGACATTATTGCAGCTTCTGGAGATGACAATAAGAACTAGAGGGTTCCAAGCTGCAATATTTGGGTGGGGTTAGACCCTATCTTGATTTCTTCCTTTAATTCCTCCTACCTGTCATTCTAAAGAGAGGCCATGTGAACTCAGTTGGGATTTGAACCAAATTTGGCATGGTCTCTATTTGGAACAGGCTATCTTGTTTGTTCTATAACAGCCTCAGAACAGGACAGCAGTAGCACTGAAAGCCATCAAAGCCTGCTTACAAGCATCCAGCTCCAAATAATTCTATAAAAGCATACGTAGAAACAATAAGCCTCTGAAAGCTCTCAGTTGGAAAATAAACTGGAACCTTGGATGGCCTTGGATACTGTAATTTTAAGACTTGTGCAGATTGCTCTTGGGGAAATCTTATGACGCATGGAATTCTATGTGTACTGAAGTTTCAGAAAAGCTCTCACTACTGGAGAAACCCTTCTTGGATTCTGGTGACTGTTTTTAGTCTGTTATGTGAAGCCAAGCTCCTAAAGCTGATCAGGCACCTGGCAAGCAGAATTCTTCTGTAAAATACATGAATTGCAAGAACTGTATTTAGTATACACAGATCCTGGTGTTTTAAGCCTGACTCAGAAGCTCTGGAGTCCTTAATAATACTATTCTATTTCAGATTCTCTATGAAAACACTTGGTGCCACCACCCAGCTAATGTGAAAACCCAAGGGAGGAGATGTATTTGGGGAAGCTTCCAGTGATGGTGCTTCTGTATCCTATACCTCATCTTCTGTGGGGTTTCAGTACCAAAGAGAAAAATAGTACACAGCTGACTGTACACCAGCTCAGAGCACAGCAAGGGTGATCCTCCTGCTTTCTTGTCTTAAACAACCAGTTCAACCAGAGCAAAAATCCTCTTGTCCTGCCTCATTACGTACTTACTTGCGTGCTATAATCAGATGTAACAACCTGCTGTCTGAGGTATCTCAAGTGTATAACACGCAGAGATTCTCAGAGCTGGAAACACTTTTACTGGGTCTGGTGAGATGGCCCTTGACAAACCAGCTGTGTGAGCAGCAAACGATGCGAGTCGCTGGAGGAGTCACTGGATAATGCTGAAGCAGCTGCAGAATTGTGTGTGTGGTTGAGGATAACTGTGGCTTCCAAGTTTAACTCCTGGAGTGCTTCAGTCTGGAGGTCTGATTAAAAGTGACTGGGCTGGTAGTGCTCAAGAAAATTACAGCAAAAATAAATGAGATAGCAAATGTAGGGATAAAAGTCTCTGAAGGAAAATCCTTATTAAGCTATTTAAAAAGTAAAAATCAATAGTACTTCCTGCCTTGGTTTGCTGTCAGCTGAGAGTTTGGTGTGGTCACTTAAAATTGGTTCTCAGTGGCTTGGGAATTTTCTTTTTTAAAAAAAAATCTGAATGTTTGAGGGCTGAAGTGATATTTAAGGATCCCAGTAGTTTTTGGATGTGTGTAGATGCGACTTTCTTAGGAATCAGCAGAAAAAAGAATGTGTTCTTGGTTAAAAGCCTTATGAGGTATGTTTTTAGGAGCAGTGCTCAGCACTTTCTAGAAATCTAGCTTTGGGGGAATGCTAGAATTGGTTGCCCAAACATTATTCCTGAGAATTTGGAGTATTGACAGATGAGGTAAATCCTCTAGGACCTAAGGACCGTGGTAACACAGCCCACATCCCTGTGAAAGAGCTGGCAGATGATTCAAATCACAAGCTGTGTGGGACTTGCTGGTTTGAGCCTGGCCTCTGCTGCTGTTCCAGCTGCAGCAAAGCCCTGAAGCCTGGACAAACACCTGACTGCAAAATTCACTTAGAGATTTCCTAAACTGGGGGTGTTCAGGAGGCAAAAGGAATGGACGTAGCAGAATTGCATTCCCTTGCAGCGAGGCAGGAAGAGAGATTATTAAAAATGGTTTTCCTTTGTCTCATATAACTACAATAGACAAGTTCAGGCTGCAGAACGATAAAAAGAAATTTATTTCATGGACTATGCAAGGAATTATGATGAGATTTCTAACTAATGGCCTTCGACAGATGGAAGGGGTAATAGAAATGCAACTGTATTTTCAATCAAAGAAGCAGTGAAATGAGGTTTTTAAATGATAAACCTTGTCTCACAAGCTATCTACTTGTTTTTGCAAAGGAAGCAGTTTCTGCCTGAGCAGGAGGGGGAGCTGGGGAGGTCAGTGGAGCAAACTTCAGAGAGGAAGGCAATTAGGGGTGAACAACCTCAATTTAGTGTAGTAAAATTACTGCTTTTCCCCCAAAGTGATCAGTATCTGTGTAAGGATGCCGTGCACTAGTATGTAGTGCTGTCCCTGCTTCACTAAACTTCTGGGTAGCACTGGATGTGTAAAAATCACATGCTTGACCACTTCAGCTATAGAGGAACAAACCCACACACTACATTGCTACTCCTCAACAAGTAGGGTACAAACTGAAATGAGCTGTTTGCAGCAGAAAAAAAACCAGAATGGAGTCACATCTGGAGTGGGAGGTTGAGTGCTGGTGGGCAAGAAACAGAAGAAAAAGTACAGAGTGGTTTTTTTTTGTTTGTTTTTACAAATCACTTCAAGGCTTTCAATATCAGATTTTCCTATAACCAGCCATTAGCTGCCACTAGATTGATCTGTGTCTGATGCAGGGGAACTAAAAGCCCTTGAAAGGATCAGTGAGGAGCAGAAAAAAATTCTATATAGTGATAGAGGCACACGGCACCTCGGGGAGTTAGTTTTCAAAAGAAATGCCAAAAATGATAGTTCTAAATACATGTGGTTTTCCTATCTCAGCAACAAGAGATTAACAACAAAGGCCATTAGATTAACAGGTTAAAACCAAAAAAGAACATTGCTGAACAAGTAACATTAGTGAAGGATTCATTTTTGTACCCTTGTGAAGTCAGAAGCAATTTTGCAATTGTTTTCCAGTGGATGCCGACTCAAGAAACTAATATCCTCCTTCTTGAAGAGTTATCACCAAAGCTCTGCATGGGCTGGACCACTATTACTCTGAATGTCTTTGCAGAGAGCACAGCAATGTGGTAAGTGTGTTATGAGTAACTCAGGCCTGATAAATCTTCAGAGCCCAGACACATTTTCCAGGAAGGAAAAATAAACCTATTGAACCATGAGATGAAGAAAAACCCTGGGTCTGTTGCTAAATATAGATCCGGTTGTGAAAGCAAAATTTGATTTGTAGGCATTTATTGAGGTAGGAACTTCAAGACTGAATACAGAGTAATGTAACAAGGTAAAAGTCAGCAGCGTGTGTAGAGAATGGCAGAAAAGGAGGATGAAGGCAGAAAAGGAGGATGAAGACAGAAACCAGACTGCTGCAAATTTTAAACAAGCAGGATTAGACCATGCTTTTAGCTAAAGCTTAAAGACTGAGGTGGTGTGTTTGCCCCAGCACGATGGCAGCAGCTGTGGGAGGTTTTTGGGTTTCACAGATTTTCATCAATGTAAAATATCTATTGCTTTTTCCTTACCCCGGGCTGTAACAATTTTTACTGCTTGAATTTTTACTGTCTGAAGCAATACCATGTGTTTTGCCAGAGCTGAGCCGAGTTCATGCTTGTTGAAGTGCTTATAAGTCTGACCCAGGGGCCAGATGCAGAGCTCGTGGGTTTTGGTGGGGTGTCAGTGATGCTGTATTACCTGAACAAGCTTAATATTTTCTGCATATCCCTTCCAGCAAAACTGCTGCAGCATTTGCCAATCCTGGTCCTAAACACCCTATTTACTACAAGTTTTGAGGCTGTTACAGGGTACTAATAATGATGAATACTTTTCATAGGTGCCCTGGAGTGCTGTAGAGAAGATTGGTGGCACAGATAGGAATAAATCTTCCTTTTCTTCCTCTTTCATTTTTTTGCGGCAACTATGTAACTTTTAAATGTACACAGAAGACAAAATGTTTGTCAGAAAAAGAAAAATATCAACATCAGTTGAAAATAGCCATAACAAAAGCAAATCTTAAAGACACTGGTTTAATGCTGTCTAACATAAGCAACTGTGTTGAGCCTGAAGTTTTAAAAGGAATAAAACTTGAAACTGTGTTGCTTTATGACAGAATGATTTAAAAAAAAATTCTTTTTTTCTTTTGCTCAGTAGTGGAACCCATCCTGAAGACCTCAAGTTCTGTGCATCTGGAAGACTTTGTGCTAGAAATCCCACTACTTCTTTTTAACTGAGATTTGGTGTATGGACGTTAAATGTATAATTGTGCTAATATGCCAGATTCCTGCCAAATGATTTTTACGGGATCTGGAAACCTAATTGCAGTTGGAATATAAATGATTGAAAGCCCCTAGATGTTTTCAAAGTCCTACTAAGGCAGAAATGCGTATTCTGGCTCTTTATTCTTACAGTGACTGCATATCCATTGAAGTCAGATAAAACAACTGGCATTACTCAACACTTGAAAGACTGAGTGATATTTGTGCTGCAGTTCAATTGTTCTTAAGAAAGTACTAGAATTTCAAACCCTCGGCTGTTTCCCTGCAAACCAATACAGCCCTAACTTGTGCAGGCTTAATAAAAACTGGTGTCCTTTCAACCAGAAAAGAAAGTGAGAAGAATCAGGTGTCCTCATTTTGTAACGAAGTGAAGCTGATATTTCCAGAGACTTTACAAGGACTATATTTTTCACAGGTATAGTTCCCCAGATAAAGGAGCGTACCTGTGTGTCCTGTTCAAACAGTCTTAAAGAAAAGGTGTAAGTAAAGGTTATTTGTGACCTAGATTTTCCTTTGATACCTCTCCACTTAGCTGCTAGTGGGCAGGCAGAAAGCCATCAGTCCTGTTAGCGTTATTAATGGCTGCAAAAGAAATAGGAGAAATGACTGATAACTGAGTTTCCTCCTGGCCCTTACAGGCAGTTTCCCCAGTGTGCTCTCAGACATCCTCTCACTGGGAACTCCTGTATCCTCACATCTATCTCGAGCAGTGTCATACTCCGAGGAAAGAAATTGGGCATTGAGGGGTTCAGCAACCACAGGCTGGGGAAGCTCTGCTGAGGGGCTTTGATTTATGCTACGTGCAGCTGTTGGAAATCCGGCAGCGCTGAAACCAGCACCACAGCAATTTATAGCAGTTCAGGATCTGCTGGTTTTCCCTTCTGGGTGCTCTGGAGTTGGTGGTGTTAAGCAGATTTATATGAATCAGTTCTTTAAGAAATCCCTACACGCTAACCAAAATCACTGTAGTACGACTTTCTTCGTCTCATCTCCTTAGTAGCTGGTAGTTGTTATTGTCCTCTTTTCTGCATAAAGCTTATCTAATGTCATGGGGTTGGACACTTAATGTAATGACATATCTGCACAATTGACTCTGTCTTAGCAGGGTCCTGATCTGTTTGGGAGTCCTCTGGCTACATGAGGAATTATGACGATAAAAAGAATGGAAACACAGAAAAGAGAACTAGAAAAATATTACTTTCGTTATCTTAGAAGCCCTATAGATTCTTTTGGTACACTCAACCTGAAAGAATAATCAGAATGTAAACAAATTATATCAAAATTCCATAAACAGGCTATTTTAAAGCACATATATCAAAAGGCACTGTTTTTCCTCTGTAGAATTTGGTGCAGAGACTTTTACAATTTTTATGATCTTTATAAAAAGCTAATGTAAGACTTCAGTGTTTAGCAGTGCCAGAAAACTACCCTTTCTTATTAGAGCCATAAAACTTCACCCACCTAAACTCAATTGCTTATTGAAGCAGTTGAAAAACATCAACCTTTAGGGAAGTTATTTCCCAATGTTATACTTTTCTTGTAAAGACTGTGTGGTATCTATCCCCAGCCATGCCCTAATGTGTTTATCTTATTTGTTCCTCTCTTCTTTCATTCAGGGTAGAATTCAAGGATTTGAAAAGCACTGTTAAATGGAACCTTTTTTTCTTTTTAACATCTTCCTTTGTTTTTTTTTTTTTTCTCTCCCAGATTATCTGTGTAAGAGCATCTATAAATATCAGAGCAAGTCAGGCATGAAGCAGCCGGAGTCTAAATATAAGCCCAAGAAAAATATAGAGACAAAAAAGAATACCATCAAGAGGAGAACACCTTGAGTTCATGTGACAGACATTCTGTGTGTCCACAGACAGACGTTCCATGTATCCACAGCAGGGACCTGTTAAATTCTCCACCATGGACCAGGTCGTGGTCTCACTGAAGTGTTTGTTGGATGCTTCACTAAGAGTTAGGTCACACATAAAGGGCCAAATTTGTTTTCAAACTTTCTTCACTAGGACTATATTTTCAACAGATTTGAGCCCTATTAGACACCAAAATGGGATGTAACTTTTCAAAGAACTCTTTGTCAGCACTAATGCTCAAATTTAATGTTTTAAGAAGTGATGGGAGGAGATGAAAATCCTTCTGTTAGGACTCCTGGAAGCGCTTCACCAGGAACAGATGCTTTGGAAGTATATGTCTTTGTTGTATAGTTGTGCATTTCAAAAGTAATACATTTGCCCTCAGAAATTATTCTCAGAAGGAGAGGAATACAACTTGATGGGATGGGAAAGGGGACCAGACTGTTGTTTGTCACATAGATTCAAAGAAGGGATGTGTTGCACTAGAGGAAATAAAATGCAATTAATATCTAGAGTACTGTAGTGAGGTTTGATAAATGATTTGGAAAGAATAGTAAATCTCATATTTCAGGGTTTATTTCAATCTTAAATTGAAGATCATGACAGGACTTGCAGAGCCTGAGATTGGGGAGTAGAGGGTGAGACGGGATGAGCCATTGCAACCATAGGATCCGAAAATCCAGTTCAGCTGATGATTTAATTGCTTTTGTAATTGTTTGTAAGACCATTAGGTAAAACTCTTATTAGAAATAAATATCTTAAAGTGTCCTTCATTTGTATGCTCAGTGTTGATTCTAAAAATATGAGCAAATAAAAAGATAATTCATGCAATTCCTGTGATCTTGCAATGCCTAAGAGGTTTTTTTTAATAACAGAAGTAAAACAGATTGATGTGTATTCCACCACCTACTAAATTCGATGGGTTTGTTTATATCTGGGATAAATTAGCAAAGGCCTCATATAAACAAGGTATTAGAGCTGGCAGCTTGCAAAAAATCCATGATACAAGAGGATGAATGTGCTTTTCAATTTGTTTTGAAAATGACAACTCAGCTGCAATGTTCTTGTCCAAAGTGTTTTGCAGTCCAGTAATCCCACAACAGATTTTTCTTAGAGATCTTAACTAGTGCCAGACAGCAAATGGAGAACAAAGAGGAAGGTTGGACGTCGCTCTGAGCAACTTGGTCTATTTGGAAATGTCCCTGCCCAGGGCTGGAGGGAGGCTGGACTAGACGGTCTTCAAAGGTCCCTTCCAACCCAAACCGTTCTATGAGTCTATGAAAATTAATGCACTTTATTGCTAGTTAAAACAGGTTTGGATGGTGGATAGCAAAGACAAACATTAAAATACCTTCCCCTCCATCCTCCAGGCTTGACTTCACCCCTTCTTCCCCCGCTCCTCTGCCTCCCCACAGCAGAGCAGGACATGGGCACAGAAGATTGTGGCCAGTTCATAACAGCCCTCTCCTTCCTCTCCTCCTCCTCATGGTGGGCCTTGGTCCTCCCCAGGGGCCGCAAATGGCAACCTGGCACCTGGAACACCCCTGTATCTCTCACCCCACTGTTCATCGGGCCGCTCCTCACACTTTTTACCTCACGTTTTTCCAGGCAACCCTTCGCCCTGACTGAACCATGTTCTCACTGAGGAGTCCCCAGCTCAGGTGGTGTGGAACCATCTGGAACCCACAGTGTCTGGCGCGGGGAGGCCCCAGTTTTCCTTCATGGGGGTCCCGGCCTCCCAGCCCCAGGTGGTGTGTGTGGAGCAGCAGTGTGTTTGAAGGCATTACAGAAGGTAGTTTGAGGTGTGTGGAGCAGCAGTGTGTTTGAAGGCATTACAGAAGGTAGTTTGAGGTGTGTGGAGCAGCAGTGTGTTTGAAGGCATTACAGAAGGTGGTTTGAGGTGCGGAAGCAGCCCCTCAGGAGCTGGCAGGTGAGTGTGACATCTGCAAGCTGCCTCGTCTGTCACTCCAGTTCCCCTACTCCATCTCTTGGGCTCCAGCGCTTCTGTTTTCCTTAGTAAAATACTGTTGTCTTGGGTATGATTCCAGGCAAGATGATAGTTAAGAAAAGCTTCTCTTCAGCAGGCCCCTGGGCTCTATGTTGCCCACCCTGTCACGGCTGCTCTATTTATAACCCATAAGGCATGCCTCCATCTGGAAGGCATTCGTTACTAGAGCTGTCAAAATTGCTTTTGACTAGCTTACAAAATATATGATGCCTTTAATTAAATGGATAGAAAGGCAAACATTGCATTTGAGATCCAGGCTGGTAATTTATTCAAAGATGGCTGCAGCCAGATAAACTTCATGAGAAGGTGTTATTGGTTTGACAGAAAATGTTCTGCTGATTGATCTCCCTGGATTCATTTCATTTTGCAGGGGAAACAGGTTTGTAATTTGGAAGACAAGTTACAATACAGCTGGCTTATCTGTTTGGAGTGTTTTAGGAACTGCAGTAACCAAGGGCCAGAACCACAGCTTCTACAAATTAACTGGTCTGCACAGGGGCCCAGTGATTTCAGCAACCTCTCCCACCCACCTGGGATTAATGAAGGCTAATTAAGGCTGTAATTTCCAAACAAGGAAGTAAGATGGGGGTGGAGTATTGTCCTAATTTGTTTGACCTGACTTCCTTTTAGCCATAACTTGGGACAGCTGTGAAGAGTCAACCTTTTCCCTGAAGGGGGACAGAAAAGGCTTAAAGATGGATAGCAGCCCCTCTCCTTGCTGCTTTGATGTAATTACTGTGATTATATTACTGGTTGCCTAGAGGCAGAAGAATAAGTTATAGTTCCTTCAAGGGCCCAGCATAAGTTCAGCCTCACTGGGTTTCTGTTTGTTCCCCAGTATTATCAGAGGTGGCTTTATCTCTGTGGAAGCTCCTGAAGAGTGCTGACCAGATAGAGAGAGGTGAAATGGGGAAAACCAGCCTTCCTGCTGCCTGTCTACAGTTGGAAGGTAAGTGTCTGCTCTTTTCCTCGCTGTTGTGAACTGCAACTCGATGATGTTCTTGGGGACCTTGTGGTGTAAGTCACTCGCTCCCTGTCTGTGGAGTTTATTTACTCTCATGGTACAGCTAACCCCTGGAGGGGTGTTTGAGACATTGACTTGTTTGGAGCATTCTGGTCCTGGAGGGATATGTATCAGTTGTTTAAAAAAGTAATGAATTAATTCTGCAGGTGGTATCTTGTGCAGAACAGCACTAAGCAGGTGTCTGGCCTGAGGGGTACCAGGAAAAGGGCACAGTGGGTTTTGCTTTGATGCTGTAATTAGGTACAGGAAGGAAGATGACTGAAAGCCCATTGTTATTCTCCTCAGAGCTCACTTTTGCTAACGCAGCACAGCCTACGCTTCTGACTCACTGGTCTCTGCTGAGCAGAGGACTTCCTTCCAAACAGAGCTGCTTGACTCAAAGTCTGATCAGAGCAACCAGGAGTGTTTCTGGGGCTACTCAACAGGCAGCTGCCATCTCCTCTTCCTCGCCTCTCGCTTTTCCTCTGGACAGCTTGTTGTTCAATTTTATGAAGCAGGTAGTGAGGGAGGGAGTCACCAGCTAGTGCTGACTTGTTTCTGTTAATTTATTGAGTTTTCAAAGGCATCTGAAATAGGTACATCAAAACTAGAAGGTCCTAGATTACGTCAAGTGTGCAAGTCAGCCGAACTGGCAGCCTTTTTGCACCATGCCACGTTTGATTCAGCAAGAGGTATTTTTGCAGTATTGCAAAGGTATCTGTCTAACTGCTACCCTGAGGTGGCTGCCTGTCTGTCAGGAGAGCAGGTTCATCTATGCATAGGAGGGTGAAGCTGTGAAAGGGAACAGCTGTGCCCCTGTAAGCATACGGTATCTGTGCCTTCAAACTCCCTTTGTGCAGAGGACGATTTCAATGTGGGTATGTCTAGCAGGTTAGCATATCATCTCCTTTGTTATGAGGAAGATTTGCTACCTGACGCTTCTTAAAGTGTCATTTGGGGGTCTCCTGCACTTTGAAAGTAATTGCCTTGATGCCAGGAGGCAATCCACAACTGGTGTAATTGGTCCACTGACACACGGAGCAACACCAGTTTGTACCAGCTGAATATCTATCTGATAGCTCCTATGGGATTTCTCAAATGTTACCTGAATTTCTAGTTAACAAGAAGTGGAGATACCTCTAAGCTGTCATCACAGGCTCGAAGACTGGAAGAATAGTAAGATAGGGATGGTGTGATTTTCCCAAAAGAATTTTTCCTCCTGGTTCCTGTGGCAGGAATTCTTATCTGTACATTTTGAGCAGCAAAAGAGAGAGGCTCGCTCACACTTTAATGTGAAATTCACGTATATAGTTTTATAATTAGCTGTATCTGTGGGGTTGATTCTTCTCACACCTACTGTAGAAACTGGGAGTCATAGACTGAGCTGCAGTAATTTAAATGTGATCTGCATCCATCGTGTTTCAGCACAGTGGTACGGGTAAGTCGAACTGAATGTCAAGTGTCTGATTTCAGACACTGTTAAAACAGAGAGACCGTGCTGAAGGAAATTTGCCATTCCCTAACAGGGTTGGACAAAGTTTTGTATGGTTGATTATTGGAATGGTCTGAAATTCCACCTTTGCTCCAGGGAATTGCAACTGATTATGATACAGCAATAATACCTCTTCACCAAAGGTCTGAGAGCACTATATGAATATTCATTATGCCTCTTGTGTGATAGGTGAGCATAATTGTGTTTCAAAAAGGGAAAACCAGTGGACAGAGTGGTTATATGACAGACAAAGTGTGGCTTTCCCACAGTGAACCCCCTCTCCTTTGATGTAATCCTTTGTTCTGAAGGATGTTAGCACAGTGCAGGGTAACAGTAGTCTTTTTCTCCTTGGGGCATGCTTTAGACTGCATTGATAGGTATTTTGTAGGCTGTGTTGCAGGACCATCTTCACTGCATTTATCACTGGTTTTATATGGGTGTATTTTATGAAAAGGGATTGGCTTAAATCAGAAATAAGAAGGGAATTTTAGTAGTGTCATTTCTTGTGGTTATTACCCTGAAAGCAAATTTGAGTGCTATATATTTTAAATAGTGTAGTCATATTGTTATGCTGTACTTTGGTCTCCATTTTCCCTTTGGCACTGTATTTTGGGTGGCTAATCAACTCCCTTCAGAAGGATTTTTCTCACTAGCTCACAGAGTATTTTCTCTACCAAGAAAGATTATCTTGGACTTGGTAGCAGATATTTCTTTGGGCAAAATGTTTTAGCTATCTCCGTGTGCTATATTGAACAGGGACCTTGTGACTTGTCTTCCTAACCATGCACTACCACATACAGTTTATCAAAGCCCTTTAAAAAGGAAAAAAACCCCAACATGTCACTGTGCGATCAGGGAACTAAGCACTTAAATATTTATTGGGAGAATAGGTTGCCTCAAGGCATTAGGTAGAGAATGTGGAGTTGAGCTAAGTGGGTTTGAGTAACTTAATTGACTGCCAGCAATGGTCAGTATGTTATTATGCCTGTGTTGTGTGTAATATTGTTAAGGTTATGAGTGCCAGATCTTGAGCTTTGGCCTCTGACTTTGCAATGAGATGCCTTACAAAGGGATAACAGCAGATATCAGGAATTCTGATGTGGCCCTGCAGTTTTGCTTTTGTTTGATTGTGGGGAGGCTTCTTGTGATATGAAAAACACAGAGCAGAAAAATGAGGAAGAGGAGTCTTTGCCCTACAAATTGATATTGAAAAAATCCCACAGTAAGACTTTTACAGGCCCAGCTTTTCCTGAAAGAGCTGGAAGGACATGATGTAGCAGAATACCCTTTCCTTACAGTGATTTGGTCTCCTAATACCTTTGGGAGGATCTGGGCCAGATTGTGTTCGTGCTGGTGAAGGAAGCTGATTGTCACAGTTTAGGCTGGGCTGGCCACTAAACATTGGTGAAATAACCTGAGATGTGTAATTCAAAATTGGATTCTCAGCTGTGCACATGTTCTTCTGAAGTGATCTAAACAACCAGAGCATTGGTGAAATAACCTGAGATGTATAATTCAAAATTGGATTCTCAGCTGTGCACATGTTCTTCTGAAGTGATCTAAACAACCAGAGATCATTTGTAAGAAAGTCTAAAACAAGATTACAGAAATCGTGTAATTTGGGAAAGTGACCAAACCACCAATTTTTCGGAGGAGTCAGGTGGAGAAGAATCTTAGGAGGAAAACCATTCCTTCTCTCAGAGCTGGAAGTAGCGTACTTACTAACAAAAGTCTGGGGTTTATTCTGCAATGTGTATTCAGTCACTGATATGGAAGAGTTAGAGTCAAACCAATCCCAATATTATTGACTAGGCATATTTTAAAGGCTTATTTCCAGCAGCGTTAATAGGCACAGGTATATACCAGCTGCTCCCAACCAATATGTGTCTCTGGGGAAAATCCTCAGCTGGTTCAAAGTAAGAACCATCTCCTCAAGGAACCAGTGCTGGATTTCAATAGCTTATAGCCAATGAACCTGTTCTTGGGCCATCCTCAAAAATGGGGTGGGTACGTCTACTATAATCAATGTCCTCTCAGCTTTCTCCCTGCTCCTGCAGGGGAGCAGAAATTGAACACTGATTAATACCAGCAATAGATGGCAACTGTCTTGTATGTGCTGAGCTGCTGTGTTGTCCAGCAAATATTGGACGAAATACAAAGGTGTCTATTCCTTGCCCCTCTTTCACCTACTCCTTGTCACAAATGAGCCTGTGGCACAGAAGTTCTGTCAGGAGCTGTGCTGCTCTTCACTCTTCTTATTCATCTGCGGGGGAAAAGCGGTTAATTTGGGTAGTCAAGAGAATAAATACAAGCTCTTGGACAAATTTGAAGAATTAATCTGGCACTGGAACTATGCTAGCTGTTGCCAGCACTGTTTCTTCCCATTCCTTTCACTGTGTTCCCAGTTCTCAGAGCACAAAATTGAGCAGGTATGAAAAACTGCTACTGTGGTGTGGGGAGAGTGTTCATGGAGCAGGCAGGAAGCTGAGCACCCACAACCCTCGTGACACACAGCATCTCTCCCCCAGCTGAAATGGCTCGTTGGCCATATGCTTGTACTTGGCTATGGTACAAAGTGGCTGAAAGGCAGCCACAGAGAAGAGTTGACAAGCCTGTAGGGATATGGAGAGGAGCACAGAGGCATGTGAGAACTAATAAAGCCTTCTGAAAAATTGATTTAACTCCTGCTGTACCACTTTTGTTCCTCTAAGTCCTTAGAAAGTATCCATTTTCTAGGAGAATTCATGTCGCTGTTCCCCAGGGCTAAATGCCAAATTTCCCTGATGTGCCCTGTACATCGGATGACTTGAACCTTTGCACAGAACTGAAGTCCAGAAATGAAGGCTAGACTTGTATTCCTTTTTTCCAGACATCATGAGGAATCAGGATTTTAGGCTACAAAAGCAAATGTCTGGAGTACATCAAATCCCTCAACCAGACGGTGCTGGAATTCATCATCAGATATCAGCACTGCTAGAAACTTCCTTTGTGATCCTGAGCAACTTAAATACAGATTTATTAAACTGTCCTAGAGAGGTTTCTGTTTTCCGTTGCTTTCAATGAGATTGTTTTGCATTTTGGGGCATGAACTCCTTGGTTATCAAACTCAAGAGTTCAGTGGCAGTTCAGAGCCAGAGTAGTTTTATGGCTGTGGGCTTTAGTCTCTTATACTTTATCTGCAAAATGGACTTCATAATCTTCTACTCCTCCCACCCATCACACCTGTAACTCTCTGACCTCTTTAGCCTGGCTTTTTCTTTGGGAGAGCAATTGTTTCTATTGATGCAAGGGTCCTTTCTCAGCAGTTCAGCGGTGAAAAAGGCTTTATTGTAATGAAAATCGAGTCTTCAGTGCTATATAGTGCCCAGTGCCAGGCAGTTGCAGACATTGGCTGGTCCTCCAGTTCAGCAGGAGCATCTGCAGGCCTGGCAACTAAAATATCCTCACCTGGAAAAGCTTGTCAGATCAGTGCTATTAGGAGGTAAGTTTTTCACACCATCGATAGAAACAATCTTTGGGTAAAAGGGAGTTTTTTTTAAAGAGAAGTTGTGTGAGACCGGGCTATCACTCTCATGTAAGTGAATGTATTGCAGCAGCGTGACTCTACAGTTCTGTTACATCTCTCTGCTGGTTACAACATTTTATTACCCTGTGGATGCCAGGATTCAGAGATACAGCTTTATTGATTGGTATTACAGCAAGCTGATGTGCAGCCAGTTGAAAGTGATTTCAAAGAAAATTCATTTTGCTGATGCGTGGGCTTTTGGTTTTGTGGTGTTTTTTTTTTTTTTTTGCTTTAAATCTCTTCTTGGTCTGGTGTGTTGTGCTAGGCTTGAACACTGCAAGAAACCTCCCTATCAAGTTGGCTGGTGTTAAGGAATTCACATAAATAATGCTTGAAGTTTTCTTTATGACAGTACATAAGGGAATCTGGCACAAGGTATTGCATAGACTACTGGAAAAGGCAGCAGAAGGGTTGACATCGCAATTTTTACATTTTCAAAGGGAACTTGAGTTAAAGCACCACACAAATAGAATCAAATCCATGGAGCAGAGCATTCAGGGTAGCACAGGGAGGAGCAGGAGCTGAATCCTGAAGCTTTTAATGAGTCAAGGCTACTGCTGAGCTCATGAGGCTGTAAGAGCAGGATGGGTCAATTACTATAAATCCCCTGCATGTAAAATAGAGTTCAAAATTTGAACAAATTGGGGGGAAAAAAGTGAAGTGTTAGTGAACATTTCTTCTGCTGTCATTACTAACTTGTGGTGCAGAATGTGAGATTTAAACATTAGACAAAAACCCTCCCCACTGTCACACGTTGCCAAATTCAGAACTTGCCAGGCTTTCCAGTTAGTCATGGTAATCTTTGAAAACTGAGTGCCTGTAGTTATGAGTTAGCAGATCATATGAAACAATAGCTCTGGCAAGTGTCATAAATAGAAGAGTTTTTTTTTTAAATGGTAGAAATGTTTTTCTCATCCTCAAGTCTTTCTTATTTGCTTTCATGATGCAGGAAAACAGGAATAAAGTGAGGGAAGAATAGTGTGTTTTTTCTTTTCTCTCTGAGAACACATTTCTAACTGCAAATTAAAAGGATGTCTATTTTCAGATTGCCAGTTTAGTTTCAGCACATTGTGGTGCTACATATGAAATGCAGATTTGACCTCTAGATGTGGGTCTGGGTTCAGGATTTTACTGAATTCATTGAAGAACAGCAGGGAATGTTGATGTTTTCCAGGGAAAATTAATTTTATTAAACTTGAAATCTTGAAGATTACTGTGGTTTCACGTGCTTTTCTGATCAAGGAAAGTGGGGAAAAAATCACATTAAGTGGTAAGTGGAGGGGGAAAAAAAAAGCTAAGGGTAAAATACTAACCTGTTAAGTGGTAAGTGGAGAAAAAAAAAAGCTAAGGGTAAAATACTAACCTGAAACATTTTAACAGCCCTAAAAATCTCTCCTCTACACTCAGGTCTGAATCCAGAGTCTTGATGGACATCAACTCTCCTTTGAAAGTAACAGTAGTTTGAATATATGCATCCTTTGGGGTTTGCAAAATTGGGGTGGAAATGATGCAGAGAAGCCCTTGTAATTAAATTTTCAAGCTCTACTCAGGCCGTCGAGTGCATGTGGAAATAAATTACCCTGAGCCAAAGAAGTGTGAATAAGCCTGTTTCAGTCTGATTTATAAAAGCCTAAGTGGAACCTGACCACGCTAAGCTGTTTGCTCATGCCAGGTGCTGTGGAGCTGCAGCAGTGTTCCCCAGGGCCAGCAGGGCTTGGGGACATGCTAGAAGTTGTCTCCATCTCAGGTCAAACAACACTGGGGAAGCTAAATCTGTATTTTCTTCCTTATTGAGTGGCTTCACTCAAGCCTGGGAGGCAATGTGATCCAGAGACTGTGTGGAAAGCTGGTGTGAGTCATGTTACCTGTTCTCTTACCTGTTTCCTGTGACCTTCTTCCTATTAATATCAGTGGATTTTGCCCCTGAATTCAAGCTGGGTTTGATGTGGGACCTTGGAGGGGATTTTACTGTCGCTTGTATTCCTTTGTCTTTGTTTCCCAGTGTGTGCAGTAGGGCCAATGATGCTTTTATGCTGTCTCCTGAAGCATACAATTAGCTATTAGATAAATGGCAAAATGGACAATTAATATAATTATATAGGAGTGTTGACTAATTTAATGATTATATCTTTTACAAAGATGGAGTATTTACATTAATATGAAAGGAAAGCTGGATTGAATACCCAAAAAGTCCAACCTCTGTAAAAATGGCTATAGGGTACTTGCCCACATCTACTTTTTAAAGCCAGTCTTTGGTATTTTAAAAAAAAGTGTTGGCCGTGTGGGACAAGGAAGGGAGGAGAAGCAGGAACATATGTGTTTCCACCCCAGAGACAGAACTCCTGCTCTCCACTCCAACAGGCTCGCTGCCAAAACAGCTCGGCTGATCTACATTTTATCTGCAATGCATCAATAGTTTGTGCAGCCCTTTTTTTGGCACTGTTCTGATTGCCTGTGCATAGATGCAACCTCACCAGCCCCCCCCCAACAAAATGCTGCATTCATTCGTAACTCTTGGATTTCTGTGTGTCAGCCACTGATGCTTTCCTGCACTGAAACTGCCGTGTTCTAGAAAAATGCAAGGGCAGGCATCTTTATCTGAGGGAAAACTTTTCATCTTGGGGTTTTCTGAAAACTATAATAGCTATCAGGAGAAACTGTTTATCTCTAGAAGTATTTTCAAGATATAGCACAGAAAGGGGAAAATGAAAGGCTACCCAATGCATCGAGAAGTCCTTGAATTGCTCTGTCAGAGCAATGGCTTTTTTTTTTTTTACATGGTTTGCAGGAATAAATGTAAATCTTTGCTGCTTCCATGCGCCCAAATCTGCTGCCATTTGAATGCTTTGTTCTTCTCTGTTTTGCCTAACGTATGTGTCTGCATTGCTGTTGGGAGAAGGGACTGCAACTGTGTGGAGCCACCCAGATAAGCCTGTTTTTTTGGGTAGGTTGGCTCTGGGGATTGATGAAACTGTAGCACGAAGATTTAAGATAAAAGTTGGAGGTAGTAAATCATAAGGCGGGTTTGTCTGACATCTTGTATTATAACTTATGCTGCTGCAGAGGCAGATCTGGCTGCGTTTGACGTGCCATTACACTAATATTGATACTGTGTGGTACATAAAGAGGCAATAAAGTTTCTGTGTATGGGTCTTTGTAGCTTGTGGTGGGGACCAGGCAGAGCTCAGTGCAAATGTATTAGGCTTCATCAAGACTGTTTTCAAATCTCCATGAGATATGAGGCCCAGACTTTGTTTCAACTACATAGTAATGTGGAAAAACAGTTTGGAGAATCTGATATTGGAGCTGAAGTAAAATAAGGAGAGCTTTTGCCCACTAGCTCATCGGGGTTAAATCTTGCTTAGAGATATTAATGCCTAAGTACAATGTCTTGCGTAAACCAGAAAGCAAATATATGTTCAGCTGTTCCCCACTGAGGAAGGATGAGGTATAAAACAAGAAGGAATTGAACCCTGGTGGATTTTCAGTCACCGTAACACCGAACACTGCAGCTCTCTGCTTGGTCTGAGTGGCTTTAGCTGCTTAGTGTTGTGAAGAATCTGGAAGCTGTTGAACTGTTTTAGAGTCTTGTTTTTTAAAGGTACCAAATGATAAAGGTAGTGAGGCTTACCAGAATGTAACACCAAACACTGCAGAGAGCTCCCTGCTTGGTCTGAGTGGCTTCAGCTGCTTAGTGTTGTGAAGAACCTGGAAGCTGTTGAACCGTTTTAGAGTCCTGTTTTTTAAAGGTATCAAATGATAAAGGTAGTGAGGCTTACCAGAAAAGGCTGCAGGAATTAGTTGCCTGTGGTTTTGTAAATTCAGTGAAATAACTGCTGATATACCTACATGCATACGGGAGCTCTCGAGCCAAGGTGAATTGAAGCTTCTGCTATTCAACAGAAGCCTTGAACTAGAGCAGGAAAATCTTCAGCTGACAGTCCCAATCCAACCAATGCACCCCTTCAGCCTCTTGCAAAGCTCCGTATCCTTTTAGAAAATTCACTGCATTTAGCGTACAGACAGTTTTACTTAAAAAGCAACAACGAAAATCATACTGGAGGCTGTAGAGGTAGGAAAGACTAATATCAAAGAAAGGTCCTAACTAATATTGTTTCCCTTTGCCGAAGGCTGAGTAATTTGCAGTTAGATGAATCCGTAATGAATTAGGCTCATTGAATAGAACCTGCAGAAAGCACAGAATCTAAGTGCCATATTCAATGTCTAGGGTGGCTTGGAAACAACTACATATAATCAGCACCTAAAATAGGGGGAGGTATATCCCAAGGTGGTGTAAATCAGTCCTGATGTAGATACTTCTCTGCTTCATGCTGTCAAGCCTTTCAAGCTTCCTTTTTGGATCTTAAGTCTGAATATTTTTCTTGTGTGTTGCTGGTCGGACATGACAATGGTATTTTCAAAGTGTTACTTTAGGAATAAGGGACCCATTCACTTACAACCTTCCTAGGAAAACACCCCATGATTTCCTTACAGGTGCAGCTCCCTGATCTTCAGAATTCTTGAACACTTCCAAGCCCAGCTGAAGTTAATGGCAAAGGACCTTGAAGATAGGAAAAATTTAAGGCTATTAAGATTTATAACTTTATGATATTAAAAAAAAAAGTGCTTTTTGCACAGTTAACATTTTTCCTGACTGGAAGATGTAATGACTGACTTGAAGGTTGTTCATTAGGTACCTCTGGAGATGAAAGAAACAATAAGAGTGATTTAACAAGATTAAAAAAAAAAAGGCAGCAATAAATTTGAACATTGTCTAGATTTCAGCTATCATATATTGTTGAGATAATGGCATATTAATGCACAAATCAATATACAGAATTAGAGCCAAATTCCCGGTTAGGCTTCTTAAAGCTCTGGGAACCTTAACCCTGTTTTTTCTCTCTCTTAGAGAAAGGGCAAGACCTGGTCGAAGAAGGATGCTGAATGTCCTGTTGGTATGGATTCTCTCATACCTAGCAAATAATTCTGTTTTCCTCAGAATTATGTCAGGAAATAAGCATTTTGTCAACACACCAACATGGCAATAAAAATTGTGACCTCCTGTATTCGGAGCCTTAGCCGTGTATCTTGCCACACAAATTGCTTTCAGATTGATGCTGGCAGCAGAGTATCATTTGGCTCCCATTTGATTAAATGGAGCACATCTGAGCAAGACATGGAGCAGCTCAAATAAGAATTGGTGGAGAACTGTGTCTTCACGCATGGCTTCTAATCCCCTCTTAGGCTGGAAGCAGTTCATGTTGGGCCAAGATGTCCATTTTTGGCGATATGGCTCATCACTGCTCTAAGTGCTTAACTGTTTATGACTAAACCACTCCTTGGTTTTGTCCCTAAGTGGGAGCAAAGGAGGTAAAGTGAGGGACCAGACAGCGGATGGAAATTATGCAATCTTTGCCTAGCCTCAAAGCACCAAAACGGAATAAGCAGCTGTTGTACAAGTGATCTGTCTTGGGCTGTTTGCACGGTATCTGACCACGTGCTTGGCTGTTGTTTTTGACATGGCATGCTTCTAGAAAACAAGGTCGCTGTTTAAGCCGTTGGAAATTTGCCCCTATATGCATGAACGCTTTATCAAACATCTGCGTGGCATGTTTAGCCTTTTGGAGATGTATTGATGCCTTGATCCATATTAGACATTTAGTCCTTCTGGTTCAAGCATGTCTCATTCCATCTCGGTGAGAGATGCAGTTAAGTGATGGACAGAGCTGTGTAGCTAATTAAGGACTGATGATTTGGGCAGCCCTGAGACCTGGTCATAGTTTGGCTTTTCCTTTCTGTATCTGTATTTCCTTTCTGTACTCCCACCTGGTAAAAGCTTTTGTCCTTTACCTGAGCAAGGACAACCTTAGTGGTGAGGTCTGGGTAACTTCAGGTTGAAAGAAACCCTAGATAGGCTGGGTTTGGGAGCGGATTCCTTGCCCAGAGCTTCTCTTCTCCTACCACAAACCAGCAGTCCACTCACTCATTTCTATTTTTCAGTCCCTGCCATAAAAAATAGTCCACTGTTACCTCATTTGTGTTGAAGCTCATTAGAGGATGCAGTCGCTGTGTGCTGAGCTGCCTCTTGCATTTCTGGTGCTCTCCATGCCCAGCTTATTCTTGCTTTGGGGCTTTTCCCGATTTTAGGTTTGTTTCTCAGTTTGATTCCTCTAACTGCAGGAAAAGTTTAAATTGTAACAGTAGATGGCACTCTATCAATCCTTCTCACAGTACATTATGCTGGGCGTAGAAGGAGCTGGAAGTAGAAAATCTGCTTTTTAGATGCTAGAAAAGAGGTGCTGGGGAAAGGGTGCCAGTAGGCTGTGAGGAACTACCCGAGGCTCTGCTGTGTCTGTCATCACCTGGATGACAAACTAGGTCTGCTTTAGTAGAGTGGGGATCAATATCCTCATGCTCAAAGCAGTCTTTTGCTTTCTGTGTGGTGCATTTTTGTGCTCTGTCTGCTCAGCTGGGCAGGGCAGTGAGTTTAAAAGCCCTCAGCAGTGCTGTCTGCTCATCTCATCTGTGTGTAGGGGTGCTGTGGCTTTCTCCTTCCTCCAGGACAGCATATTGTCCCCAAGATTTATATTGTGCTATTTCAAGATGATTCTTTCTCTGGCTCTTTGTTTTGGGTTTGGTGGTGTTGGCTGCGTTTGACGTGCCATTACACTAATATTGATACTGTGTGGTACATAAAGAGGCAATAAAGTTTCTGTGTATGGGTCTTTGTAGCTTGTGGTGGGGACCAGGCAGAGCTCAGTGCAAATGTATTAGGCTTCATCAAGACTGTTTTCAAATCTCCATGAGATATGAGGCCCAGACTTTGTTTCAACTACATAGTAATGTGGAAAAACAGTTTGGAGAATCTGATATTGGAGCTGAAGTAAAATAAGGAGAGCTTTTGCCCACTAGCTCATCGGGGTTAAATCTTGCTTAGAGATATTAATGCCTAAGTACAATGTCTTGCGTAAACCAGAAAGCAAATATATGTTCAGCTGTTCCCCACTGAGGAAGGATGAGGTATAAAACAAGAAGGAATTGAACCCTGGTGGATTTTCAGTCACCGTAACACCGAACACTGCAGCTCTCTGCTTGGTCTGAGTGGCTTTAGCTGCTTAGTGTTGTGAAGAATCTGGAAGCTGTTGAACTGTTTTAGAGTCTTGTTTTTTAAAGGTACCAAATGATAAAGGTAGTGAGGCTTACCAGAAAAGGCTGCAGGAATTAGTTGCCTGTGGTTTTGTAAATTCAGTGAAATAACTGCTGATATACCTACATGCATACGGGAGCTCTCGAGCCAAGGTGAATTGAAGCTTCTGCTATTCAACAGAAGCCTTGAACTAGAGCAGGAAAATCTTCAGCTGACAGTCCCAATCCAACCAATGCACCCCTTCAGCCTCTTGCAAAGCTCCGTATCCTTTTAGAAAATTCACTGCATTTAGCGTACAGACAGTTTTACTTAAAAAGCAACAACGAAAATCATACTGGAGGCTGTAGAGGTAGGAAAGACTAATATCAAAGAAAGGTCCTAACTAATATTGTTTCCCTTTGCCGAAGGCTGAGTAATTTGCAGTTAGATGAATCCGTAATGAATTAGGCTCATTGAATAGAACCTGCAGAAAGCACAGAATCTAAGTGCCATATTCAATGTCTAGGGTGGCTTGGAAACAACTACATATAATCAGCACCTAAAATAGGGGGAGGTATATCCCAAGGTGGTGTAAATCAGTCCTGATGTAGATACTTCTCTGCTTCATGCTGTCAAGCCTTTCAAGCTTCCTTTTTGGATCTTAAGTCTGAATATTTTTCTTGTGTGTTGCTGGTCGGACATGACAATGGTATTTTCAAAGTGTTACTTTAGGAATAAGGGACCCATTCACTTACAACCTTCCTAGGAAAACACCCCATGATTTCCTTACAGGTGCAGCTCCCTGATCTTCAGAATTCTTGAACACTTCCAAGCCCAGCTGAAGTTAATGGCAAAGGACCTTGAAGATAGGAAAAATTTAAGGCTATTAAGATTTATAACTTTATGATATTAAAAAAAAAAGTGCTTTTTGCACAGTTAACATTTTTCCTGACTGGAAGATGTAATGACTGACTTGAAGGTTGTTCATTAGGTACCTCTGGAGATGGAAGAAACAATAAGAGTGATTTAACAAGATTAAAAAAAAAAAAAGGCAGCAATAAATTTGAACATTGTCTAGATTTCAGCTATCATATATTGTTGAGATAATGGCATATTAATGCACAAATCAATATACAGAATTAGAGCCAAATTCCCGGTTAGGCTTCTTAAAGCTCTGGGAACCTTAACCCTGTTTTTTCTCTCTCTTAGAGAAAGGGCAAGACCTGGTCGAAGAAGGATGCTGAATGTCCTGTTGGTATGGATTCTCTCATACCTAGCAAATAATTCTGTTTTCCTCAGAATTATGTCAGGAAATAAGCATTTTGTCAACACACCAACATGGCAATGAAAATTGTGACCTCCTGTATTCAGAGCCTTAGCCGTGTATCTTGCCACACAAATTGCTTTCAGATTGATGCTGGCAGCAGAGTATCATTTGGCTCCCATTTGATTAAATGGAGCACATCTGAGCAAGACATGGAGCAGCTCAAATAAGAATTGGTGGAGAACTGTGTCTTCACGCATGGCTTCTAATCCCCTCTTAGGCTGGAAGCAGTTCATGTTGGGCCAAGATGTCCATTTTTGGCGATATGGCTCATCACTGCTCTAAGTGCTTAACTGTTTATGACTAAACCACTCCTTGGTTTTGTCCCTAAGTGGGAGCAAAGGAGGTAAAGTGAGGGACCAGACAGTGGATGGAAATTATGCAATCTTTGCCTAGCCTCAAAGCACCAAAACGGAATAAGCAGCTGTTGTACAAGTGATCTGTCTTGGGCTGTTTGCACGGTATCTGACCACGTGCTTGGCTGTTGTTTTTGACATGGCATGCTTCTAGAAAACAAGGTCGCTGTTTAAGCCGTTGGAAATTTGCCCCTATATGCATGAACGCTTTATCAAACATCTGCGTGGCATGTTTAGCCTTTTGGAGATGTATTGATGCCTTGATCCATATTAGACATTTAGTCCTTCTGGTTCAAGCATGTCTCATTCCATCTCGGTGAGAGATGCAGTTAAGTGATGGACAGAGCTGTGTAGCTAATTAAGGACTGATGATTTGGGCAGCCCTGAGACCTGGTCATAGTTTGGCTTTTCCTTTCTGTATCTGTATTTCCTTTCTGTACTCCCACCTGGTAAAAGCTTTTGTCCTTTACCTGAGCAAGGACAACCTTAGTGGTGAGGTCTGGGTAACTTCAGGTTGAAAGAAACCCTAGATAGGCTGGGTTTGGGAGCGGATTCCTTGCCCAGAGCTTCTCTTCTCCTACCACAAACCAGCAGTCCACTCACTCATTTCTATTTTTCAGTCCCTGCCATAAAAAATAGTCCACTGTTACCTCATTTGTGTTGAAGCTCATTAGAGGATGCAGTCGCTGTGTGCTGAGCTGCCTCTTGCATTTCTGGTGCTCTCCATGCCCAGCTTATTCTTGCTTTGGGGCTTTTCCCGATTTTAGGTTTGTTTCTCAGTTTGATTCCTCTAACTGCAGGAAAAGTTTAAATTGTAACAGTAGATGGCACTCTATCAATCCTTCTCACAGTACATTATGCTGGGCGTAGAAGGAGCTGGAAGTAGAAAATCTGCTTTTTAGATGCTAGAAAAGAGGTGCTGGGGAAAGGGTGCCAGTAGGCTGTGAGGAACTACCCGAGGCTCTGCTGTGTCTGTCATCACCTGGATGACAAACTAGGTCTGCTTTAGTAGAGTGGGGATCAATATCCTCATGCTCAAAGCAGTCTTTTGCTTTCTGTGTGGTGCATTTTTGTGCTCTGTCTGCTCAGCTGGGCAGGGCAGTGAGTTTAAAAGCCCTCAGCAGTGCTGTCTGCTCATCTCATCTGTGTGTAGGGGTGCTGTGGCTTTCTCCTTCCTCCAGGACAGCATATTGTCCCCAAGATTTATATTGTGCTATTTCAAGATGATTCTTTCTCTGGCTCTTTGTTTTGGGTTTGGTGGTGTTGTGTTTTTTTTTTTCTTCCCCTAGAATAAACAAAGCCTTTCAAATTAAAGCCATGTGTTTTTTCTTTGTACCCATGCAAAAGAATCCATCTTCATCTGACGTGGAATAGACTCTGCCCTTTCAGCATATTGTTAATGATTTCCCATTTGTTTTTTGTAGCAATCCCAAAAATGCACTTGTACTTCATTGTACAAGTCCCTGTAAAACACCCTCAGCTTGCATTTTACATCTAAACCTCTTTCTCTGCTGATTCTGCATTTGTTCTCAGCTGTGTATCATAGGTGTATAACTGAAAAACTCTAGAGTGGAATTAGGAGGTGTGATGAATTAATCAGCCCTGTTGTTTCCTTAAAGTTAGCAACACTATTCTCTGAAAAAACACCAAATCAGCATCACTGGCCTTAACTCCTCGTAGAGGAAAAGCTGATTATAAATGGGATGGTTGGTTAAACTCTAACTCGTGTTTAACATAATTTAAAAATCTCTCAAAGATTTTCAGTCATGTCCCTACACAGGGTTTTCAGTTGCTGTATAGAAAAGGAGTTCTTCAGGGAATCTTTAAATAACTATTTATGGCAACAGATTTCTTTTTTTTCCCAGTCTGTCACCGCTTCCTTGTGAAAATGCTACAAACAGGAGCCAGAGATTTCAAATAATCATTTGAATCCATCATGTTGCAGATATTAGTATTCTATTTTCTTGTCAATAAGATGCTTTTAATAAGCAATGTGGTGAAATACCCAGGATCTGAGATGTCCTGAGGGTTGAAATAGTAATTTGCAAAGGTTTCACAGCTGAGGCAAACTAGCATCAGTGAAACATTTCTCATTGGAAGGTGAGAGAATATTATGGAGTTTCTGTCACATATTTTGGAGCTTATTTGCACACTCTCAAGGGGTAGCCAGGGAAAATTCCTCTGGGAGATTAAAAAGCTGAAGGAAGTAGAAATCAAGCCAAAGTCTGCTCTGCAAGGTGATAATCTATAGTCATCTGGCCTGAGGAATAGAATTTAGTTAATGGGAACAGAAGCTTTACTCGTGAGTGATAGTCAGTGACCTTCAAGGACAGAATGAAGGTGATATTATACCCGAAGCATTTTATTAGCCTTGTTTAAAGCTGTTCCCTTTCCCCCCAACACCTCCAGGAGGTCTTTAGAAGACTCTGGGAACATTTGATGTTGAGTTTGATTAGACTTCAATTACCATGTCTGGATTGTGGTGGCCATTCAGAGGGAACAGGGGAACAGTGTGCTGCAGTTAGTGGATATTTCTGTGTATCTAGCTGTTCTCTAGCTACACAGCAAAAAATGAAAAGACTGCACTTGTACAGGTTGTGATTTAGAAGGAAGTCTAAGGGCATTTGGAATGATATGGCATATTCCTTCTCGGATGCCAGAGAAAATCTATATTCCACTAAAATCTATTCTAAGTCTGTGTAAGGTCTCATACTGCTGTCTGGAGATTCCTATCTTTACTTACTGAACTCTTCCTGAAGTGGCTGAAAAGATAGTAGTCTAAACTTTTTTTCTTTTTCCTTCCTGTTCTGTGACTTATTTTCTATGTTGTCATTTACTCTGATATGTTAAAGCATGACCTTTGGCTCCTTTCCATCCAGTTAGCTTCAGCAATTGAAGCCTAAAGATGACATGGAAAGGGCTGTAAAATGATAATGGTGAGCCTGAGGGAGATGAGGGAAGGGTGGTATGAGTCAAAGGAGATACTGTCACGACTTCCCCTGTTAATGAGAATGAGTGACTGTAGCTAATAGTCTTCTGGAGCATTAAGGTCTAAGCACGTTATAATGGACCATAGACTTTCTCCGCCTCTCACATGAGTTCCATAATGTATGTAGACTTCATCCCGATGCAAAAAATAATGTAGCCCTTAATGCAGTAATAAGATTACATGGATAGCTTCCAGAGATAGCCAAGCTAAATCAATACAGGCTTCCCAAGTCCTTATTCCCACATCATGTCCCATTATCTCCCATCCCTTAAGAGAAGTGTTTTCCAATAGTGTCCAAATACGCTTTTTATGTCATATAGTATCCGACTCTGCTGCTGTAACTTCAGTATAGCATGTAAGTATGCATGTGCATACAGATTTGTCTGAAAAATGATTACACAGTACTGAAATCCAGTATTAATCATATGGTATCCTTTCATATATATGTTCTTAGCATTCCATAAACATGGATGAACAACTTCAATACAAAATTGAAGTCAGTACCATTTTTAATAAAGATACATATATTACATTATTCCCCTTCCTGATCTGCACTCATGTATAAACCTCACAGAAGCCTATTCGCTTGACTCTCAATAACTGGGAAGCAAAGTGACAAGAAAAATATTAATTCCTTTTCCACATCATCCCTCACTAGTCTAAAGAAATGATAAAATTATGGGAAAGTGTCTGAGCTCTCGGTAAAGGAGGCTGCTTTGACAGTCCATTTGAACTCCACTGAAGCCATATAAAATATTTCTATTTACTTTAATCAGCTGTAAATCAGTCCCTTGCACTCTGAGCCAAATCCTGCAACTCCTCAATCGTGTAAGTATCCCTTAATAACTTCTAGTTCTGCTGAAATCTTGTGTCAATTAGTTATTTGTGTTTATTGGATTAATCAGGCTCTAGCTGTGCATCAGCTATGACAAATGCCATATATTCATCGTCCAAATACATACACCATTTTGCATGGGTAATACAAATTCACTGGACTTAAGTCAATACTAGTCTTATGCATTTTTTTAATCATTATACTACATATTTAGGTCATCATGCAAAGAGATATAAAAATTAATTGGAGAGGGTTTTTTTGCCTATTTAATTTTATTCCTGTTTTACATTTAGATCTTTTCTTGACAGACAGCAGGTGGCTGTTTATTCTTGAAAGGCTTTGTTTCACTGGCACTCCTGATAAAATTACTGAATTGACGAACCACAATATCTGCCACTTCAAGATATCAAAAAATGCTGTGTGGACCCATTAGCACTCACCTTGGGTAAAGTGAGTAGCCAGATAGGAATTACCATATTGATCAAAGCGGTGCTTCGGTTAGTCCAATACCCTTGCTCTGACTGTGGTCACTATCTGCTGCTTCAGCAAAAAAGGGAATTTCTGTGAGAAATGTCTGTACAACGACTTGTTCTCAGGAAAAGCTGCTTCCTGACACTTACTTATCTATTCCACTTCAAAGGCAGGTAGGGGTTATGTCCACTCTAAAACATGTGTAACTGATATAAATCTGAACAAGTTTGCTATCCATATATACAGCTACATCTTCAGGCTTCTGCTGACTTATCACAGTTTTTTCTTTTTATCAGTTTCACCTTTGCTATTGTCTTGTTTTAGGATGGCTGTTCAAGGCTCTAGCACAAGCAGCCTGGAGCTGCAGTGACTGTACATCAGGGGATGAAAATATGCACATAATCAACGAGGGGCTGCTTAGCACCGGGCTCAGGAGTTGTCGGTGTCCAGAGCTGAGCAGAGAAAAGCAGTGGTCAAGCCAAGGGCATTGCAATCAGATAATTGATTGTAAGGGTGAAGAATGCAGAAATCTGCTGCATTGGCAGAATTGGCCCAGTGTACAAATTTCTTTGTTCACACAAGAATTTTTTTTGAAGTAATATAGTTAATTGAAATATTTTAACCTTCTTCCCTGACAAACACAGTTGTTGTTCATTATTTAAGCTGTGGCCTTAGAGGAGATATGACTTTGCTGCAGACACATGACTCCTTCCTTAATGAAGGTTAAACTGCTTTCTGATGAGAAATGTGGAACTTCTGAAGTTTTATAAAAGTGTTGTTAGGGTTGAATCTGAGTTAAGAGAGGGCAGGGACTCCTGCACATGCATAGCTCTTTATTGAAAACTGCTTTATATACATGTTATCCAGTGCTGTCAATCTTGTATATCCCAACAGATCTTGAACCCTCTTCATATGGGAAAACTGCTTTATATACATGCTATCCAGTGCTGTCAATCTTGTACATCCCAACAGATCTTGAACCCTCTTCATATGGGGGGAGAATTTTACTCGTGTTGTAGGAAAAGAATATAATTTACTATATTTGAATGTAAAGCATGTGCATTTTTGCTAAAGAAATGTTCCAAGAGCTTGTTTGTAACAAGAAGTTATGCTGGAGCAATATGGGATGTGAATCTAATAAGAGTTATTTCAGAACAGACCTGAGCAAATAACCTCCTTTGGCAATTTAAAACAGAATAATTTGGCCAAAACCAATTTTGAAGGAGACTTTGCTGAATATGCTCTTTTCAGGACTGATTTCCAAAGGGAACCTGATCTACAAGAGCTGTTGAGTTCTGGTACTTTCCTTTGTCCTGCAAAGATCAGCTTCTTTCTGTCTGAACTAAAATGGACGTTTTAAACTCTGTACAGGCTGAAAAGATGTGGTCTTAGAAATGACATGCTCATAATGGTCCCTCTTAGTGGTGATATTTATGAATGGAAACTCTTATAGTAGCATAGTTGTTGAATGCTGATACGGACATATGGGAAATGATCTTTATTGCAAACTGCTCCTCCAAGTTGTTTCCACCATTTTAAGCAACGGATTTGAAAACCGTCTTGAGTCAAACTCTCCTCCTCTCCACTTTCTCTTTTCTGCTTATACTAATTACTCTCAATCTAGGGCTTGCTTTGCCCAGCTTCAGTACAGCTTCTCATTGAACTATACTTGAACAATTTTTTTTTTTTTACTGTGCTTTGGCCTATTACCATGAAATGGTTGTAAAAGGTGATGCATGAGCATCAAAGGTGTAGTAAGTCTGCAGATTTACTTAATCAGCTTTTGGCCATTCTTGGCCAGCTTCTGCTTTACTCGCACCTTTTGCATTATTGATAATAAAAGCTCAGCACTGCGTATTAAAAACAGAAGAAGGAAGGCTTAGCTGTGGAAAGGTCGGAGTCAGCTGAAAATAAATGTGACTTTACAGCTCCAAATGGCAATTCCACCATTCTGCTACTTCAATCTGTCACACCAGTTTTATACAGTGTGAACAGAGTTCAGTTTTCTGTCATGAATCTGGAGAACACAGAGACAGACTTGAGAGAGTGATTTTAAAAAAAAATAATAAAATATATATAACGATTAAAAAAAAAAGGCAGAGTTCAGGAGGATCAGTAAGTTCTTCATCACTGTGCTAAATAGCTGGCTCTGCCTGGAAGCATCAGTACTTGGCGTTTTGCCTAGCTAAATCTCACACACATTTGAGAGCTGACAAAACAATACCTATTAACTATCACAAATGGGCTTATTTTCTGGAAAACAAAACAGATTCTTTAAAAATCATGTAAAACGCCTGTCACGTGTAGGTTGAGGGTTGATTAGTGCAGGATAATTCTCGTGTTCTTCCATACTCAGAAGTAAAACTAAAACCTCTTCTTGCTGATTTAATACTGCTCTGCTGAACAAAACCTGATGCAATGAAACATCTTAAAATTCTCTAAGAGCTGCTTTGTCTTCAGCACTATTTTTGTGATTTTTATGTGGTTTTTCAGTGTCTCTGGCTCTGTGCATCGAGATGGGTATCGCCGTAGCCAAGTTAAGCAGTCATACATGAAAAGCAAGGTTACGTGTAAGGCTGCTTCTTGATTTCCTTGTAGCTATTCTCTTCTTTTCTATAAGACCAGGCCTTCACATCAGAGAGGGATAAAGTTTTCATGAGTTACTCCACTTTAAAGTTACCCATGTCATGTAAGTACAAGAGGGATTTTTCAAAAGCAAACTTGCCTCAGGAAATGTTTTGGTGCTCTGCTCTCCCTTGGTAGGTATTTGTACCTGTAAGAACTTTTTTCTTTTTTCCTATCTCTCCCTGACTTCATTGGCTTTCAGTGGAAACTGTTCAAACTCTCTCTGCATCTTTGAAAATCTGATCTTTAAAGTTTTGATGACATCCAGTGAGACTTCAGCTCTTGAGTTCACTACGGGGCAAGCTAGGTTTGCACAACTCCACCTCCTCTACAGGAATATATACTTCTAACTCGGTAACTGTCCATGTGCATGTTTTTTACCTTGGTAAATGCAAAATGACTTACCTCACCTTTATAACAGACCAACCTACATCCTGTTTTAGATAGTGTAAGCGCTTTACAGGGTAGCTACCAAACAGTTTCAAGAGTATTGTTCTCACAGTACCAAGTGACAAAGAGCTCTTAGAATTTTTCTTCACAGATTCATCAGCATGTTTACATTGGTCTCATGACTTCTGCTTATTGCATATGTGCATTATTAGTGGCAGAGACACAGTAATTTCCTTCCTGTATTAAATCATCTTTGTCACTAGACAATTTCTGCTTCAAACTCGGCAATCAAAGCAGACAGATCATTTCTTGGAAACAGGCTTTCATCCTAATGCAAAGAATGCAATTATATTTCAAGGAAGATCTTTTTCCTGATATGATTTGTCACAGTAATATCTCTGCTAGGTTTTCACAAAAAGGTTATTTTTTTTTCCTGTCAAACAGTGTCACGTCTCCATGTGATATTGAATAATTTCTGGTGATCCTGAGTGTTACTTTTTGCCCACTGGTTTCCAAAAGTGAAATTTTGTCTTTAGCAGCCACCAAAGGGTTTGGTGGAACTTAAACATGAGCGTCTGAGCTCATTGTTTTTCTCTAGATGTGGATTTTCTCAAACCTGCAGGTGTTCAGATCTGGCTTTGGGGAGATTGCTCTGACTTTTGCTTCTGCCCTTATAGCTTCCCAAGCAGAGAGTGCTGTGTCTGGTTTCTCATTCAGCAGGGAGCGTTGCATGAAGACAAAGCTCCATGGGCTTGTGTGATGCCTTGCCAAAGTAAGAGCTGCTCTGAGTACCTGTAGCCTTCCTTCTGAAACAGGAATGCATTTGTTTTCTGATAAGAGGGTTATGCCTTTTCAGTTGACAGTGGAGTATGTTGAACATGGAGAAAAGCATCTAGGAATATCCAGCTGAAATAATAGTGCTTTGATAATGTGGAATGGTGCAAATTAGTGTCAGGAGCTAGGTAACAGGGGATGGATTTCTGCTGCCAGCCTAAAGGGACGTGTCATAGAGCCACTCCATATATTGAATCAGGCTACAATCTAGGAATTGATGTCTCTGCCGGAGAGCAAAAAAAAAAAAGCTCATCTTTAACTGACTATTTATCATCTGTAAATGGAATCATTCTTGTTTTACCAGAACTCTGCTGGGATCAATGTATCAACTAAATAATAATAATAAAAAAGTGTCAGGTCTTCTAGGTTTTTGAGACGCTGTTGCAGCTAATTGAGGCTAATGTCACTGCAAAAGCAGCACAGCAGGGAGCGTGTGTATGTGTGCATGAGACAGGGAGGGTTTATTAGAAGACTGGAGGAAATGTTGATAATTTCCTGCAATATCTGTCTGCGGTGTCCTTGTACAGCTGCTATAAATAATAGCAACCGTAGATATCCCTACATGTAAATTGTATGGGAGCTTTGAATAGGAAAGAGACAACTTAATTTCTTCTGAACGCTGGTGCTTCAGGTTTGCTTTGGTCTTGGCTTTAAAATAATTGCAGTTTGCAGTTTAGTATATAGGTAATGCCTGAAAGCTGCATCTTCCCCCTTGTTTGGAGCACGTGGAGAGCAGATGTGGGGGAAAAAGGGAAAACTATGGAAAGTGGATAAAGGGGTTTGAGCTGGCAGAATCTCTGCTCTTGGGCTGGGTGCAAGCAGGAGGCAAGGTCCCCCATGCTGCTCTCAGGCTGATGACCAGCAGCTCTTTTCCTGGGTGACCTTTAGGTGAAAATAGGAGGTGACTTGGTTGGAGTGTGTTCTCTCCACTAACACAAAGGTGCCAATTACTGTAGTGGCTTTTGTGGATTAAAGCATTTACCATTTCAAGACAAAAGCGAGGCCAAGAAACTAATTTCATACATCAGACACGTGTCAGCAGGATGTTCAGGGTATGGCTTGGTGCTAGACCTAAAGAGAGCAGACAGGTTTCTGGGCAGCTTCTCCAAGCTTATAAAGCTCAAAGTGTGTAATATGGAGACGGCAGTACAGGAAAAGGTGTTGTAGTTGTGATCTGCTATCACACCACCATCACTCCAAGCTTATTAAGTGTGTAATATGGAGATGGCAGTACAGGAAAAGGTGCTGTAGTTGTGATCTGCTATCACACCACCATCAGTAACTGATGATGAGTAGTACCTGTTTCTTATCACCAGTGGCTCATGGAATATGGTGCCTCAGCAGTGGCTGCCTGACCAGGGAGCCAAACTGGCAGTGATGCTACTCCTATTGTGGTTTTTTTTCTTATGTAAAAATGCTCACTCGCACAAAATACAATGCTGAAGTGAATTCATAAAAGCATTTAATAAATGTCAGTGTCACTCTCTCAAGAATTCTCATGAGAATGGCTGAGGAAGGCCATAAATATTTTGTTAAAATAGCTCAAAAAAAAAAAAAGCTACTTGCAGGAAAGACAGTGATTATGTAGATGAAAAAACTCACCAGAATCGGCTATTTCTTGAAACATGCACACAGATGCCTTTCTGTCTTTACCAACTGTGTTTTGTTATATGTAGTGGGTACCAAACCCAGGCTTTCAAGCACATGCAGAAAATTAGGAGCTAGACTGAATTCAGCTCCTGGCCTTGCCCTGACATGCTGTGTAGTCTCTTGTTTTCTCCTCTTGTGTTCATCTAGCTTCTTCAGCCTACAAACATTGGAGTTCTTGTGTTGTCTCTAGGGGTGGATGTGAGCGGTGCCTAGAGGCTGGCAGACACTCGGGGTATGGCAGTGGTCAAATGCTGCCCTGCCCAAACAAGTCATCACTATGCAAATCTCTCAAAGCATCACTATTAAAATTGTGCACAAACCCCTAGAATTCTCCCATGGGCTTAAAGGGCTCTCTGATCAGCACGCATGTCTGCTGTCAAAGACTGTATTTATTTTTTACGAGGACCATTTGGCATTGATGACAGTTCTTATCAGCACAACAATGCAGAAGCTCATTATTTTGTTTGGGATTGGAACCACATTACATACGATAATGAATGATAGTAATGAAAACTAGACCATTGTATTAGGAGTCATTGATCTGAGTGAATCTATTTCACTGGGACTCCTCATTTGCTTAAAGATAAGCAATGTGTTTAATACTTTATTTCAGGGCATATAGCTATCTCTTATGCTCTTTTCAGCTATGATTTGTGAAGGACAAGAGCCTGGCAAAGAGGAAATATGTAACATGCTGCTGAAGATGTATTTGAAATCACTTTCTCTTCCCAAATCACAGAGGATATGACTTGTTTTTGCCCCTATCTGTAGAACCCTGGCTGTTCAGCCGATGCTGTAGCAGATCTTGCCTTTATTTTTGCCAGGCCAAGCCATGGGTATCGGCCAAGAATCAAGGGCTGTGGAAGCACAGCAGCCTGTACATTACAGCAGGGGTGGTATTTAATTTGCTCCAATAAAGGCTTGCACAGCACAGAAGTGGAGGAGAACACAGCTGGCTCACAGCTTCCTCGGAGCTGCCCTGAAACTCCTGTAAATCAATAAACCGGTTATACACTGCTGACCCTCCCACATGGTTAATAATCAAGGAAAAAGGCAAGCCTTTAATGTCTCTCTGTTTTCAGAAGGATGCCTGTCTGTTAATAGGGTGAGACAGCTTGTTGGGTACGTGCAGCTGAAACTCTGGTTTGCAGGAAGATGGTTCTCTGAAGATTGATCCTGGGGCCACCAGTAGCAATTGATGCAGAGCAGTAGGGAAGGGCACTCGATATAAATCTTAGGGGTTTGGAGAACTCATTTTTATGGGCACTGGGCTCTTGAATAAACTGTTTTTTTCCCTCCCTCCCTTTCCTCGTCATCCAGGACTGCTGTAAAGCAAAGTTCATTAATGTTTGTCCAATTCTTTATAAAATTCATTAATGTTCTTTCCCTCCCCCCCCTTTCCTTGTAATCCAGGACTGCTGTAAAGCAAAGTTCATTAATGTTTGTCCAATTCTTTATAAAATTCATTAATGTTTGTCCAGTTCTTTGCTAAATTCCTTGGAAAGGTTAAGCATGGCTGTAGATTGATTATGTGTTTTTAAGCCTTGAATGCGTAAGTAACAAGGGATGTAACTTAATCCTGAATATTCTCCTGTTTCTTCTGGTAAAGGGAAAAAAAAAAATCAAAGGTGACTATGTAAGAGCTATGTGATCTTGCAAGACAGCTGTAAAGTGCTCTTTTTTCCTTAATTAAAAAGAAAACCCTTTCATATCGAGCTAGAAGAAGTGAAGACATGCAAAAATGAGTTCTTTTCTTCTATGACTCATTCTCTCAACAGGAGCTGCACAGGGAAATTATACAGCTTTAGGAGCTGGCTGAATCAAACAAGCCTGTGCTTAACTTTGTCCCACTGAAACCCAAAGAAATAAAGTATAGGCCCAAGTTGAGCAAGCCAGGTTTTCCTTTGCAATGCATTAAACTACTCAAACAGTGTAAAGGTTTCTAAAGTTAGGTAAGCAAATAGAAGCTATTGCCAAACAATGATAGTTTCCTGGTGTTTGCAGATTGTAACTGTTGCACTTCGGGACCTGGATTGTCTTTAGCAAAAAGATTTTCTGCCTTTGGACCCTGAAGGAAACTATCTGTCTTATTCCACTGGAGACTGCAGTGGATGTGGGAGGAAAATTAACCCTGTTTAAACTCAATGTAGCAGTAACTACTATAGAATTTGAACATCTTTCTCGCACACTTCTGCTTTTGCAGCCAGTACCATAAATTAGAAGAAGAAATTAAAGATCCTTAGGATTGTGAATGATCTCCCAGTACGATAAAACAAGTCTCTTAAGCACGGATTGGATGCTGGCTTGGAACAAAGAGTTTCTTGTTTCTTTAGTCTGCACTGGTCAGTGTAATACAACTGTCTTGTGCCTTGAAGTTGATATCTGTGATTCTTCCATATTCTGTTCTTCGCATTGTTGTATTTCATTCTACATGTAAAGCTGTCAGAGCTGTCTCTATGTCCTTTCTTCTCTCTGCATTTAAGAGCAGAGAATGAAATACAACATGTAAAGCTGTCAAAGCTGTCTCTGTGTCCTTTCTTCTCTCTGCATTTAAGAGCAGGATTTTGACATGCTTTGCCACAGGGCAGAAGGAAGATTAGATTCTGCCCTTGCTAATATGACAAAGGAGAGCAGAGAGGAGGATATGCTTCCTGTCCCTGGGTCAAAAGGGGAAATACTCTGTGAAATTCTGCTCTCGTGTGCTAAGCTGCAGAGACTTTCATCCTGCATTAAGCATCCAAGTGCAGGGAAAGCACTGTCAGGCAACAGATGAAGCTGGGACTCGATGCATGTGGAAACCTCCTGGTTTTCTTTAGTACACTTTAGGGGTGAGACCTCAGCTGCAGAATAGCACCAGTTCACACCTCCTGAAAATGAATCTCTTTGGGTCATGTTTGAGATCTGGGGAAGTGAAAGCAGTGTAAAGAGACTAGCAGTGATTTTTTTAGGGGCCACAAGCAATCTTTTCATTTCATATGCCTGAACAAATATTCAAAAAATATCTGGTCATAATAATGATTTGATTTAATGCATTTGTAAACTGCATTTGGAAAGTCATTTTGGAGACATGAGGAGCACAGGAGGAGAAAGACGGAAGCTTTTAAAAATGCATGGGGAGCCAAAGCTGCAGAAGCAGAATTGCCAATTAAGAAGAAAAGCAGAGTCACCCGACGGTGTTTTGTGAAGTAATGCATGTTCCTGTGTCCTTAAGAGGTGATTTGTTATGAGCTGTAAACTGGTTTTCTATCCCGGCACTGCTGAAAGGCAGGATACGTGCACATTAATCATGTATTAGCTTTTGTTAAACTCCTTTAACTAAATATTGTTCAGGGATGCTAATGGCTACATAGGACATCCTGTGGTAAATCCGCTTTGCGTTTTCTTTTAAATTAATTGGGTGGCTTCTCCATTTGTTGTAATTAGAAGGTTAAAACACAGTTTCCTTCTCCTGGACATCAAATGGCTGTGAAGCTCCAGAGCTGAGATAGAGATGGTTAAATCTGAATGGAGTAAAATTCCAAAAATCACAGCTTGCTCTTGCGTTGCCTGTCCAGTTCTGCATCTTTTCTCCAAATAGGTATCCCATTCCCCACTGGTGCCACCTTTTCTCTTGGGGTTGGCGTTACCCTTGCTCAATATTGCAGGTGTTGCCACCTCCCTCTGCCAGTGCAGGTTTCTGTGGTGAAGTTAGAGTCTGGGATAAGGGAAGGGCAGATTGTGCTGCCTCCCATACCTGATGTGGAAGCACAGGGTAGCAAACATCTTGGCTGTGGCAAAGTCCTGTAGTGAAGACATACCCTCCGATGCTTGGGATCATAGTGGAAGCCTGCAGAAGAGTAGGAGATGGATTTAGACAAGTGACTCATCCTTTTAGTTTGAGGATTCCTTAAAAAACCAGTGTGATTTAGGAAGATGAGATCCATGGATGCTCCCAGTTAGGATGAGTCACTTCAGAAAATTAAAGTAGGATTGGCAAAAGCAGCTAAATTATAGTATTTTTCACTGTGGAGAGACACTACACTGATTTATTTCATTGCATAGTCTTAAAAATGAAAATATCACTCTCCTCAAATAATAATTAGAATCTACAGTGTCTTAGTGTATGAGGAAGTATCAGTTAGATTTGCTGACCTTTGGATAATAGAGCTCACAAAGTTTAATGTCACAAGCAATGCCTCGGGAGAGGTTTTGTGACATGGGTTGAGAGGGAATGGGGGTCTTGAAGTTCAGAATATATGGGGTGGAACATAGTGGGTATATCACCATTCAGGTTTATGCTCTAATTTCACCTTTATATGCGTGACTGAGAAGCGATGACATGGCATTTTGCTCTTCTCAGCTCCTTAATGCATAGTTGGCGGAATAAATTGTCTTTCCAGAAGAAATTCTGTCATCGTTAATAAATAGTAAAGATGCATTAGTAATTACAAGGATTAATTTTTCCTGATTTTTATGCAGAGACATTTTGCGTAGCGTTTGCAGCTGCACGGTTTTGTGTTAATCATGCTGTAATTTTATTTTCCATGAAGTGAGTCCCACCAGACCACCCCTGGAAGTCCCAATTCAGGAAAAAAACCTGGACACACGTAATGCTGAGGCTGTACTTGCATCTCTACAAAACAAAGATGTGATACTAACAGAAGCAAAGGGTTGCTACTTGTATAGCTTCCCCAGGACACACTGTATTTATCTTTTTTCTTTTTTTTTGTTGTTGTTAGAGGTAACACACTCCCTGATCTCCCTCTGTCCTCCAGCTCCAATCAAGCCAATGTTGGCAGACCAAACGTGATACACCATTAACACTGTCACCCTTCTCTCTTCAGCAGCACACTTTGTGCCCTCTTCCAGTTGCATTTCTTTCATGTAATCAGCTGTTTGCCAGGAAAGCTCAGGCCTTGAAGCAAGTCCAAGGCAGGTCCCTGTGGTATTCTAAGCAATGGCTGAAATGTGGGCAAGGAGAAGAAAATAGAATGAGAACGAAACCTTCCTCGCTTCCTTTTCTTTGGACTCTTTTCCTTTGTCTTCATTTAAACTGATGTTATGATCAAGAGCTGTAATGAAAGAAAATGTTGTTTATAGAATGGTTGTTTTCAAAATTTATATACCTCCCAAATGATGAGTCCTAAGCAGTTCCATCTAATTACCTTTTAAAAAAACCAACCAAACCAAAGGCTCCATTGTATTAAAAAAACAAAAAAAGAAAAAAACCAAACAACTTAGAATGAAAGATTAGCTTCCTAGTCTGAGTCAGGCTGCTACAAAAGATTAATGCTTTAAAAGATGTTTCTGTAGTTACTTTTCATGCTAAATAATATGTACTTTGGATTTGATTATACATTGTATTTATAATGTGTTCATTCAAACGATTATTAATTTTGAACTACAGCCAATTTCTTTCTAATTTCATTTTACTTTGCATGGTTGCAAAAATGCTGCTATTGCTTGTTTCATTGAAGGTTGCAGATTACATTTTCCTAGACAAAGACATGCCCATTAATCTTATCATTTAGTCCTGTAAATTGTTTATATGGAAGTACTCTAAGTACCAGCTCCTGAAGTCCTGGGGCAAGACCTTTAATTGAGATTGTGAAGTAGACAGCGGGAACTGCTCTGGGAGTTCTCTGCTGTGCTTCCCATAGCATTATTTTGGGGCTTGTTGCTTCAGTGACTTTAGAATATGAAAGCTTCAGCTGGAGTTTAATAGGAATTTAATTTCAAAGTATTTTTTTTAATCAAAAAATGCTTCCATCACTCATTTCTCAAAATGTGTTGTTTAAGCTTTACTTTTGAAATATCAAAAAGTACTCTTGTGTTAAGAAACAGGGTATTTTAGAATGGGAATGTTTTGAAGAAATAGTTTACTCTTTGTTACTTGAAATAAAAACACACCAAAAAAAAAAGTAGCTTTAACTTCTAACTCTAGTCACTTCTGCCTCAGCCAAGATTAGAAGGTCCTAAATTTTTTACCAGGGAGGATTATTATTTCCACTTCATAGGTCTAGTGCTTGCTTGAGATCGTAGAGGAGTGTGTGTGATGAAGCTGGGAGCTTCCTGGGTGTCTCCTGTATCTTGGTACAACAACTTGGTGTCAGGGCTGCCTTGTAGCATGTGCAAAATAGTGCTCTTCAGGGGCAGCCAGAAACCACTTGCTTTGTCCATCCCTTAAGGATCCAGCTGCCCTGTGAATGAGGATGAAGGATGCATTCTGCTACCCTGATTAACACTCATTCCTAATTGAAAACCATTCTGGTGGTTTAGTTCCAGAGGAAATTTGTCTTTAGTCTCAGCATTTTGGGGGGGAGGATCATCAGAGAAACTCGGTGTTATCTAAAATAATTCAGTCAATGAGGAATGCTTCCTGCATTAGCATCAGCCTAGCCTGGGGACAGTCATTTCTGGATCTCTAAAAGGCTCACTTTTGTGTCTCTGCACATGATAAAATTATACCCTCATTAAGTCTACAGGGGATGCCTTATTTAGGTCAAGATGTCAGAGATGATGTATAGCTGAGTTAGCTCCTAGCTTTTTTTCCTTAGGACTCATTGCTTTTTTTGATCAAAAGGTTTGTAATTTTCCAATGGAAAAGCAATCTTTTGGGAAGTCTGATTAAAGCGTACGACTTTCTATAGCTGACAGGGATATGGCTGGTGCCACGTTTGGCTGCCTTTGATTTCCTCTCCTGAGGGATCAGATACCCATTCCCAGCAAGGAGACCTGAGCAAACCTTGTCCTGATGCTGCTATTGCTGTTGGGAGGTGCCTCCCATCTTTTGCTTTATCCTCTTTTCTGTCTCCTTTTGCATTATCCTATATCCTATATGCTATATCTTTTGCTTTATCCTCTTTTCTGTCTCCTTTTCTACTGACAAGGCATTGTAGGGGCCATGGCAAAGGTACCTGCTGAGGGCACAAGTGAGAGCAAACTCAGTGTTGGTGAGTTTATCATCTCCTTGTGCTCAGACAAGGAGTTCACTGTGGGTGGGAGTATAAAGTAGGTCTGATTCTCTTCTTTTGGGTTGCCATAATTTTTCCTTAGAAAACCACAGTGCTTTTTTCTAGGAGCATTGGATGTAGGGTGGTGAGATGTAACAGTATAATAAACCTGTGTTTTCTAATGCCTTCATGGCTTGCTGCTTTTTAGTTTAATATTTACTTCCTTCCATAACGATATCCTTTGACCTGAGGGCATTACGACACTGTGACACTGAAACTGTTGCCCTTTGTGAAGCAAGAAGTAACAATATAATAAACTTGTGTTTTCTAATAGCTTCATGGCTTACTGCTTTTTAGTTTAATATTTACTTCCTTCCATCACGATATCCTTTGACCTGTGAGCATTACGATACTGTGACACTGAAACTGTTGCCCTTTGTGATGATCAGTAGAGGTGAAAGAAATATTACTGAATGTGAGGAGGGAAGGGCAGGTAGAAACAGCTTTTGAGGCTTGCAATTTTTCAGCAGCTTTAATTCAGCAGTGTGTGTGGATTGAATGAGCTTGGCTGAGAACATTCAACTCTCTGGGGAGGTCTCAGTACAAGCTTCACTGTGGTATCCAGACCTCTTCAGAAGATCCATCTGGGATGGTTTTGTAACAACACAGCACCCAATTTCTAAATATATATGGTATTGGTATGATATTTGAATTCTTTGTTAGATGGGGGATAGTATTTTGGGAAGGAGCACTGGAAGATGAACACTTGCTCAGAGTGCAGTAGTTAATCTCATTTTAAGCCCTGGACATCTGGCTGTTAATTAATAATTACAGGCATTGTGATGGGGCAGTCCATGTTGCTATGCATGCAAACAAACAAACAAAGCCAAGCACTGCCCACTTGCTCATTTGACTTGGTTTATGGGAGGAGATTTCCAAGGCTTTACAAGTGGAACCAAAGTCAAGAGTTTACTAAACGCACTGCCTTTTGCCATTATTTCTGGGATGAACCAGTTTGTGCTTATCCTGGAAGAAATGTCAGCAAAGGTTATTTTGACCACAGAGATCTAATAGGAACCTTCTTCTTCGAGCTGCAGCTTTACAGATGCAGCACACAGCCCTTTAATTAAACACCCATCCTCGTAATCAAATGCTTGGCTTTTGGAGATGTCACCTTGTGTAACTTGATTAGATTTTACTCTGCTGGAGGATGGAATCAATTTTTCTTCTAGTTGTTTGCTAAGAGGTTTTTTATTAATAACGCAAATGGAAATTTGACTTGGAAGGTCTTCTCCTTGTATAGATCTGGTTCTTCTTGCCAAGTCTATGTTCTTGGCTCTGTAGCTGAATCAGTGATGACTTTGGCTTGTTCTGAGCCTCAGTTTTCCCTACATCATCTTCTTGTGCCAGTTCCTCATCTGTGGAATGCGAGTAGCTCTTCCCTAAACTCATAATCCTTTTGCTACTGTCAGGTATCCCAGCTCGCTGGCAATGGGGGCTGTGTGTGTAGATGGATATGTCCTGGTAGGTTTGTCCCTTAAGGTTTCCTCAATTTAAGAGCTCGGGTTACACAAGTCAAACTTGAGAAAATATGCAAATACATTTAAAAAACCAAACTTTGACACTTAAAAAGCAAGAGGGGTTTCCTAGGGTAAAGGCAAGCCTGTCTGGATTAAGCAGCTCTGACATATTGCGTGACTGCCTCTTTCTAGAGCTCGGACTCATTTATGCAGTAAAACATTTATGTTATCCAGCAGCAGCGCATGTTTGCATAGGTGAAGTAAAATTGCTCAGGTAGAAAATGCTACTCTGGGCTTCAGTCCCCTGTAGGCAGCAAATCTGTGTGTGGATGCTCAGCACAGACACTGGAGAAACCTCTGCATTCGGTGCCTGCTCAGCGCTGGAGATGTATAATTGATAGGGGCATGTGTCCCTGCTGCAGGCTCCTACTGAGTCTCCCATACATTAATGCATTATCCTCCCAGGCCTCAGGGGCTTTGGATTGATGTGCCTGTACAGGTTATGTGGGGTAAATCTCTAGTGTCAGCTATTCTGTGCACATACTTATCCTGCAGTAGATGTGAGGCGGCTTGTTTTCTTTCACTGGGGGGGAAACTACCTTTTGCCTATTGGTAGGAGAGACATAGGGAGTGAGCACGGCAGGGTTGGTGTCCTAAAGACTGACTTTCTGATTTTCACCTGTGCCGGGGTCCATATTTGTACTAGTAAAGAAAAAATGGGGCAGAGACATGTCATTTGGCTGTAACTTTGAGACAAAGTAGGTGCCAGGGGTTGGTAAATTGATATGGGGCCATAGGAGAAGAGCAGGTTGGCTGGTGCTTGTCCAACTAACTCTGACTGTCCTGGTGAAGCTGGGCTATCTTTGAGAAGTCTCATCATTACTAGTTCAACAGCAGTTGGAAATACTTAATGGAATTTACTAATTTGATCAGCAACAGAGCCTGATCCTCAGTGGAGAAAGGAAACGGGCTCCCCCCAGGTTAGCGTGCGGCAATACCTAATTATCTCATTCTAGCACTTGCCCTCTATGCCCATACGTATTCAATCATTCCCGTTTAGTTCTGGCACCATAAGGATCTGTCACATAATAATTTGTTTTACTTGTAGCCATTTCCTTTTGATAAAGTAAATGTCAGGTGGCTATTCCTGGGTGTTTTGCTGATGATCCGATTGTTGAAAAACTTACTGTAATGTTTCTATATTGATTAAATTAGCATAAAGATGGAGAAGTTGCATATGCTGCCATAAATTAACTGATTTTTGTGTGTGTTGCCCTAAAGCCTATTGTTTAATCCTTTACTGATATTTTCACCTACAAGTAATATATGTATTTACCCACTGCGGGTCTGTGTTTTTATTGATAAAAGCTCTAATTGTGGTCAAAGACAGGTATAAAATTGGAGGGTGCCACATGTGAAAACTCTCATGCTCACCTGAATACAGCAAGAAGGCAGCATCTGAGAGTGATCATCGTATATTTCAGAAGTGGATCCTGATCCTACAGTCTATTTCAAGAAGAATTAACTGTAGCTTTTCTTTTTTAATTGTGCTCAGATGTGAAGGTCTGCTTATGTTGCAAATCTTAGTTCTGTATCTTGATTTCTCTGTGTGCGTTTATAAACCTACACAACTCTGTGGGTACTAGGTATGTGTCTATGCTACGAATGAATTATAAATGTTAAGTTAGGCTTTTTAGATCTCTTTATCACATCTGAGAGCTCGTTAAAACAAAGCGAATGCAATCAATCCAATTTACTGGTAAAATGTGACAGGCAGTTACATTAGGGGATTAAAATCTTAGATTCCTGGAGGTGCTCAGAGACGGAGCAAGTGAAGGGCTCTGAATGTGTTGTTGTAAGGGTTCTTACTAGATGGCTCACACAATACCATAGGTAGTTGCAATGCATAGTAAACTCGTGGCCTTTAGGTCAAATCATATTTAAAAGGAAAACAAATCTGGTTTTGTTTGGCGTTTCAAACACAATCTGTTCTCTTTAGACTTTTTTGAATACCATGTAAGATAAACTCTGGTGTCCATATCCCGCAGGAGAAACAAAATATACGTGAAAATATTTGGCAAGGTTGTATAACAAAGAGCTTTAAGAGGTAAATGGCTAAGGAAACACAGTAATACTGTGATCAGCCACGCTTCATGTGACTGACGTTCAGTCCAGGATCATGTCTGACTTGCGCTACGCAAGATAGAGGTAAATATTGGACACTGGTGCGAATGTCAATTTGAATTTCATTCAGCCTTGAGCTTCCTAGACAGTAAATCATTAACCTAGAATTTTTCAAAGTAATCTAAAGGAAATTCAATGAGTTTTTAGTCTTTAATTTTTTTTTTTAATCTTTTGTCTCATATATTCCATTTTCCCCTCTCTATTCTGAGCATAACAATACGTTCTCCTTCATCTGGTTGGTTTGGAATGGCAGCACCTGGCCTCAGCACTTGCCTCTCCCCCTGTAAATGTCCAGCATCCTGTAAAATAGGGTTTTACTTGATCTATGGCTGGCAGTTTTGGGTGACGTTTTCATGTTTGCTGTATGTCCTTAACAGGATCTTGGTAGTGTCTCTGAGATGGTCTGATATTCACCTCTCAAAAAAAACCAAAAAACAACTTTAATCAGTAACCCTGGATACACAGACAGCCTTTTCAGACAGAGCATGCACTGAATGGTCAAAGGTGATTTCTACTAGATGCTCAATCCCCAAAGTGTGTATTTTCAGACAGATAAAAAGCAAAACAGCAGGTATTTCTTAATGGAAACCATAATGTTGCATCTTGCCCAGCAGTGCTGCTGGAGCTCTGTCTTTTGGGTTCTGTTTTTCAGGCTTCCTGGCTCAGCAGCTTTTGCAAAGGCTGCCAATTTGTAGGGCTCCTTCTAGTTTCAGAGTCTACTGACAACCCAGATGAATGTCCCTGCAGTATGTGTTGGTATGGTATTTGCTTATGGAAATTGCAAACCTGTAGGCTTTAATAATGCACTGCATTTGTTGCTCTGTAAGCCCTGATATAATTGTTATAATAAATAGATATTGGAGATAAGTATATACTGTAAATAAATATTACGTTTTAGGTTTAATTTCATTTGGCTGGGGAAAAGAAACACAACAAAATGCCATGGATATCTTTATCCCTTGATTTACTTGAGTCCCAAATGTAAACAAGGCCATTTTTCAAATGCATGAGTCTAAACTGGAGACACAAATCTTTCTTTTTAATGACTTCAATGTCACTTTGTCCCATGAACCTCCATTTTACACGTCCAAGTCTTAATCCAAAAAGCATATTTTCCAATGCAGCTCAGACAAATCTTATTTCTTTCATCTTGGATCCCAGCACGTGGGTGCCAGAACATTAGCTAGAGTTAATTGGCATTGCGCAATTAAAGTCAATGTAGCTATCCCAATTAACACTACCATTGCATTGGGATAAAATAATGCAGGAGTGGTCCTAAGCTCTACCTACCAAGCAGTGACTTCTGGTTAGGGCTTAATTCTTATTTAAATAAAGCATTGCTATGTGAACTCCACAACACCACCAGCAGGGACATACCTCTTTATTAACCATCAGCCTTTTATAAAACTACTCTAAAAAAGTGCAATGCCTTAAATTGACTTTTAAGTCAATGGCATTTGAAAGGTATCCCCAGATCTCAAGATCTGGCCCTGTAATGCCTTTGATTTAAGGGGTGCCTTTTCACAGCCCAGTGTGTCTGCTGCACTTTTGAGCAGATTAGTTCATCATTAGATCTCTCTCTCCTGTGCTCACAAAGATTAATGCTGCCATCAGAGGCTTCAGAGTTGCATAAGCTACAATGACATATTTTTCAGTAAGTGGGCTAACTCCTGCTATCCATCAGGGTTGGGAGGAAGGAAACGAATCCAGGAAACTAATTGCAGGTTTGTAATGGGAATTTGAAATAAAGACTCGAGGCTGTTGTTCCCTTGAGTTTGGGGCCATGCTTCATTTCATCATTAGTGATCTTAGGAAATGTTAATCCATGTGGTACAACTTTCACGGAAAGCACTTGTGCTTTAGCAGCCTCCAAATGAAAAACACTGTAAAGCCCGGAAGAATTTAGCGAGCTTGGGGGAGGGGTAGTAAAGGAGACTCGGAGCCTTGGATCGATGCTATAAAAATTGTATGATGCTTTTCAGATGGCTGGGTATAAATCTCCTAGCTCCTTACCCACTGCTTCTGCATCTTGTAGTGGCTAAATATAGACAAGTGTTTCTTTGACTGGCGTCAATAGTACAGCTCCACTGAACACAAGGGACCTTCATCATCTTACACCAGCAGAGGACTATTTTGTGACGGAAAGTAATAAACTAGAAGTGACCAAGGTACATTTGTATTGTTTCACCAAAAACACACAGTCTGAGGCTTTAGGCACCTGCATCCCATGCTCCCCCTCTCCATCTCTGCTGGCCTTAATTCCCATGGTTCTGGCTACTCTACTGACCAAATTCTTGGTGTTGTCTGGGTTCTGCTGATGTGGGAAGGGATGGGGAAGCTGCCAGAGGCAACAGCTTTAGTGGTTAGAAAATGCTGTAGCTGAATCTGTGTTCCTGAAAGATGGCAAATCTTCTGAGACACAAACTGCAAATCAAACAATTTTTGAACAAAGTGTTTCCTTACATCATGATATTTTTGGACTTTTTAATCTATAAATTAACAAGCAAAAATACCTGTAGAGAAAAAAAAAGAGGAGAAAGAGGGAAGGCAGGCACTTATCTTCCACAGTTGTGATGCACGTGCAGATATTGAATTATTCTATGTAACAAACTAATTACTGTAATGAAAGGATAATAATAATCCTCTAGCAGCCTGTGAGATTGCTTGATGACATACTGGGCATCTTTTAGTTTGCCACTACTTTAATCCATATTTAGTTGATGACTAATGAAATACAACCCAGAGCTCTTTGTTATGAACCCTTTTATTGAAATAATTTCACTCAGCTAGCTATTTATTATCCAATTCCTATTTTAGCTCCCGATTGCTTTTTGCTGTACAGTGAGTGTTTGGAGTAAAAACGTGGCTGTGAATTCTGGCGTAACTTCGTGTACAGATAGAAATAACCATCCTGGCCACAGAGGAATGATCAAGACGGGGTCAAACTCCACTTGTGCACCTGACTTATTGCTTCTTTTTTGGAGACAAACAGGCCTTCAGGCACTGAACATAATTTTGTGTGTAATTCTATTAAGGTGGGTGTTTTGTTCCTGACACCGCTGCCTTGAAGCAAGAGAAGTGATGGCCCGTGTAGATAATACACTACTTAAAATTGCACTTCAGTCCTATGCACAATAAATGGAGCAAAAAGTGCTTGGTGCTGAGTCAGTACAAGCTGAAACGGTGTGAAGTTGTCTTTTTTTCCTCTGCCTTGCTGCGTGCAGGCGTTCAGCCACATCTGTCATATAAATAGGATGTGCATTTTCCAAGGGAATGTGGGGAGTCAAAAGGCTGTTAAAAATCATAAGCTGCTCAGGTGAAGCTGATTGAGTCTGGAGGCACCACCGCTCTGCAAAGGTGTTCAGCCCGTGTAGGGAGGGAGTAAAGTGCAACTCCATTAATATAATGGCACGTTGCTTTGGTGTAAATGACAGCACAAGCTGCAGAGCAGTGAAGAATCGCTTCCATAGACTGGAGGAGTTTGTAATGACCCTTATAAATCATTTCTTTCCTGGAGACACTTTGGATATATCCGTGAAGTCAGTATGAAAATTAAGGCAAGCACTCTAAGTGCTGTTTTCCCTCGGAGAACTGACTGTGGTTTATTCTGGGACATGAAGTACCAGTCAGGCAGAGCAGAGTGTAAGAGGCAATGTTATTTGTGAGTCTACGGTGTTCCATTTTGTACTTAATTGTTTAGTTCCTGGTGATTATATTTTTATTACAGTCTGTCTGACCTTGACTAGCTGCATTAAGCAAGTGTGTTTCAGGCAGTACTCATCCAGAAAGATGTTTTTTTTATATACTAGACAAGGAGCAGATACTGCAGCATTCACAGCAGAGTTCCAGAAAATTACAAAATCCTTCATTAGCACAAGAGATTGCGGTGTGGTTCCTTCTCATAATTAGCTGAGTTGTTAAGTGCCTGAAATAGGCTTTGGTTTTTTTTAGTGTGAAGAAGGTAACAGAAAGCAGGAACTAATGGGAAAAAGGTTACGAGAGAATCAAATCCTGAGCCCATCTCCAAGGCAAAATAGGTAGAAACATGCCTGTTCCTCCTTGTGGGCTCCAGCCCTGCAGAGCTTCTGTGCAGAAGGAACATCTTTAATGCAGAGCCCTGGGGCTCTGAGCCCACCACTGAATTATCCGTGGCTCTGTGGTCCAAAAAACGTGCAAGGGTTAAAATTACTACTGGGACCTAAGGGCAGTGTGGAATTTATCACAATTGCAATACTCTATGGTGTGGGATCTGGCATTGTTTTGCCTTCCCCCATTGATTCTCCGAAGTTCTGTGGAGGGGAGCTGTGTGCACCCCTTTGTCCCAGGCCTGGTCTAAGCTGAAGCAGGTTCTTATTAACGAGGTTCCTGCCAGGTCGGGTGCAGTGGAAGCTTTGTGCAGGGGAGGCAGGCAGCTCAGTCATACTACTGTTGCCTTTCCTATTCCAAACAGGGCTGCAAAGATGAGAAAAGGGATTTTCCCCAAAGCACAGAGCAAATCAACAGCTGCTGCAGCAGCAACTCTGCTTTCCCAGCATCAAACTGCCCGAGGGAGGGAGTGACTCTTCCTCTACAAGGACAAAACTCATGTAATAGTGCAGAAATTGCAAACTATGAGTATCTCTGTTCGGAAGACACTTTTTCTTGGTGATATTGCAATTGCTGCATAAAGGACTCAGCCTTGGGTATTGCCTGGCACAGCAGCCTTGTCTAACGGGATGCTGAGAACTGCTACCCCAAAATAAAAGCAACGTTGGGTTGGGTTCCAGTTGCAGGGCTGGGCTCTAGCCAGCCTCCTTGCCCAGCACAGCGAGCTCTGCTGTGCTGTCTTACAGGCAAGGAGAGCTCCTAAGCAGCAGAAAATGCTCTATGTATATTAAAGTGAAACTTTAACTGCCCTGAGCAATTTTCTTGCTGATCCGTTCGTCTAGCCTACTGCTGTTTCTTGTGTTATTTTTAAATCTTCGCTGTGTAGTGGTAGTGAGGGAGAAGGCTGCCTTAATTACTGCAGATAAAATAAATCAGGGAAATCTCATTGCAAATGCAGGGAGACGAGACAAGCCTAACTACAGCTCCCTGAGTCATCCTGCCAATAAGGCTATTAATTTTAGTCTGAGGGAACAGACTGCATATTCAGAGGCGCTGTTAAGAGGTATTGCAGGCTTTCAGATCTATGGGATGCCTGCTCCCATACCGATGGCTAAAGGATCCAGCCAGATGATGTAATGCTCTCTTGGATGAGAGCTGCCAAAATGAAGAGACAGTACATGGAAAGACTCCTGGGTAGAAGTCCTTAAATGTTAGTTTCTTTGTGGGAAGATTGATGGAGGGAGTCTGTCATATGCGTGTCTTTAGAATACCTATATGTAAATGCACTTATTGTTAAGAAACCTGTCAGTCCTTGAATCCAATGGTGTTTTGCTAATTTGAGTGCACAGGTAAATGAATTGGAGGCAGTTCAACTCAATGACTAGAGCAGTGACCTCAGATACAAGGGAATCTTGTGTTCATTCCCAACTCTAGAGCTTGGGTAAGTCACCTTCTTTCTCATTACATCAGTTTTCACTCTCTTCCTCTCCCTGAGATCATTGTAAAACCTCCTGGAGTGTCCGCAGTGTCCCAAACTGTGTCCTGGAGACCTGGCACTTGTCCTGTCCAGAGCGTGGAGGAGCTGCTTGAGGTCTTGCATAATTTCCTCTGGTCTGTGACCAGTTTTGGACCACAGGATCTGCAGCCTCATGCTTTATACTTTTTACAGTATTAGCCAACAGAAGGGATGATATATCTGCCAAGATAAGTGCTAAATTTTTTATGCAGCTGATGTTTAGGACGAGAAAAAGCAACCCAAGGCAGAAAACACAAAGGTAGGAGGCAGCTGGTTACGTTAGTGTGAGGAATACATCAGTTGCTTTAGCAGAAACTAATGCTGCAGGTATGAGAGCTCTCTGCTTCAAGTGAAAATGGTGAAATCCAGCATTATTCTGCCTTGTGCAAGATCAAATTCCAGTCTGCCTGCGACTGGATGTCACTGCACTGTTGAAGGGGTATGTCCACCCTCTCCTGATAGATACAGCTGTAACTCCTACTTGCACATCCATATGTCAATGTCTTCTTGCCTGCTCCCTTGGCTTTTTTTTAGCTGGTTTGTAAATGTAAATTGTCAATAAGTGGTTTCATTTCTTTATCTTCAGGGGTTTTTTTCCTCCCTCTCTCCTGTGGCTTACAGGAAGTTCCCTCCCATCTGTTCCTACCATATGTTTTTGACAGCAATTTGCACACTGGATTGGAACATGGGGATGGTTGGGGTATTGCATTGCAATTTTTAAAAATAATTCCTCTTGGCAAAGTGGGCTTTAGCTGCACCTAGGAAAAAAGCAAGTGTACTGTTTTTCATCTGTCTGCCCAGTTTGTTCACACACAAAATCAGTGATAAGCTACATTAAACCAAACATGAGTAGGTTTGAATTACTGTTGCTTAACTATAAAGGAATAAAACACTTTATAAGGCTCTGGATATCCAGACATGAATAACCTGGTTCAATCCTAGAGACAGTGAGTGATCACTTTAGCTGCATTAATTGCAATAATTGCTAAGCTCTACTTTTTTAAACGCCTTGTCTTTAGTTTATTCTGACCCTGTTCTCTACCTGCTGTGTCACTCAGGCAGGATCTCTCCTGCAGTGGAACAAAAAGCCTCTATTGCAATAAACTATACCAAACAGCAGCATTCTTACATTGCTTGAGTTTGCAAGGATATTCTGTTGCTTTAAAGTAGCATTTTCATTTGATGATACCACAGATTTGCTAATGGTTTTTCCTTATCGTATCTTAGTATGGATTTATCTCTTTGCTTGTATTTTGTTTCCAAAAACTAAGATAAAGCATGCATTTATATTTGCTAATAAACAAAGTGGTAAAATTTAATTGGAACACAAAGACAGTGTGGTGTCAGCCCATTAGTTATTATAATTAGCACTGCACAGTTATTAGCCCTGCACAGTCCTGCCAAGAAATTCTCGTGGGCTCGGATGGGTCCCGAATGTCAGCGAATATTATTGTGTTTGTCTGGTGGAAGGTAAACCTGAGCTCAGCGCTGGGTGCTGCTGTTCTGAAGGCAGTGTTATATTTCTGCTTTGCACTGGTGTAAATCACTGCTGGTTCCATGGCGTGTGGTGCCAGTGGGAATGCAAAAAGTGATAGAGAGCCCTAAGGAACGCCAACCCAAGGAATGAGAAATGGGAACTTGGCATTAACTCAAATAAGAAAGTGCAAACTCTGCTTACCTGCTCCTGTCTTTGTGTCCAGTGGTCAAGTTTCTAGAGGATTGTGAGAATTTAATTTAACTGATGGGACTTCATGCTGACAAATTCTGGGTCGTGCCCTGCAGACACTGGTATTCATGGCATGGTCCTTTCACGTCACTCCACAGACCAAGTGGAGAAGGTTCAGAAAAGGGCTGTGAAGTAAATCAGGGGAATGGAGATCCTATTCTATGGAAAGCTTGTATCTTAAACTGTGCTGGTCAAGTCCCTGCTTACTTAACCCAGGCAATTTAAGGATAAGGGGTACAAATATTCACTCCATATAGAAGAGAGATAAGCTTGGAGGGGAAAGAACATTTAAGGCTAGCAGATAACATTGGCACAGTCAAGTCCCTGCTTACTTAACCCAGGAAATTAAGGATAAGGGATACAAATATTCACTCCATATAGAAGGGAGACAAGCTTGGAGGGGAAGGAACATTTAAGGCTAGCAGATAACATTGGCAAAACAAGAAAAATGGAGAAGTTGCCCACAAATCAATTTTAGCTTTGAGAAGAACTTTTAATTTTGTGAGATTAAATTTGATGCTCACCCAGTGATCAATCTCAGGAGCACTTACACTATGTAGAAGATGCATCTAGTTTTATGTTCCAGTAATTGCTCTACATAATGCTGACTGTGGCCCAGCATCTGAGGACTGAGTCCCGGGCAGGGATTGTGGTGAGCAGTTAAACTTAAGCAAGACTGAGCTTGTTTGAGGGTTTTGGTTTGTTATTCCAAAGGGCCTGAAGAGGTGGGCAGTCTGCTGGAGGAATCTAGAAGCTGGGTTCTGTTTTCATAGGATGCTTTGGGAAATGCAGTCGTTACTATGTGAGAAAAGTGCAGATTTTTGGTTAGCTAAGGTAGCTTCTTTCCCTCCTCTTGTCTTCATGGCTGCACCTTTATTCTGGTTCTGCAAGATCTCATAAGGGTTGTGCTTGTGTCTGTAGCCAGTCTCTCATTAGAATAGGATCTTTCATCTCTGCCCAACATTATGCTGAAAACTTGTAGGAATAAGCACCTCTTGCCAAATCTGCAACCGGTCGATCGATTTAACGGACGTACAATTAGGTTTGCCCTGGACAGTCTGGGTTTTGGGGTGTGGGGATGGTGCCGTGCTGCTGGGACCACTGAGAATCCAGGGGAGGTGGCAGGAGAGCAATGCTCCAGGCACTGAGTGCTGCATTTCCATCTCCCAGAGTACAGACAGATTTTAAGCCAATAACACCAGAAAAAATGTGGGTTAATCATTCTCATAAGTTGCCAGTCCTGGGCTAGGATATTTTAAAGGAAGCATATACTTTAACATCTGACAGGCTGATCTGCCAGCTTTAGGCTGTGCTCACACACCGGGTTGCATAAGCCTAATTTATTCTAAAACAAACAAAAACTATTAAAAATGCATTAAAACTGAGTGCACTGTAGCAAGGTTCTGTTTCTTCTACTTGTAGCAGAAGGAGATTGTGTGGGGTTGCTATACCATGTTTGCATGCTCTGTTGTATTTCTTGTTTGCCAAATGCTACCAATTAATTTTGAACCATATGAAACAAGTAAAAAAAGCAGTCTCTAGAATGATTTTTAAAATTAGTCTGCATAATGCAAGTGAGTTTTAAGTAAATTTCTTCAAAGGTGTAGCAGATCCATGAGCTCTCTGAGTGGGCAACGGTGTGGTTATATCTTTAAATCTCTTTATTCTGCAGTAGGGGTTTTTTTTCCCCATATAGAAAACCCCACCCATATCTCTGCAGTATCTGCAGCATGAATTAGAAAGTCCATGGGGACATCTAGGTCAGCATGAGCAGATCTGACATCAGCCTGCAGATTATGCCCACAATCAACAGCGCTGCAGTTGTTTTTCTTTCCTCCCCCTCTTTGTACTAGGGAAAAAATTATTCTCAAATGGCAATTCTAAGAAATGTTAAAATGCCTCTACAGACAGTCTTGTCAAAATGCCATTCTCTACAATCAGAAAAGCCTCCCATGCCTTGTGTGTAGAGAAAATATATAATCCAATAATGTATATTTGCTAATGCAGTATTGACTGGAATTCCAAAACCCGGCAGAGAGATGTCAGAGGAAGGAAGCTGAAAGCTGATGATGATGCAGAGAGGAAAAATGAAACTGTGTTATCTGATAATAAGAGCTTTCAGCAGCAGAACTGGTGGCCAGATTCAGAGCTCAGGGGCATTGCTGCCTAACGAGAGCTGCTCCACCAGCTTCACAGGATTGCCCTGTCTACTTCTAGAAATGAATTTGCCCTGAATTGGTGAATCTATACCAAAATACCACTTCTTGCTTCTGTCCCCTATCTGCCAGTCAGGCCCTGCCTACATATTATTTTTTCCCCCCCTAGATCTGTATATTAAGATATAGCTCTGAATTCTCCAATTTCCTGTGCTTTTCACAACCTCAAGGGCTGCCTCTTACATCCTTGTGCTATTTTTACAATACTCTAATTATGCTGGCCCCAGTGGAATTATGCCTGATATATCCTAGGGTAAAACTAAACTCGAGCTCCCCAGTTCGAAGCCCAATTATATATTGGTGTAATTCGCTGGAATTAACCTTAATTTACCACGTTGTACTTTGGGACAAAATTTATCCCTCAGGATGTTGTGAAAGCATCTGGGAATAGTCTTGCTCCCGAGAAACTGGCTTTGGAGTGAGGTGGAAACAGTAAAGATTTCTATACTTGCTATAGAATGGGAACTTGTGTTTATACTTTCACTGTGGCCCATCTGAAAATGGAGTAAAGATGTTATGTCTGGGAGTTTTTGGTTTAAGCAGAGGTGACAGGCTGGGGAAGGAAAGGAGCTGATGCAGAAAGAACTAAAAAGATTAATTTGGGATCATTCTGCAGGTCAGTGGCTGTTCTGGAAATACAACTCACATCTAGTGTCCAAGGCACACTCCCTCTTAGAAGAAAATCCATTTTTCCCACAGGGAGTTTTTGCAGTCTAGGTAGCATTTCCCATCTAATCACAAACCATTATTTTCCAGGGCAGAAAAGCCTGGATTGTGTCCTACCCCCAACGTGTTTCACCTGGTGAAAATCCGTGTCTTTTCAACAAGCTGTGAGAGGTGTCTCTGTTTCTAGTGACACTAAATCCTGGTGATGGGCCAATAAATCTGCAGCTGGGTGCCTGAATCTGGGCACAATAAACTGAACCATGCACAGGCCATACAGGAAATCCTGGGTGATTCCGTGTCAGTCTGTGAAACAAGGGTGGCTTAATGTGGTTTTTTTCAGCATTGCTGATATCTGAGGTGTTCTGGTATCTTTTCCTGCTGCTAGCTACAGAATAGCACAGCCAGATTGAAGCTGCAGAGAGGGATGCTGCTATTCTGATAGGGGGATAAATAATAAATCAAAGCCAGATGGGATGGCTGTTTCTTAATCAAAGGCTGGTACTGGACAGTGCCTTTCTGTCACTTGAATGGTGACACGCTTGGGTTACGGTCCAGAGGAACCTTTGTTCCCCTGCAGAGTCCCATTAGCTTCCCGTGGACAAAAAGGTCTGTCTTTGAGGACTCGGTTGCAGACTTTATCTTCTGCTAGAGATGACTATAAGTACTTTCCTTTATTATTTTCCTGAATTGAACACCTTCCAGTGCTTGAATGCAGTAAAAATGACATTTAGAGAGCAAATTGGGACATAATTCTAAGTTCTGAAGTATATTGGAATGAAAAGCTCAGTAGAAGGACAGAGGAAAAAAACTACTAAATATCTTTCTAAAAACCATAACCTTTCTGTCCTATGAGAAGACAAATATTTTTAAGTTTCTCTGCTTTTATAAATGCAATACACTAACTTTGTTATTGCTTTTTCCTCTTCTGGAAATTCCAGTATGACAGGAAAAAGATGACAGCTAAAGATCAGCTAGTGAATTATGCTAAATCTTTGCTTCTAACCTCTTTTCCTTTTTTTTTTTCTGATTATGGATCCAGGGTAGGGGGAATAAAAGCCTTGAATGTGGTTGTCTGTAAAAGACTGTCATTAGCATAATTTTTTCATTGCACATTACACGCCAGTAATGGAAACGCAGGAGGGCAAAAGTTGATACCTTGGTGTAGCTTCTGGATGCCTGGATCAATCGGGAAATCTGTCTTTAATGACTGAGTCCTTTAGCAAAAAATTTACATTTCTACACTTAAGCGTAAGAAATAGCTACATAATTTGATAGCAGTAATTGATCCGAAAGAGCTTTCACAAGAGGTGGAGCATTAGTGTAAGTATCACTTGTGAACGGAATCCTTTAGCAAAAAATTTACATTTCTATGCTTAAGCATAAGGATCAGCTACATAATTTGATAGCAGTAATTGGTCCGGAAGAGCTTTCACAAGAGGTGGGGCATTAGTGTAAGTATCACTTGTGAACGGAAACATAACTATTTTGGGTCAGGGTACCGGGAGAGGGAATGAGAGTCTGGGATGAGGATGAGAGGGGAATTTGGGTTAGAATTCTGTGTAGAGGTGAATGAGCCTTTCTGCTGCGGAGCAGTGAAAAGGTGGTAAAACCAGCGATCCTTGCAACAATCCATATCTTCAGCTTTCCCCTTTAAGGCCTCACACTGTGACTTAAATAAGTGTCATTGGGCTCCCAGGCTTTGGGTGGATTTGACCTACAATGAATATGGATTATCTAATTTTGCAGCACCTGTTTAATAGATGCAATTAGGCTAAAGTGCCTGGACTCACCTGGAGCTTCGAGCCATGCTGGGAAGTGTTTGTGTTTGCTTTTATTGCTGTGTGACTGTTAATTCTTTTTCCATTTCATATTCTGAATCTTCATTAATTAAGACACCTTTCTGTTATGAATGCAAAGCATGCAAAGCAGTTTGCTGTATTAAAGGCCATTGGGCTGAATACGCCCAAAGAAGACACCATACTGATAGATACAACATTAAGGATCTGGTTAGATTATTAACTAGTAATGAGTAACTTTCTCCCAATTAGTGTGCTGCAGCTACAATTATACCCTCTACTAACGGGCTTCTGTGTTCCAAGGCACAGGACTTGTTTGTATTGGCCCTTTCCAAGCTCTGGCAGGTCGGTCGATGCTTCTCTGACAATAATGGAACATTAATTTAGTCTCTTTTGTGCCTGTGAGTTGATTTGGCAAAGCCAAGATGCAGCAGGAGCTGAAGATTGACGTTTCAGAATCATTTGAAAGCGGTGCTCCTGGTCTGCAGGTGTGTTCTGAGTGTACATGGTGCACAGATGAGAACCTAAGTAACCAGCTCATCCCAGGATCTTGAGGGTTTTTTATGTACTCAGCCTTCCTCTTAAGCTCATATTTGGAATTATAACTAAATCTAGGGTTGAGTGAGTTAGCAGAGAGAAATAAAAAACCCACCCAGTTTATACCCAGAGCTGCAGTGGGGCTGATTTCCAGTCCTGCTCACTGCAAATGAAGTGAAGACAGCCACAGAACATTGAACTGGAAATTATGCCAAGGGAATCCCAGATTCTCTGTGAGCTTTTAGTGCTGTCCTTCAGTGCTCTACTCCAGCTCCCAGCTCCAGAGTTTAACCATTTCGTCTCAAGAGCTGTTTAACAGGAACAGTTTTACATTAAAAAAAAATATGAACCTGAAATCCTTAAGACTGTTCTGTCTTTGGCCCAGAGATCACCACTGCTGACAGAATGCAATTAAAAAACAGCCACCAAAGCCACACAGTGTTACAGGAGGCTGCTGGGCTGTGCTCAGATAGGATTTGAAGGACAATAAGGTGTCCTGAGGACTGGTGTATGGATCTTGAAGGTGTGCAGAGCAGCAATCCATGAGGAACTGTAGCCAGTGCTGCCCTATTCCGAACAGGCTGCCCTCCTGCTCTGCAGTGGGAAGAGGGAAGTTATGCTAAACGACAGCACCAGCTGGGGCTGCTATTGCTTCAATCTTTCAATAGAAGAGGTTGGGATTTTTTTTTTTAGTTTTTTATTGCAACCAAGAAGACTTTGAGCATGTGATTTATTTGCGTTTTCAGAGCTGAAAATAATGTGATTTGAAAGAAAATTTTTCTGTTTGCCCTCAAGTCTCTCAGCACATCCCTCTGTTAACTCCAGTAGTTAACTCTAGTGGAGCTCGTGCTTTTACAATTAGGCCAGAATAAATACCAAGCAGCAAGAGCCCAGCCACACAAGTCACTGTGCAAACACAATGCCTGCTCCTGACAGGGGGTCCCTCAGATGCTGGAGGGAGCAGAAAGAGGGGCGAAAGGAAAAGGTTGGAGTCCTGAGCCTTGGAAGTGTCAGGGAGAGAGGTTTGGGTTTGCTCCTTCAGCCCTGTAGTTCCAGCCACCCAAGAGCAATCTCTCAGGCTGGTGGATTGTTTTGGAAGTGACATTAATTTGCGGTCACGTCGCACTCTGATTTCATCACTGCAGTGTTTGTAAGGAGCTTGTTCCACCGAAATAGCTGATGTCAAGCTTGGCCTCTGCGTTGTAGATTCAAGGGCAATATCAAATCATCTTAAAACAGCGCTGCCACTTCAATTGCTTTGCTTGTCATGTCGAAGGCAAACCAATGGGAGGCTCATTCAACACTAAACTTAATATATCATCTGTCTAAAACTCTGAGCCAAAGTCTATGAAATGAATGGGGCTACATCTGGGGTTGTCTGGGTTTGATGGTTATCAGCCCTTAACATGGTAGAGTTAGTGTAACAAGATCCATGTGGGTCCTGATCCTTCAACCTGATTTCTGCTCACAATTATCTTTGCTTTAGCAACGTCTTTTAGATTGCAGCCTAGTGGAATAATATGGATCTAGTCAAAATTGAAGATCGAGAGGACACCCACTGTGCTCAAAGAAAAAAAAGTCTGGAAAAAGGTGATGTGAGGGGATATAGGTATTTCAACAAGGTTAGATGCCTGCTGGAATCTGGAATCCAGATGTGGTAAAGTAAGTGTGATGTATAATATCGTGCTCCATCTGTGATGAAGTGTTGGGAACGATTTCTCTTGAATATGGATTGGCAAGAATGCCAGTGCTGTAGCTAAGCTTCCTTAGCTATTAACTGAATACCTGAGTTAATGAATTAATTTTTTTTTTTCTTCCTTCTGGCTGATTTTTTCATATTTTTATTAGTGAAGATGGGTCTAGATGCTCCTGCTTCAGCTGGGCTCGGGAGGCAGGATTAGGAATTACACCAGCACAATGGAGTGTGGAGCCAAGCCCATGGAACCACATCTCCCGGGGTTGAAATCAGTGCGGTTGAGGACCCCGGCCAATTCCTGCAACCGCAGGGCTGGCCCGCAGGAAACATGCAAAATCTGCCCCGAAAGTTGACATTCAGTCTCCTGTTACGGTGACAGATTTAAAGCCACTTGCAGAGAAATTCAGGCTGCCTGGAACTTTGTGTTCTTTCCAGACAAATATTGTCTCATTAAGGAAGTAAATGATGATAACATCTTAAAACTTCAGCTGGGGTTTGTCTTTGAATGAGTTTTAGTCCTGACTTTTTTTTTTTTTTTCTCTGAGAAGCTTGGAAAACCTCCAGAAATACTTAATTAATTGGCTTCCTCAGAATCTGTTGAATTCCTTTGTGTCCTGAGCAAGTTTATCTTTGGAGCACTGTAATAACGCACTGAATGAACATTTTCTTTCTCCTGTGACTCCCGTATGAGCATGTGTGACCTGCTGCTCTGTCCAGTTATTTTTGCATTTTTAAATTGGACCTTCCATCAGGACTTGTTAAAGGGGAGGTTCTGTAACTCCTGATGCAAGCCAGTGATAGATATTTAGTAAAACCATGGAGCTGTTGGTGTTAACACAATCAGTTTAGTTTCTAACTCTGGGGAGGAGGTGTTGCTGCACATCTGGGTGGGTTTTTCATGTTTTGTTTTAAGGGGATGCTTGTTGCAGCTGAGAGATGCTCTGCACTTTTGCAGGCTGAAGTGCTGAGAATTCTTAAAGGAGTGGTGCTTCCACTCGGACATGATCTTGCAAGATCGTGTATCCTCACCTTCTACTGAATTATATGCCTTTTTTCAGGATAACCTACATGGAAGGCTGTAAGATGGTACTTTGTGACTGCAGCTGGCTTAGTTGTATGCACTCAGATGCTCTGCTACCCATTTTCAGTGCTTTCAGGCTCCCTTAAACACCCAGCTCCTTGGTTTGTCTGAATTGGCAAAGCTTTGACTTCAACAGAATTGGGCTGGGCAGGAACTGGTACTAAAAAAAGCTCCTGAAATGGACTGGGGACCCCAGTGAATGGAGATGAAAAAGGGAGGCGTAAGGGGCCCGTAGGCATTGCACAAACCCTCTGCACGGGGAAGAATTTTCCCCTAAAGTCTTGGAAGATAAAAGGAGTGAGCACAGGGGAGATGTGCATTTAGTTTAGGGAGACATTATAAATGCTGTGCTATCTTATGATGTGCTTGGTATAATTATTAATCGCATGATTAAGTGTTTGATGTTCTTCATAGCCAAGTTATCAACATGTTCAACATTAATTCTGCTTGTACTGCTTTATGCAACTTTCATGCCCCATAAAATGCATGTTAAGTACTAGGCATGTTTAATAATGATGTTTTCACCAGGGCACAATTGTAAAACTCCCTTGGGTTAAAAAAAAATGAAAAATTGCATTGAATAAACTTTCTTTGACAGGACAGGTGAGGAAACAGAGCTGGTTCTTATTTGAGAAAGGATCTTGAAACAAAGGTAAATGGTAAAGGAGATTTTAGTTAGTTTGTCAGTGGCAAAGATTTGAACGAGCATTGGAGTCAATGGAGTCAGGATCTTGAAACAATAAAGGTAAATGGTAAAGGAGCTTTTATTTAGTTTGTCAGTGGCACAGATTTGAACGAGCATTGGAGTCAATGGAGTGATTGGGTTTCCTTGTATTAATATTAGAAAGTGAAGAGCTCTTTAGTGGTGAGTAATGAAAAACGTAATTCGATAGGAATAGGTCTTTTTAGTTCTCTTTCCAGTTCTGCTCTGCATTGCCTTTGGTAGCAGGAGTGATTTCTCTGGTCATTTTAGGATATATATATTCATGTATATACTTACTTAGCATTGGCAGCTCTTAAGTGGATAACAAATGGATACAGCGTCTTCTAAACTGCTCATTGACAAAATGAGATGGGGAAGATTCGCTGCTTCGGAATAGCTGAGGAACAGATAGAAGGTTCAAGCAACGTTGTTTTAGATTATGACTGCAATTTTATGGGCCAGTGAAAAGCAAAAAGTCTATTTCTCATACCCAGCTACTCTGTATAGTAAATCAATAAATAACTAATGGCAGTCGTTTTAACTCCGTCCCTAATGGATTGTTGTCCTGTTATTAAATGTGTGCAAATTGAAAATCCAACAAGAGTAGAAGAAAAAAATGATCTTGTCTGAGTGTTAGTTGTCCCAGAACTGCTGGGAAATACGAAATATAATTTAGGACTATTGTTTGCAGTAAATATTTGTAATGAAATCCAAGCACCAGTAAGAAGCATTGGAAAGAGCATTTGAACTCAAGATAGTGCTTTCTAATAATGGAAAAAAATTGAAACCTGTGGACTGGTTTGTCTTGAAGCCACGAGAAGGGCAACTGTTGGTGAGGTTGCAAATGGGAAATGGATCTTGGGGTGGCCAAGGAGATACTGGAATAAAAATTAAAGAAAATAAATTGCAGATCTGAAGGCTGAAGTATACTTACACTGCAGTTCAGGTTAGGAATATAATTTGCTATAATTTGATAGATTGATAATAGAACAACTTCATTGTTCTACCTGCCTCTTTCAGTGTTTGATAGACTGGTTTCCCATATTGTGTGCTGTTTACTCTGTAAATACACTAAGCCTTTGTTTGTAGTGTGTTGTTTTATAAATATCCCTGATGTATTTACCACAGTTTACCATGTGCTAAAATTAGCTGCAGAAGCAGAGCATTAATCAATTGATATCTATACATGATATTTTGCTGTGCTGTCTCTTGAAGCAGAGCTGTGTGTAAAAAATTGCAGCCCTACCCGTGAATTAAACTGATGTTTTAGCTTAGCAACCTTCCAATTTAAATGAGTTCAGTTGTAGTAGGGAGCGAGCTGTCTCATAACCCACTCAGTTTAAGTATTCTCCACTGCAGAGTTTGTTCTCTTTTTCAAATTCTTTTTGTAATGAAGAGTGCTAATATCTAATATTTGCAGAGAGTTTGTTCTCTTTTTCAAATTCGTTTTGTAATGAAGAGTGCTAATATCTAATATCTAATTCATCCACGTCTTCAAAATGTGCTATTCGTTTCTGCAAAGAAAGCCTGTCTGTGATGTACTTTTGCCCTTACTAGGGAAGCTGCTCACTCTTTATTTTTTTAAAAGCCAACATAGAGACAAAATTGGGGAAGCTGCTCACTCTTTTTATTTTTTTTTATTTTTTTTTTTTAAAAGCCAACATAGAGACAAAATTTGCTGCTGATATTTGCGGGCTCGCTGCCATTGTCTTCAGCAGAGTTGCATCTATTTATCCCAATGGCTCAATTCATCTTTGAGGCTCCGTCTCCAATTCCCTTCCGAGCAGGGGAGATTGTTTTTCCTGCTGCTCTGCAGACAAAGGACTATTGTCTACGCAGCACAACGGAGTGCCAAGCAAGGATAGCTGAGCTAGCCTTGAAAAAATTCACTTATTAGATATATGTATCTTCTCTGGAGTATAATGGTTTCTGATACCCACTATAACTTTATTTAAGATTGACTGTTTCTGCTTAGTACTGTAATGAAGTCACTCTCGGAGCCAATATTAGCTGAACCCACATTTTCCTGGTGAAAGGCTCCTGTGTTCACGTGATAGGGACTTGCAGGTTGATGTTTAGTCAATAGGTTTAATTGAATTTATAGTGAAATCAGTTTGGAAGAATTAAATTGCAAGAGGGGGAGGTCTATGTGATTTCACAGCCTGAACATGTGTTAGGTCAACTTTGCATGGGAATTTTAACAAATTACCAGATTGCTTACAAGTGAGAAAACTTTTGCAGAATAATTTAATGTATTTGACAACATTGCGATATGCAACTGTTTCCTTCCTGCAACTGAGACTTTCTGGTGCCACAGTGCCAATGCTTATTATTCATCTCTTCTCGTACAGAAGGCTGGACCTTCTGTCTAACGCGGATCTCTTCAACCTTCAAGAGCTTGTCAAGAGTATCCAAAAGTAGGACAAGGCTGTGTGCTGTCCTACTAATGTGGTGCAACATTTGGTTTCGGTTTCCTGCCAGTCTAAATCCTAGTTCAGTGTATAAACATCTCTGCAGTCGTAGTAGCAAAGTGTCATCTTTTAACTTCATGCAAGTAGAGTAGGGAGCTACAAGAAACTTTGGAGTAAGAGTCATTGCTGGGTTGTACCTCACATTATTTCGGTTTAAAGACCAGAAGTTCCTGTGTCTGAGAGAGAAAATAGCCGTCAGTAGGGTTCTATGTGGCTTTGACCTTGCTGGCTTGTCATTTATGGACTGAGATGTCTAATAATTTCAGATAGTTCTAGCTCAATAAATGAAGTTTATTACTCTTGACTCCTACTGATTTTGCGACCCTTATTTGGGAAATGACAAAGATTTTCTAACTTTCTTGATGTGGCCCATATAGCAAATTTACTACAGTTACCCTTGAGGTGACATTCCTTTATTTAACAAATGTGTCTAGTATAATGGAGTTTTACAGCATAATATGTTTAAAGCAGTTTAATAAAATAAACAGATAAGTGAATCATCTTTTATTGCTTATAGAATATAATGTAAAATTGCCTCCTTTTAGTAAAGAGCTCAGTGAGAGTAAATTTGAATGTTAAACCGAATAATAAATAAAATCAGAATCTGGTATTTAAATTTTTTCGTTCAATCCATTGACCTGAAAGGAAACCAGAGATCGAGGCAGTATTTCCTTACCTGGATTCTGGTTCAGGCAAACCCTAATGAATTGGTGGAAGGGGTTCTTTCTAGTTGTTCAGAACAGCTTTCTTTATGTTTCCCAGTGTTGTCAATTGTAGTAAATTACTATCTTAGTCTCTACTAAGAAAGAAAAAACATCAGAAGGATAAATTGCGATCAAGTTTTGTGAAGGAAGTTAGTACATGGGCTGCTTCCCCACCTACACCCCCCTGAGCAAAATTTGGTAAGGCACAATTAGACTGACTGGATTCTGGTCTCTTTGCTGCTGCATGTTGCTTGCCAAAACCTGCTCTGAAAGGGTGACAAGTTATCAGTCTGCTCAGTCTGTCCAGTGCTTTTTTATCTTCACACATAATTTAGGCAACTCTGCTGCACAGAAAACCAGTGAGACTTGAAAACGTTTTGGTGAGGTTACGTTTGAACCAAGATTTGGTGCTCGGGAGCACAACGTAACTGGGTAAACTGAGAAGTGGATTTTGCTGTGTGCAGGGACAGGGGAATAGAAAGGCACTAGAAAATACCTCCTGCAACTTGTTTATGCATTTTTTGAACACGCATACTGTCCCCTAAAATTAAGAGGCCACTTCTCATTCACCTTAATGAGAGTGTCTCTTACCTGTAAAAGTGTCTAGTAATGCAAATTGAAAATCCAGGGCTCAATCCTGTAACCCAAACCCTCCTTCAGTGGCCTGGTCCTTTATTGCGGCGTTTTTACTGAGGATACCAACACCTATGACAGCCTGTTTTGCCAGGTATTAAGAGGAAAATGATAAAAACCACCCAGAGGATCAATGACACGTTGATTTAACACCCAGAGCTCTGCTGCTCCCGAGCTGATGGCAAGACAGCTCATAACCATCTTGAGAGTGGAGTCCAGCAGTGGTTTGACCCCAGCATAAACCCTTCGCGTGTCTGGCAGCAAACATCCAGTTAAACAATAAAAAGTCAAAGGGCAGCTGCAAGCCCAGAAGAGATTTCAGGAGACAGACAATCAGGATCTCGGTATCTGAGTGTCTCGGGCTCGAGCGTGCGTGCTGGCTGCCAGAGCAGGTCTGTTCTCTGGTGACACAGGGAAGGAGGGGACCTGTTCTAAGTTATAGAATCATAGAGTTGTCCAGGCCGGAAGGGACCTCCAAGGGTCATCTAGTCCGACCCCCCCGCAGTCAGCAGGGACACCCCCAACTAGACCAGGTTGCCCAGGGCCTCGTCACCTGAGTGTCTCGGGCTCGAGCTGGCTGCCAGAGCAGGTCTGTTCTCTGGTGACACAGGGAAGGAGGGGACCTGTTCTAAGTTATAGAATCATAGAGTTGTCCAGGCCGGAAGGGACCTCCAAGGGTCATCTAGTCCGACCCCCCCGCAGTCAGCAGGGACACCCCCAACTAGACCAGGTTGCCCAGGGCCTCGTCGAGCCTCTCCTTGAATATCTCCAGGGAAGGGGCCTCAACCACCTCCCTGGGCAACCTGTTCCAGTGCTCCACCACCCTCCCAGTGAAGAACCCTCTCCTCATCTCCAGTCTAAATCTGTTCCCCTCCAGCTTGAAGCCATTGCCCCTCATCCTGTCACTACAGGCCTTTCTAAACAGGCTCTCCCCAGCCTTCCTGTAGCCCCCTTCAGGTCCTGGAAGGCTGCTATTAGGTCTCCCCGGAGCCTCCTCTTCTCCAGGCTGAACAACCCCAGCTCCCTCAGCCTGTCCTCGGAGCAGAGGTGCTCCATCCCCCTGATCATCCTTGTGGCCCTCTTCTGGACCCTCTCCATCAGGTCCATGTCCTTATATTGAGGGCTCCAGACCTGCACACAATACTCCAGGTGAGGTCTCACCAGAGCAGAGTAAAGTGGCAGAATCCCCTCTCTGGACCTGCTGGCAACGCTTCTTTTGATGCAGCCCAGGATGGGATTGGCCTTCTGGGCTGCAGCTGCCCACTGCCTGCTCATGTCCAGCTTCTCATCCACCAGCACCCCCAAGTCCCTTTCCTCAGGGCTGCTTTCTAATACCTCACCCCCTAATTTGTATTGGTGGTGAGGATTGTTCTGGCCCAGGTGCAGAACCTTGCATTTGCTCTTGTTGAACCTCATGAAGTTCAGTGGGTGCTGTCACGGTGTCTTTGCAACTCAGTACAACCGCCTTGCTCAGTTGTTGGCAGCACAGGTGTTCCTTTGCACTAATTGAAGTTCAGCTGAGCTTTTTGCCCCTGGAGCTGGGAGAGGAAAAGTCAGTTCCCTGCTCTCTCGTCAGCTTGTGACTTCTGTGTACGGGCAGCGACTGTCGTTTTCGGTGAGTCCGTAGAATTGCTTTGTGCAGCAGTCCCTTGCCAGGTCGCCTCCAGGCGTGATGCCAGGGTAAATGGTGAAGGAGACAGAAGACAGAGGCTTTTCTGTCTGCTTTGCTTTACCCTGCTCAGACAGACAGAAACTTGGCACCTGAGGGCTCCTTGGCTCTGCCTTTCATGTGCACGCAGGGGAGATGTGACAGTGTCCAGCGCTAGTGCTTTACCCCACTTTGTATTTATCTTAATTTGTGAATTATCTGGAAATAACTGAGAGGGGGACTGGGAGGTTTTGTTAATAATAGAGAATATACTCCTATCTAAGGTATATTTGGTAAATAAAGTAAATTTCGCGCTGAAACTATATTGTTCACAGCATTTGGCATCCCGGTGTGTCCAGGAACTCTAAAGAGAGGGTAAGGATGGCCATCCCCTCTGGGGACACAAAGACAAGCCAAGGGGAGCTAAAGCTGATCCCACATGGAGCTGGTAAAAGGCAGAGCGAGGGTTGCAGTGGGGTCACCTACTTCAGCTTGATTATCTCCCAGTTTACTGGGAAAACAGTTGACATGATAGTATCTTTATAGTATTATATATATTATTAAATGAGAGTATTGTATATACTATATACACACATAAAAGAATACTTTGACAATATATATGGATCTACATTGAAAATTTAAACCAAAATCTTCTTAAAAATAACTGTCAATTGTCTTTAAATCTTAAACCAATACCACTTTTCATTCAGTACGTACTATTGTCATAATGAGCCTTCCATAATTGTTTTCTCCCACCTTTCCATGCCTTCCAGTGTCTTCAGTAGGATAGGTTTAAAAATAACTTTCAATTGTCTTTAAATCTCAAACTAATACCACTTTTCATTCAGTACGTATCATTGTCATAATGAGCCTTCCATAATTATGTTTTCTCCCACCTTTCCGTGCCTTCCAGTGTCTTCAGTAGGATAGGTTTTAATATAGCCCTCATAAGCATTAATTTTCAATGTAGTAAATATTGATGTAAAAAAGATGTACACATGAAAGATGAAACAGGAAAGAAGTCTAATCTAGGAGGAAGTGTTTAGGTAGACACTCGATGTGTAAAGATTTAATGAACACACAGAGACTCATTTTGGAATTGTGCCTTTCCCAGCAAGTGAGACCAGCCCGGGTTGCTGGAGGACACTGGGTTTGGTGGGACCCATGGCCCTTCAAAGGGGGAAATGATGTTCAGTCCCTGTTTAGAGAAGAGCATTTAGAAGGTACATGTTGATTTTTGTCCTGTAGACCTCATGGCCTGCTCTGAAGATTTCTTGAGTAGGTACTATGGCCCATTCATGAACTTGAAAATATTTTTGTGTGTTTTTCAGGATTAGTACTTGCTTGTTGATAATTGACCTCTAATTAAAATGCATTGTTTCTAAATTCCATTAAGAATATTATTGATTAAATGAACAGCTGGAGTGGGCTGCCTGGAGTTGCAGGCAGCAATGTAATGAGTCCTAGTAAGGATTCACCTGCAATGCAGAAGAAAGAAAATTAAGTGGGGAAAAATTCCATGATTTATGATATATATTATTCAGAATTAATTTACATCTGTATCTTCCTCTATTTATAAAGCAGAGTATTTTGCATTAATGCATGGTTTGGCATCAGTAGGCTTCTTTCCCCACTCCC
>NW_015090849.1:2020081-2042193 GCF_001431845.1 Calidris pugnax
ATGCTGTTCTGTATATCTGAGAATAGTAAGTAGTTTAGGAAGGTCAGACTGTGAAAATATGACATCATTTGTCCTGTTGGGGTGAGGCACAAATGCTGATGCCATGGTTTAGCTGGTGCATTGCTATCTCTCTGCCTGGCTGAGACGGAGTGGGAGAAATGCAATGAGATGAAAAGTATTTGAGGGTGGGTGAGATAAGATTCTGGTTAATTAAAGGCTGAATCCACGCTAAAATACTACACTGACTTTAGAGGTTTCAATTTAAAACTGAACTGACCTCAGTTTGTTTTCAAGGTTAGGACGTGGTTGGAAGGAGAGAATGAGTACCCAGTTAGAGGGGAAAATGAGATCCCAGTGTCTAATAAGAGGCCAGGAGGCAGTGATGGGGCAGGGGAAGCAATTCCAGCCCATGCATCTACTACAGGTTGCCTTTTCTATTGTAAGGAAAGAGGCTTTTTTTAATTGTAGCTGAATTGAAAGAGGTTTGCAGTAAAATTGCTGCCAATTAAGTGGGTCTTTTAAATAGAACTGTTGGAAAACATTTCCATTTGTTAGCTGAGTGTCCGCGTGTTTTTGATTAATGCATCAAGCAAAACAAATATTATGGGAAAATAAGCCTGCTGTGTTTATCTGTGTAATCCTTCATCTATCACTCTGCGCTGTGAAATCAAGTCCCATAAATTCTCTAAATGAAGTAATTGAAGTGTGGTTCCATTTAATTCATCCATTATTTTTAACCTTGACATGAAGTTTCTTGATGCTGCTTTCTCCCCTTTTCCTGTTAGTTTTTCTTAATTGCTTGTCTTGGCAGCAGGACACTTCAGCTGTCCCAGTGTAATCTACAATACCCTCTGGGAATGTTTCAACAAAGGTTTCTGCAGAGTCAGCCTTTCTGAAAATAAAGCAGATTCTGAGGTTAACATAAGAGGTGCATGCTTTGAGGTCACATTGTAATTTTCTTTTTTTTTTTAAACTGCATATAGGAAGGACAAGATTGCCTTGAAATCCTGTCCCTCCCTGGGTGCCTTGAAAAGAAAATTATCTTAGATGGTGTTAGAAGGTTGCTTGGTTATTTGTAACTTACAGTTTGTTTCCTAAGTTATAGCCTACATGTAATCTTGTACAATAATCAAAGATTTCACCCTGAGTTCTGAATCATATGACGACAAGAAGTGCTCTTGTCCTTTTGTCCTATTTGTTGCATATCTCTCTCTTTCTTGTAGAAGGGAATGAAGGGTGAAGCACGTAACCTTTGAGCATCTTCAGCTCTGACACATAATATGATAAATTTCAGAAAGATTAATTCATTGAAATGAAGCAGCTGCTGTTCTCAATGGTTTCCAATGCCTGCTGTGGAAGGACTCTCATCAATCTTGCAATTTTGAGACATTAATAAAGAGGCTTAAGGTGTTGGATTTAAGCAGGGAACCCTCCATCTCAGCCCTGGAGCAGCCTAAGGTGTAGCCATGCCCCTTCTGCAGCAGGCTCTTCATTAAAGCAAACCTTATTAAGATTTATAGGGCATACACTCAGCCTATTTGTTACAGATGTACTTGAAAGATAATAGCAATTATTCTATTTCCTCTTTTCAGTCAAGAACTGAGAATTAGCTCCACTATATCTCCACTTTAGCTTTGCCAAAGCTAAATTTCTTGATATGTAGGATTTACCAGGCATCAATTTTCCTTCTATTGAGATTTGCCACAAGATATCGTAGAGATCAAGTGCTGCTTGTAGAACGGACATTTATTTTAAATGATGATCATACCTGGAATTAAAATTACATGAAGGTTATTAAGTTTGGAGCGCTGCTTGGAATTCAAACCCCTGTGTGTTGGCTGCAAAGTGGAAGAGGTTTTTTTCCTTGTCAGCATGTTGTGACTCCATGGCTGCCTGCAGCAAGGCTCCTTCTGCTTCTGGGGACGCTGGGCTTGGCCGTTGCAGGTGACAACATCCCAGGCTGGATAATTTGATGGAGGTGGCAGCTCCCACCTTTCGGACATGCTGACAGCACTGCTGAACGTGTCACTGAGGTGGGTGGGTGGAACATCATGTCAGACAAAGCACCGTGTTATAAATACTGGGTGTAGTGAACTGTGGGATTCACAGCTCTGTGAAATTAAATGTACTTGCTTTCCCGAGTGTGATCGATTATGCTCTATATGATAATCGACTGCTTCTGGATGTTAAGTAATTCTTTGCAGTGAAATGATCCCTTGTTATCCCTATGCACAGCTTTGCAGAGGTTTCTAACTTACCGGATTTAGTATTGCTCTCTGAATGACCTGATCTTTATAGTATTTTTGGCTACAGCCTCCTTCGAGGATTGAGACTCAATCTACGCTGACAAACCTCATATTTCAAAACCATCTGTTTGGAGCCCTTTCCTTCCTGCTGTGACTGATGTGTTATTTCTGTAGAAGTTGAAACATCTGCCAAGAGAGAGGTGTAAGGCTGCCTGCAAAACCTCTATTTTCAGGTGTCCTCGATGTAAGTGCGTTTTTGCTGGAGGGAACCCCCTCATCCCAGGAACGTCCAGTTACTCATACTCCTCTTTCTGTCAATATAATCAGTGAAAAGGTGGAAGGAAGTTATATCAACTCCTGCAGCAATGTAGTAAGGCTATGCAAGCTGGGAAATAGATTCTGTACTTGAGTCCTATTATGCAAAATAAAGTTGGCGTGTGCAGCCCTGGATTTTGAATAGCAGGAGGAATTTGGTTTGATGGGAGGCATTCGGCAACGATACAGGCTGCAGCAGTTGACCTGCTGCTGGTTTGACACTGGACTGTCTTGGAGAGCATCTAGTCCTGTGTGGGCTGTCAGGCTATTCCTTGGGATCATTACCAGTCTGAAAAAAAGGCTGTAATAAACAGGGAATTGCAGATAAACCTGGCCCCGTGCTTGGACATCTCTCTGGTGTCAGCAGAGCACTTAAGCACCTACTTGGCTTTGAGAACTGAGAGTGTCCTAAGTGCATGGACAAAGAGAGGTCACTAAGAAGGTGCCTCTACACTTATTTTTGCAACATCCAAGGTTGGCCCCCTGCAGTGTGACACCCTCAGCTCTAACTGTAGATAAAGCCCCGGGGTCTGGCACAACGGCACAGCATCTCCTTGTTCCCGGCAGAACACTTTCCCTTTTGTCCATACGATGATATTTACAGCTGGAGTTTTATACATCTTTGGCCTTTCTTGCAAGGCTTCCATTGCAAGCGCATGCTGCAGATCAAAAGGAACAGCACATTGTGTATTTTAATTTAAATACATCATTACTTAACCCATAATATTTACTAATGCCTGCAATTAACATCGCTTACTAGTGTCTTGCTAATACCATCCGAAATAAATTAATATTAGCAGCTCCCCAGGGTAGCTGATTAGAAAACAATACTTGTTCTATTGCTCAGTTCCTTGTCTGCCAGTCTCAATCAAACATTTGCTGCAGCCTTTTCTAATGATTTAAAGTAATTTTTTAGATCAGTTCCACAGTGAGACATAAATTCTCTTTTTCCAGACAAGGAAATGCCGCTGATACCTTGTCCGAAAGCTGATGTCACAGAAAATTACCCTCTTTAATTGACAGCGTAGGCAGCTTGTTGGTTGTTTAACTAATGGCTGGAAAGGTCAGGCCACTGCTGCTGTGCAGTTCAGCATTTCTCCAAAAAGCTGACCTTACTGAAAAGCACCCTCTTGTCCTGGGTTTGCAGGTGAACACAACACCAGGCAAACGCCCAACTTGGCATTTCGTCCTCACAAAGCAAAGGGTTTTTTTGTTCTCAGAGACTAATGTTAATAACTCTAAATCAAACTCAGAACAGCAAATAGCACCCTCCCTGCCCTGACCAGCTGTGTAGCTTTGGGAATAGGCTCTACTTCCCACGGGCCAAAGGACCAAGAATTTGGGGTCGTACGTGAAAGGGAAGAGGAGACGGTCTTGTGAGCATAGATTTAATTGGCATTGAAAGGTTTCTTCCTCGGGCTGCACGGGGCATAGTTATGTAAACCTGGATTTTAACAAGTCCCATTTTGCCTTTGACAGCTGCTTCCCTCGTGATTTTGGAAAGATTGCATAAAGTTGCTGTCTTGCTTTTCCCATCTGGAAGGCTACAATGCTAAACATGCTGAGTGTGCAGGCCTGTTTGGAGGATTAGTTAATTTTTTTTTTTTGAAGTGTTTTGTAAACCCCATGCACTAGTCAGACAATGCAGAAGTGAGCAATAGTCTGTGGTTTCTTCAGTATGTGCTACTTGTTTCATAACTTCTAATATCTGCCAGGATGCACAGAAGTTTCAGCTTCTCTCTTTGCACACCCAGTTCATACTGATGTTTATAGGACATAACAGTTCAGGACTAAAATGAGTTTTAGTAGCTTCCTCTTGCTAAATCTTCACTTAATTTCTTGAGCCCGTGGATATAGGGTTTTTTTGAAGTGTTTTGTAAACCCCATGCACTAGTCAGACAATGCAGAAGTGAGCAATAGTCTGTGGTTTCTTCAGTATGTGCTACTTGTTTCATAACTTCTAATATCTGCCAGGATGCACAGTAGTTTCAGCTTCTCTCTTTGCACACCCAGTTCATACTGATGTTTATAGGACATAACAGTTCAGGACTAAAATGAGTTTTAGTAGCTTCCTCTTGCTAAATCTTCACTTAATTTCTTGAGCCCGTGGTCTCTGTGTGTGCAGAAGCCTGGGTTGCCTTCACGTGTGACTGAGGGGACAATGCTGGGGCACTGGAATAAGGTGGGGATCTGAAAATTATGTGATAAAATCCTCATGATACTGTTTTAATTGATATTTTTTGTGGTGGGACTGGAACAGAACATCCCCTGGATAAGAGCACCCTTCCAAAGAGGCTATGCATGGCAGACTGCAAGGGTTAATCTTAGCCAAAGGGAGACATCCCTGCGTCTGTAAAGTGCAGTGAGTTTTCTACATGCCCTGGAGTCACACTTGGATCAGGAGCCACCTCTTCTCTTTAGACCCCAAACCAGCCTTGTACAGTGGCTGCTGCTGCACTAGTCAGCAGAGACTCCATACAGAGAGCTGCTTCACAAGTTCCCATGAAAACATTCCTGTGTTTAACCAGCAAACGGCTTGTCAAGTAAATCGAAGTTGGCACAGATTATCCTTATTCACTTAGAAAACTGATTTTCCGAGATTAAAAACTGTGACATGAGTGTGAAGTGCTTTGAATTTTTGAGTTGCTGGGTTTGGAGTTTGGTTTTTTTTTTTTTATTTTAGGGAACTGACAGGAAAAGATGAGGGGGTGGCTTTTTGCCAAAGAAGGAAATATAATGTAATTTTGTAGCAAAATACGTATTTCCTTTTCTTTTTGACTAGTACTCTTAAACAATATAAAGTAAAATATGTGTGAAAAGAGATTGACATGATTTTGTTGCAATTTTTGAATGGAGCTATTTTCCTGAAGATCAGTCCATAGTCACAAGTGTAATTAATGGCACATGCAGCAAATGCTACACTTAAATATGTTGAGGTTTACAAACAGGTGATTCTTTGCATGTGGCAGATGTGGACAAACTCAGGTAGATGCAGCTCTCTTGCCCCAGCACCAAATTGTCTAAGTACAGACCTGAAGTTGTATCTCTGAGTTGGAAGCAGAGTCTATGTCATTTTTAGTGTTGTGTTATATCAGTGCATCCATGATTTTCAGATCAAATCCAGCTGGTGTGATGCTCAGGACAGTGCAAGGTCACATCTCCCCACACCCGCTAGAGCACCCATCAGCTGGTGACATTCCTGAGGTTGCTTCAAGTCAAACGCTGAAGATTTGGAGCCGTGGGATGTACAACTTGGCTAAAGATCAGTCTTGAGACCATTTAATCCACGTGCAGATAGCTTTCTTCCTGCTAAAGCCTCAGGGGCTCTTTGCAGGAGATCTCTCTGCTTTAAAGCTGAGTTTTGAGGCTTTGGGAATGATGTGCTCTGCTCATTCGTGGCATGAGTGTGATGGACTGAGGTCTCACAAGGCTTTCATGGGAGGCAGGGCTGCCTACTGGGAACCTATACTATCGGCATATGTGGAAGATGACAAGCTGGTTTGTGCAGAGAAAGAAGCTGTCCTGGGGATGTAGCCGCTTGTGTTCTCTTCTAAACTGGGGTTAGATCAGGTGTTTGCAAAGAGATGTTACCTTACCTGCACCCAAGGCTTTTAAGTTGAACGTGAAGGTGCAGAATTCAAAGCTGCAGCAGAAAAACTAAACAAAGCTTTGGTCTAGTCTTAACATCTCATAGTCAAGGCTCTGCCTGTGCCTATAGGAGTCTGGGAGAAGGAGGTCAGTTTTCTCCTAATCTCTCTCCTCTGTACGCGGACAGACTAACGATCATCAGACCCAGGCATTATGAAGCTGCAAGAAACCAGGTTTTAGCTTTCGGAGTCACGAAGGCGTGTAGAAAATGAGCTCCATGATTCAGGAGGAGTTTCTATTGCCTGAACACCCTCGATCCCAGCCAGGGTGTTTCAGATCAGTAGCACTTCTGCAGCCTGGAAAATTGTACCTTTAGCTGCCCTGAAACTGTACGCTGAAAACATGAGTATAGTCTATGGGAAATGAAAGTTTTTCTGTTCTATATGCCCCAACCACAGCTCCTAAGGCTGCACGGTGAGGGAAGTGAATTTTCACTGCAGCCATCCGTTTGATGTAGCTTGTATAGTGAGCTGAGAAGTCCTTGGGGCCTGTTCATGGGTGGTATTTTGCGGAATTAGAAGGTGCTGATAACCTGTGTACCGTGGTCAGATACTCAAAGACATCTCAATGTTTAACTATCATGTTCATCTAAATACCCAATGACTTGGGTTTTGTAAAACTTGATAGTCTTTTTTTTTTTTTTTAGCCTAAATAAGTAATTTCATTTTACTATTTGCCAAATAATACACACACACACTTTGAATTAGGAATTTCTCTTCATTTTGCATGCCCTTTCAAGATCCCTTTTAAAGAGAGTTTTTTGAATATATTTATTTTTTCAGGAGCCTGTGTCCCCACCTGCCAACGTGTTTAATATAAATTCACTGTCTGTCCTTGCAGATTACATTATGCAGTCTGGGGTGATGGACTTTTTAATAAAGTGAATATTGGAGACAGCTTTGATAAAAGACATGCCACATCTAATGATGTTTAATGAAAATAAAAGCTTTTGGGTTTGGTGTGCTGCCCATTAACTTAAGTGTGATTATATTTATTGTCCATCAGGCAGCTCAACACAAGCTCAGTCAGAAAATGAAATTTAAGTGTTACAGTAAAAAATAGAAAACAGGATGAATGCTTTGGGGGACAAACAGGGTTTGCGAAGGTCACATCAAATCCATGGAAACATTGCCTGTGGCTTCAGCAGGGATCAAACTGGGTACCAGATATTGCCAGGGAAGAAACAAGAATAACACTGCAAATATTTCCCATTGTGGTTGAGGATGTACATTTGATGTGTAACAAGATCCTTATGTTTTCCCTGATGGTCTTTGCCTGTTTCTGGTGGCTCTTTCTGGAGGTCCTGGAGTAGCTGGACATGGTTTGTTCCACTTCTCATGGAGCTTTCCTGGCTGGGATGGGCTTGGCAGGACACAGTCACAGTTGAGGGTGCTCTGTAAGACAAGCAAACAAAGGAAGACAAGTGAAATCTATGATGCTTTAGAGAATGTTTAGAATTTCTTGTAAGATCCAAGTATGTGCTTAAAACTAAGTATATATTAAGATTTGAGGGCATTGGCTTCATTGGAGTCCCTGTAACGTGGGGCAGAGGTGGAGACCCAGTTTTCTACTGGCAAGTTTGTGGTTTAATGTCAGATTGACTTCCCTCCCTGACCAGAATAATGCAAAACCCGACCCATATTAGAGAATTTCTAGAGCTGGTTAGAAAAGTGTAAAAGACTTAAGAAATGTAGCTTTTAAAAACTTCACCATAAAAATATTTTGTGTTTTCCAGTTGATTTAATGAAAAGTGAGAGAGGTCAGTTTTGTTCTGTTTTTTTCTTTCCTCCCATTTTCCTTTCTTTATTTGCTTTGTATAAAGGAGAAATATAGACACCAAGGAAAGGGAAATATAGCAGCCTGGGAAACTGGGAATAAAATGGCACTTATTCTTCCTTTAAAATACAGAAAGTCTACAAAACTTGAAAAATGCCTCAATAATCATGTTGGAAAAAGGACCATTTTTTCATTGGCTAAAAAGCAGTAGCTAGATTAATTTCAGAAATACCACAAGATGATGAAACTTTTGTCTGGCTGAACATAGCGAGCCAAAGCTTACACAGGGGGAAAATAAGTAAAGAAAACCTCCTGACCATTTTCTTTGAAGTGTAGCAATTACTTCAGTTGTTCATCAGGTTTAGAACTGATTATAGATTTGGTTTTTCAGAGAAATCAAATACAGAATAATTTAAAATAAATCCTGTCGTGAGTTTTTCTAAATGTCATGTGCAAAACACACCAGGTCCCACTGGCCAGATTTCAAAGGGTTGGCTGGAAAAAATCATAGCTGGCTATAATGGCAGAATTAACAACTTGAATAATATATGTGACAGGAAGAAATGAGGTTGACCCAAACCCCTAGCACTGTAAAAACAGTCTGAAATGAAGATTTCTGTTTTATGTTTGATTTTTTTTTTCTAAGGGAATATCTTCTTTACATAGAGATGGCATTAAACGCCCAGTGTGTTGTACTTTCATGTGCAGTTCATGTGTTTACATAGGCATGTTTCTGTCTATAGCAGTTACCTGTGTGTATGTCACAGTTAACACACGTGACAGGCTTTATCTTCGTGTACCAAGGTATTCTATGAATGAACACAGAATTCTTTTCATGGTCTACACATATTCATATATAAATATGAATGCGTATTCCACATGAATACATAAAGCATCTTTGAATCTTTTAAAGCCTGGGGATACACAACACTCTCCAGAACAGGGTAATACTTACAAATACTAAAAGCAGTACTTTTTGCTGTATTCCTTGAGCAGAGGCAGCAGCAAGTGTCTCTCGGTGTGTTCTAGACCAAAGCTGGTGCCTGGCAGGTGGATCCCTTTGCTGCAGGGAGGGATGTGGTTCCCCAGCAGTCCCAGGAGGGAGAGGAGATGCTTTTCTGGCTCCTGCCACCCTGTTTTGGGCAATACTGGAGCTTGATGGGAGCCCTGTGCTGTTTCAGGTTAACAATCTGTGTGTCACAGTGCGTCAGCTCAAAACCCGGTGTGTGCAGGGAGGGCACAGCCCAGTCTGTGGGCTCCAAAGAGCCATCAAAGGTTGAATCCTGCACAGGGAGAGGAAAATTTGCCAAAGAACAGACAAGTGCTCATTTCTCTTCTGTAGCTACCAGTTTCAGATAGGAAGATGGGTAAAGTCAAAGTCTGAGATTAGACCACCTCCCAAATTGGATGGATTCACAATTTAAATGCTTGCTGGAGGGGATGGGATCTGCCCTTAGCGACAGGCACAGCTCCCTGGAAAATGAGCAATATTTCCATCGCCAGCTGGGGTTTTCTTTCCTCTAAGATTTGCAGTGACAGGACCCGCTGCACCACCCACACTTCACAGCAGGGTCGAGCACCAGCAGCTCTCACTTTACAGAGCAAGGGTGGTCCAAATCCCCAGCTTTTGCAAAACCTCCCACTATCTGCCGTCTACTGCAGCTCCTGAGATGGGGTTTGCATAAATACAGTTTGCTAAACATGTCAGAACCCATCCCCTTGAATGATGCTCTGTAACTTTGCGACAGTTTCCTCTGCCCAGGCTGGTATCGTAACTTTCCTAACAAGAGATGATGCATAAACTCAGCAGGACAAATATTGCCACCTTTTTTTTCATTCTGAGCAACACTTACTAACAGGTTTATTTCTGGAGAGAGGCAACTGCTGGCCCATGAATTTTTTAAACTAATATTGGAGCTTCTATGCTACTCCTACGTGTCATGGGGTACTCTGCAGATGCTCAGAAGATGAATATATGTAACTGCTTTTTCTTTTTCCTCCCTTTTCCATTGGGCATAATTTGGCATATATTTCACCAACGTCTATGCTGCTTGGCACATTTTAAATAAGTAATGAGGAGGCACTGTTTTTCTGATTGCAGCATTCCTAATGATGGCAGTGATCAAGTAAATGACTCTAACCCCATGTCAGGATGGCTTTTAAGGCAAGGAAATGGTGACATGAATAAGGAATAGGTGTGAAATTAGTAACATAATCATTCAAGGGAAACAAAAAACATGATGTTGGTATGAATTAGAGCTCTTGCTCGTTTCTGACAGAGGTCTTGTGTTGCACTCTGGTTAAATTCAAGGTCTGGTCTTATCAGTTGAGAGAGGGAAGTCTGTTTGCTGGTTTATAATGTCTAGACAGCTGCCGAGATACATTGATAAGTGCACAATTAGATCCCCCTCCCCTTCCTCTTTTCTCTGGGCTTTGTTGTGTGACTTGTGCTGCTCAGACCCGTGGTTGGGAAGGAGACTAATTTGGGCACATGGGTTTCTAGTCCAGGCCAAGCCATGGCTGAGAAGCTCCAGGTTGGAGGAGCTTCCTGGAGGTAAAACTTCCAGCTGGAAGGTTTAGTTACCCTGGATTTCCATCCCAGCACAGAGACCAACTGCTGGACACCCCAAACCCTGGAATCCAGCATTCATTCTTCCCAGTGCCTTCGGGACAGTGTGTTCATTTTAACTCAGCTGTGTTTTTGGACTAAAAGGGAGCGATTCCACTAGGCTACCTAAGGTTCCCCGTTGTCATTTGTAGATCTCTTTCTGCCTGCACTCTGCAGTGGATCATTAATATTTCAGGTTTATTTTCCATTGGGCTACGTGCCTGCAGCACACAGCTGATTCTAGCATGAAAAATTCACAGCAAATTACAGCTCTCCGGAGGTGCGGTGATTGCCGGATGAGTCAGGCCCAGGGTCTCACTGCGGTTTTCCTCTCTGCTTCTTCCCTTTTTGGGGTGCTGGGCTCCTGCAGTCTACTTGGACCCGTGCAGGGCTATTTTTTTTTCCTTTGCAGGGCTCCAGCATAAGGATTATCAAACAAAATTCAGTCTCATCAGAGCGGCGTGTCAATAGATTGTGTGTTGAGCGAGTTGGTGGCAACAGAGGTTTTTAATGTTCATTTTAGTGTTTTTACTGCAAGTCATTCTTGCTATTATAGCTTAGAAAAGACCAACACAGTCCCCTTTGCATGGGGTGCTAGAAAAGCACAAAAAGGAGAATGGGAACCAGAAAGGCACTGACATACAGCAGGAGGGTTAGATAACTAGTCCCAGTGGGCTCAGCCTAGAAATGGGCTTGGGCATCCCCCCCCTGCAGCCAGTGGAGGCAACTGGGGGCCTCTGAGCTTGGGGGAGAGGAAAGAGGAGCCAATGTCCTTATTTTGAATGTGCAAAGCACAAGGAACTTAAGGCTGGGATTTAATTTCTAGGTGAGTGAGCTTAATGTGCTGTGTGTGTGGAAGGTGCTCAACTCTTGTGAGAAGCCAGCCCTTGATTGCAGCTGCAGAGTGCCAAGAAACTTGACCACTGGTGTGGGAGTCAGTACCGTAGCCCCCTCTGAGGATCAAAGAGGGGCTGTTGCCTTGAAATTTGGCTCGAAGCTCCGTGAGCCATGTCAAGGAGGCAGTGGGCATCTTCTTGCTCTTCTCAGGTGTGTGTGTTGGGAGCGAAGGCGGCGCAAGCAGGGATTGGAGAAGGGTGGACTCACAACAGAGTTAGATGCCCACAGCAAAGTGTGTAGGTACTCAGTTGGCATCTCTAAAGGGGGAGAATCACATTCTTCTGTTTCAGTATCTTGACTGGGAGCAGATTATACTATATTTTTTTGTTTTTTTCCTCTGTTCAGGTTATCTCATGGGTTTTCTACTGTTATGAAGCCTCATCACGGAACGGGGCTGGGTAGCAGGGATTTTTTGGATGAGCTAATTTATAAAACATGTTTAGCAATTCACTGCAGCACTTTACTGGGACGTACCCACTGATGGGATGCAGGGACATGTCTCTCAGTGATAGCCGCAAAAAGTGACATGGAAAATACATTACTCCAGTGCACTTAAGGACAAGGAAAAAAATAGATTTGGTGTATTGCAGAGAACGGCTCGTTTTTCTCTCCATGCGTGGACAGATGTAAGAGAGACAGCTTTTCTGTATCTGCAGCACAGAGTCAGCACACCTGAGCTCTGTCCTCATCTGTACTGAGATTTCTAGAAAACTTCTCTGGTCTTTCACAACAGTTTTTGACTGCAGGAGGGGGAAATGCTTTCTTTTCTGAACTTCTGCTAAATTTATGTTATTCTTTCCATTTATCCAGTTGCCTGGGGCTGTGCACTCTGATCTATTTTGTCGGGCATGCGACCAGGGTTTCCCTCTGGTCCTGGGTACAATGGCTTAGGCCAATCCCATGGAAACTGCTTTCTTTTTTTTAATAGCTCTTGCAGACACATTTGTCAATATTTCAGTCTCTACTCTTTTTTTCCCCCAGACCTTCTAAAGGCTGGGGCCATGCATTATGTGGAATTATTTATGGATCTAATGTCAGTAAAAGCCTGTTAATATCTGTGCCACTTTTCTGAAAACTGCTTTAAAGTGATTTGGGGGCCAGGGCAATTGCTGGCAACCCGACAGCCCCCCCTGCTCCTTTCCCAGGGCCTTTATTTCCTCGGCACCAGAGGAAGATCAGAAGCATCCAACGATGCCATGCTCGGGAAGTTATTAATAACCTGATGATTAAGGACTGGCACTCCTCAGCCACTGGTGAATAACACTAAGTAGGTGATGGCTGAGGTTCACATTTACTGATGTTATCAACCAGTGGCAAAGGCGGTCGTAGTAAAAGCCTTTTGTTTCATAGCACTGGGAAGCCACCATTAGGCCCAGTAGGATGGCAGAGAGACAGTAAAGCCTGAATTCTTAGAGTCTGTCAGCTAGGAAATCTTCGACATTTCCATAAGTTTTCACACACCAGTGGAGTCAACCTACAGCCTTTTATTCACTTATTTATTGAGAGGGTAATGATTTATGCATTACTACGAGGCTATGAAAGATCTGCTGGCATAAGGAAGAAAAAGGGGAAGAAAAGTCTATATTTCAAGTTACAAATGGCGTTTATTATTCATTTGGGTAAGGGCTGGTAGGAAAACATTTTGTTTTCTGGGCAGTAAAACCTGAATCAATTAGGGTCGTGCTGTGTAATGCTTAAAGCATGTACTGTCTGTGGTGTCATGTTTGAAGGGTTGGGTTTTGCCTATTTATTAGTTGCCTGGTGCCTCTGTGTCTGAAAATCTGAACGTGCTCCAATGTCCCCACCCTTCCTGGCTGACGGCGTCCTTGTTAATGTCTCCCAAATCTATAGCCCAAGGTCAGAGGATGCAGTAAATTCGGAATTGATTGGTTTGAGGTGATAGCAGTCATCCGATAGCAAGCAGGAGAAACTTCTTCTCCATGCCCCATTGCCCTCTTATGGCCAGTGTTGAATTTGCACAGCGGAGTGGATCATTCAGAGGGCCAGATAGGAAATGTTGTGGTGGTCCTGTGTGTCCCTTATTTTCAAGAAGCCCCACAATTGTTCACAGTGAGGATTGATTTGGGGGTGCAAAGAGCAAAAGGTACGCTCTCTCCTGGTATCCCCATCCCTCAGAGAGAGATGGAGGGAGGGAAAAGAGGGATGAGAGAGGGTGGTATATTCAGAGATTGAAAAGAAACAGGAAAAAAAAAAAGACGTTTTTGCTTTTCCATGGATTAAGGGAAGATGGAGGAGTGGAGTCATCACTCATACTAAAAAAAACCACCCCCAAACTATGGTAAACTGCTTTGCTTTTGGGCTGAGAGCAGGACAAGTGTCTGACGCCTGGTTCCTGCATAGAAAATAGGAATTCAGTCAGTGTCACTTCACTGGTGGTGACTGCACTGTGCCCAAACCCCTTCTGTGTCTCACGGCGTGATACAGGCAGGTGGGCTTGCTGCTCTGCTGCACCGTGTGTGTCCCATCACGTTGAACAAAGGACCCTCCACCAGGAATAAGGGAACACCTGGACCTGGCTCAAGCTATTGCGATGCAGTGCCAGATGTGAGCCCACAGAGGGAAATATATCTGGTGAGGGACCAGTCCTCTGGGGTTACGTACTGCAGGCTCTTGGCAACTGGAGTGCTGAAGTTGCCTTCAGTTTTCTTGGGTTCACTTTCCTCTTGCAGTAGAGGCTTTTTAACAGTAGATGTCACGTTTGCATAACTCAACAATGGATTGTTCCTACAGAGGAGCCCTTTTGTGCAAATCCTGACTGGAACATGTGCTCCATCACAGGAGATACTGGTGCCTGTTCTGTGGATGCTGGGGCCAAGAAAAGCTGTGAAAAATCATAAACTGCTGTAGCTGTGTGCTCTTATAGATTTTTCTACTGATTTTTCTACTGCTGAAGATCTGCTTGGTCTCAGTACAGCACTCACACTCTTCTTGGGTGTAGACTTTACTTACTGAAGGTGGTCAGATACTAAGGAGGTTTGAATCCATACAGGTCAAACAGGGTTCTGGTTTCCTGCAGGAGAACGTAAACCCAAGCTCCATGGTTTGGGAGTTGAGTCTTAGGAAGGTAACTAAGAACAAGCAAGTCTCTAGACTTTAGCTTACTTTGAATCTCTATATCCTTGGAAAATTCTTGAGTGCTCACAAAGTGAAAAAGGTTGGAAACCATGAAGAAATATATTTTAAGGTGGCATATATGTGGCATATAGGTGGCATATACTATATGTTATATAGTATCTTGTCAACCCTTATTATGGAAACCATGAAGAAATATATTTTAAGGTGGCAGAAAAACTGTTATATAGTATCTTGTCAACCCTTATTATAAATTTAATTCAGCTTTACTAACTTGGCAGGGTTTGGCAATATCTGTGAATGACCTTTCTGGTCCAAATTGGGAGTTTTAGGGATTTAGCAATGTTATAAATGATCCCGCTTTACACTGTTGTCATGTGTTGCTTGTGAAAATACTGATCTTTAAAAAACAAAGAAACTACCTTCCATATATATAGAATACTTTTAATACAGAAATCTTTGTAAATACATTAATTACAGTTCATAAAAAATAAATTCAGAATCTTTACACCATAGTCAAATACAGATAGATTAAAATCCATTTCTGACTCAAAATAAAGAAGCAGTTATCCAAAGTGGAAGAAAGCTATGGTCTTCCACTAAAAATCTATCCTAAAACAAAAACTTCACCTCGCTCCTCGAACTGAAGACTGTAATTTCATCACATCTGTGTTTTGCAGAGCGTACAGTACTTGATTGGCAACCTCAAAGCAAGCCTAGCCCAAGAGAAGAAAGGTGTTTTATGTGTATTTCTGTATCGGAGAGGATGGGTTTGGGGCAGTGACAGTCACTGGAAAAAACAAGGCTCTGCCTTTGAAAAGTGACCGTATGGTGACGTGTTTGGTTCCCAAATATGATTATGTGGATCAGGATTCCAGCAGGTGTGAGCGGGTTCAGGAACTCGAGTAGAAGGTTTTGGGCTCTCTGAGGATTGGGCTTTTTTAAAAGTCCTAATGGGCCCTGGTCAGGACGAAGTGCAGGTAAAGGTTCTCAGGCACAAAGCTGGCCCAGGGCCCCATATCTCATTTTGGCAGTTTGGCCACCATGTGCCCTTCTCCAGCAAAGCCCCCAAGGGCTGGGAACTGCCTTCCTGACCCAAACCCAAATCCAGTTCAAACTGGAATCTCTATAAAATCTTGAGTACTTCAAGTCCAGGGCAATTTTGTTTCTCTCTCCCTACTTTTTTTTTTTTCTTTTTTCCTTTTTTTTTTTTTCCTGGTAAAATTTTGTTTCCTTGAAAAACACTTCTGTGCGCTTTAACCCAAAAATACTGGTGCCAACCGCAGGAATAGTAACAGTGCCAACAGTAACAACAGCATCAGTGCCAGCACCCTCACAGTATTATTGACATCGAGGCCAACAGTACCACGCAGAGATATGCCAGCAGGCCCATAGTGTCAACAGTGCTGATGCCAACCAGCCAGAAGGGAATGAAGAACCCCTCAGTAATAAACCAGTGTGCAAAGCCTCACGCCATGGTGCTGTCCCATAATAACAAACCCCTGGGCCCGGCCTAGCTCTCATTAGCAACTTTACAATAACACATCCCGGGACAAGAGCAATTAAACGAAAAGACCGAGGTGTGTATATCCTGGACTGGAGAAATACTCAGATATTTTTGGAGCTGAGGGGCAAATGAAGTAAATGATTAGGGGTTTTGTTGACAGTGCTTTTCTAAATATTTCTGTCCAAGTGCAGTGGTGGCAGCTGGAGCACTTTTTAAACTGGCACAGCCCAGAGCACTCGCAAGCAGCAAGTGGTTTGACTCCTGTGTGCTTTGCTTTTGAGCGTATCTCCAGCTCTACCTACCCAACAGAGGAATCTTGTTTAACAGGTAATCTAAGGATTAATGAGACAACACGATCCAAAAGGATCTTTCCAGAATCAATGCCTTGCCAGTATGCAATCTTATTATTCCAAGGCTAGTTCAGGCCCCGAGGACCCAAACTTTTCTCCAAAGCGCAGGAAGGACTTTTCTTGTCCCAGAACTTGCAACTTGCACCTGAAGTAGAAGGTCTGGTCTGTTGCTGAAGAGAGGGCTGGTGAAGATCCAGAAATGTAGCAAAAAGTTTACAATTTACAACCATGCAGTAGCCATACTTCCCCTGATCTTCCCAGGTCTGTACCCAGAAGAGCCGTGTAGATGCAGGGCATCCCAGTGCAGCCACATCTTCTGGTGGTGTGCTAGGAGTCAGGATGTGCTTCATAACTCACTCCCAGTCTATACCTCAGTGTGAGCAGTGATTCTGCTTCGTTTCCTTTTGGACAGTAGCTTGATGTCATCAACCAAAGAGTTCTTCGTTGTTTGAAAACCAAAGTTTTTCTTTCAAAGCAGCTGTCAGTTCGGTTGCTCTTTTTTTTAAAAGAGAACAAGAAGATGATCTTGGTTGCCTTTGCCAAAAGTTGGAGGAATCAAGGGGCAAAAATATTGTCCCTGAAAATTTTAGCTATCTCAATCAGCCCTACTCCAGAATCTTCATACTCTGGGGTTAACTGGAGGTTTTAAAGCCTGAGTGAAAAAGAGAGAGTTACACAAATCACAGTGAGCCTGGTGCATTTCAATGAGTTACACCCCGAAAGAATTGCTCTTCACGTTTGAACTTGGGTTTACCTTTGGTGGAGGTGTGGGTTTGCCTTTGGGAACTGGGAGAGGAACAGGTTTTCTCTCAGGTGCCTATAACAGAAATGTAGTTTTAATGTCATTAGGTTTCCTTGTCTGAGCAGCTGCAGGACCCCATAGACCTTGTGTACTTACTACAGCATTTTCCTGGTGGAAAAGCTGGGGGTAAATTAGATTTATCTGTCCACATACAAGAAGGTGCAATAATACAAACACACAAGGGGTTTAGGCCTCCTGTTTCAGAAGAGCACTGAGCTATTCTCAATGTTTAAGTTCATCTGTATCAAGTATTCATGATCAAATAGACTGCTTAGGAAGCTAAAGCTGCTCACGTACTCAAGGTGTGTGTTGAGGAAAGCATCTCTAAAGACAGTGGGATTTAACTGTGTTTTTATAATCAAGCTGCAATATGGAGTTTTTTAAATGACTTATTTATTTATTGCAGTATCATGCAATTGTGTTGCTATTGTGAAGATTCTACACCCTTGGGCAGGGGGTTCAAAAAGCTGAGGTGGTAAATATTTTCTGATAGTCATTTGCAATGCAGATGAAAGACGTGCAAAGTGGCAGGGTTATACTTACAAAAATCTCTTCTGTGTGAGAAGATGCTGGTTTGGTAGAAGGAACAGGAGGTGGGGGACCTTTTGGCCTTATGACAGGCTGTGAAAGAAGAGAATATAAAACATATTGACCCTATATACAGATTGTGTATGTGTACATCCGTGTGTTCCCATGGGACTGTGCAGAACTTGTGTTCTATAGAAAAAGTGCATTTATAGGGGTAGAAGGATGCACTTGTTTCAGAAGTAGGGATGCTTTATGCTGTCTGGCCCTGAGAACGTGCAGTAATCTCCCCAGCCTTTGGGATCAGATTTGTCATTGAGGGTCTCCACCATGGGGTGAACTGGTTTGGATGGTCTTCCCCAAATCCAACATGGGAGCAAAGGACTCTCTAGAAGTACTTACGCTCTGGTGCTGTGGTTTGTTCTCCTGCAGTGGAGGTACGGGAAGGAGGAGTTTCTTATCATTTGTCTGAAAAGAGAGAATGGTTAAATCGTTAGAGCCCTTACCTTCTGCATTATTTTTAGTCAGGGACTTAGTGCCATGTGCTTTCCCCACTCCCTCCCCATGCTGGGATTCGCAGCACTGTCCTCTCGGCCACAAACAAGGGGTTTGAAACCCTCATGGAAGTGTAGCACATTTAGCTAATGAGTTTTGATGTTTCAACCCCTTGGTTATGATCCCAGGCAGGCTATGGCTGACCCAGTGCTTCCCCGCTCTTACCTTCTGGGCAGGTGCCACCAGGACAGGATGTTCTCTGCATCTCTGTTCTTGACTCACAAAGACTTGGTTTGTGGTTCCAGGTCCCCTTCTGGTCTGGCGGCTATGCAAATATTACATATGATTGTAAATCTCACCCACACTGAAGTAAAAATACTTGCTAAAGTTGAATGCCTGTCATACTCCTATTGGTGTGTTATATAGCCATGTCCTTTCTTTATTTCTTTATCTCTCCCTCTTTTTTTTAAACTTATTTAGAATTAATCTTGAGAGCTTCAATTTCAAGTCTTCAGTTCTCTCCCAACTATCGGATTTCTGAAACAGCTCATCAAAGACCAACTTCCTTGGCTTTTCAGTGTCTAATTCCCTCCACACCTTTGAAAACCCCAGCTTAAAACCTATCCAGAAGTTTCATGGCTTTAGGTTTTTTTCCCTTATTGAGGGTAAGAATTTTACCTCTTCTTGAATACTCGGAAGCGGATGAGTAACACTGCTGTAGTAGTTGTGACAGCAAGGACAATCAGGACACCAGCAACAATGGCAAAGCCTGGCAGGGACAGAGAACAAAAGTTGTTATTTCTTAAAAGATCTACTATTACCAAGCAGTTTCCCATCACCACCATTGGCAAAGTAATTTTCTTCACAAGGTGTAGACCCACTATTGCTCAAGCTTATGGCTGCTTCTCCTGACACAAATGCTGATGGAAAGGAATGTATTCCTGCCATTTTTGCCATATTTGAAGACTGTGGTTATTGCCTGAGCTGTCCTTGGGTTAAACAAACCTAGCCCTTTCTGTCCATCCTCAAAGACCATTTAATTGTATTTTCTCTTCTGTCTCTCAAAGGGTATTACCCAAAGATGGGAGCAGGCCTTTGGCAGTGTATGCAAGTCGGGCTTCACAGTTTTCCTTCAACAAAGCTATTCTAAAGCCTTAACCAAGCCACAATGTTGAGAACTGACTCTAGTGAATGTGGAGAGAGGACAAAAGTATTTAATAACAAAGGCTTAATTTTTTTTTTTTCCCCAAACACATGGAAACATGTACACAAAGTATTTTCCCTCAGAGGCAGATCAGTTAAAGGCCAGTTCCAAGCAGATGATAAAGAAATGAACTTGCCCACCTCCTGCACAGCAACACCTCTGGGAGCTTGCCTCCACTCAAAGTTAGGTGAGCTGATATGGTGTGCTTGTTATTCAGGATGGAGAAAGGAACAGCCTGCTACTCTAAATAATCTCCTGGATGTATGAAGTTAGCAAGCCAGGGCTGCTTCACTGGAGCTAAAGCAGCTCGTCTCGGTCAGCGGGTGACAGTTCCCAGTGTGTGGCCCTGCAGCACTTACTGGTGACTGCTGAGGAGCTGTCGCAGGTTGGTGGTGCCCATCCTTCTTCACACTGGCATTGCAGCTCGTGGTCGCACACCTGGGGAAGCACAAAGTCAGGTTGGAAATAAGAGTGAGGCTGTGATCCCATAAAGGTGTCAGTGGCTCTCGATCAGGGTCCTGATGAGGTTATTGAAGCTGGTTCTGGAAACCCCCTCGCATTTTACTTGGACTAAAATTTAGCACAGAGAATGGAAGTTTTGCACAGGAAAGGACAGGCCTGAGCATCTGCTGTTGTGTGTCTTTGGCAGGTCTTTCTGCAGTGAAAGCTCCAACAGAAGGCACAAAGCAGCAGAGTTGGTCTTTAGATCTGTACGTCTCTACACGTTTGAATAAGATGAGCACAATTATTTTCCCAAATCGGAAGATGACCTGAAAGAGAATAGCTGTGATACCCTGGCTCAGAGGCAGGGCCAGACACAGAATCTCTCTCCATCTGGTCATCTTAGCAAAAATTACTGATACCAGTCAGTTTAGATTTGCTTTCATAAAAATATAGGAAGATTCTGACTCCACAACTTAAGTCCCAATGACTTAAATACTGTCATCAATAAGGTCTGTAGCTGATATGCATAATTTTCTGTCTGTCTTTCATTAATAGCATGAAATAGTCATATCTTACAGCATGTCCGGTGCACTTGGCAGAGCAGTTGGTTGATCTGAAGACATCTTCAGCATAGACACATTGTCCCTTGCTGCACACCTGAAACGCAGAGGGCAAATGTTACCCGGGTGATCTATAGCTTTCAGAACATGCAGAACTTGCACACTATTGTGTAAAGTGATGAGGAGTAAAAGGAGGCACAGAAACAGGTCTGCAGATCACTTAAACCTACATTAGGAGTTTGATATGTGGACGTAATTTTTCATTCAACCTTTGGGTATTTTATAGCAAGGGGGAGTGACAAAGATGTACAGACATCGCTGTTTTCCCACTCCTCTTCAATCCTTCATCCTCCCCCCCTTCTCCCAAGTGGAAATATATCACAAAGAAATTGGAAATAGCACTCAGTGATGCCTAGCACACCAGTTATGGAAATAATCAAAAGTAGTAATATATGTGTGATCTTTTAATCGTTTACACAAAGGTATGTTTCTGTTGCCAATTACGTTTGGGTTAGTAAAAAATAACAAGACAGCAGTCAAACATAAGGCAACTGGAGTGAGAACAGTTCCTGTTTGCTTTGCTACTGCTTTGTGATGGGTGTAAGGCAGAAGGTACCACAAATCACAGCAGCAGAAGTTTAGTGTCTGCTTCAGTCTTCCCTTTTTAAAATCTCTCTTGTCTGATATAAGAGGTAACGACATAAGCGAGACTGAAAGAGGGGAAAAATAAGGAAAAAAGCCTTCTCCACTAACCATCCCATCCCCGCACTTTGTTCCATCGAGTATCATCCCTGCGTCTGCTCCTCCATTCCTAGGAAAACTGGCTTTGCAGGACTCGAAAGTCACCAGGCTCCCCTCCCGAGGCATCTCATTTCCCCCAGCACAGAACAACTTGCCGCACATTTTATCTCTGGAAGGAAAACAAGAGCTGCTAGAAGGACACAGCACAACAGAACTCTCTGAGCTGGTCTCTCCTCCAGCTTGGATTTGTTGTGTCTGTACAGGAACTCACAAAAAAAAAAAACCTGCAGAAAGGAAGTTTGGTTTGTGGTGTTTTCAGGTCAGTTTATGACTAGGAGGTGGCAGGTTCTTAATTCCTCCTGAGCTTATGAGGGAGCCCACAGTAATTTGCAGAAATGAGTATTTAACTGAACTGACCTCAACTTCTGAGATTCACCTGAGGTTCAAGTTCCCTGTCTCAAATCTCTTCCCCGTACTTACCTGCGCACACAATCACACACACACACACACAGAGTCATCCTCGTGACCTGGCTTGCACGTATCTATGTACCCACTTGCTCTTTCTCAGACTGATCTCAAAATTTGGAAGCTCGTTTTCTTAGCATTGTCTTGACCACAATATTCAAACTGAACAAGAAGGGACTCATGGACATATGTGCCATCTGAAATAATGCGCTCTTTGCTTCTGTCTCTTAATTAGACTAGGAGTGATGTCTCTTCCCAAATCTCAGCAAATTCTGTAACACAGTGCTTACTTTTTTTGACACGGGACGTGACTACCTTTTTCTTTTCTGCAGTATCCGTAATATACCCCTTTCTCGTTCATCCGGTAACAGGATAGTGCACCTTCAGTAGCATCTGTGAAAGAGCAAAATGCAATGGTGTTACTTTAAGTTCTCTG
>NW_015090849.1:2047489-2183809 GCF_001431845.1 Calidris pugnax
TCTGTCCACATACAAGAAGGTGCAATAATACAAACACACAAGGGGTTTAGGCCTCCTGTTTCAGAAGAGCACTGAGCTATTCTCAATGTTTAAGTTCATCTGTATCAAGTATTCATGATCAAATAGACTGCTTAGGAAGCTAAAGCTGCTCACGTACTCAAGGTGTGTGTTGAGGAAAGCATCTCTAAAGACAGTGGGATTTAACTGTGTTTTTATAATCAAGCTGCAATATGGAGTTTTTTAAATGACTTATTTATTGCAGTATCAGGCAATTGTGTTGCTAGTGTGAAGATTCTACACCCTTGGGCAGGGGGTTCAAAAAGCTGAGGTGGTAAATATTTTCTGATAGTCATTTGCAATGCAGATGAAAGACGTGCAAAGTGGCAGGGTTATACTTACAAAAATCTCTTCTGTGTGAGAAGATGCTGGTTTGGTAGAAGGAACAGGAGGTGGGGGACCTTTTGGCCTTATGACAGGCTGTGAAAGAAGAGAATATAAAACATATTGACCCTATATACAGATTGTGTATGTGTACATCCGTGTGTTCCCATGGGACTGTGCAGAACTTGTGTTCTATAGAAAAAGTGCATTTATAGGGGTAGAAGGATGCACTTGTTTCAGAAGTAGGGATGCTTTATGCTGTCTGGCCCTGAGAACGTGCAGTAATCTCCCCAGCCTTTGGGATCAGATTTGTCATTGAGGGTCTCCACCATGGGGTGAACTGGTTTGGATGGTCTTCCCCAAATCCAACATGGGAGCAAAGGACTCTCTAGAAGTACTTACGCTCTGGTGCTGTGGTTTGTTCTCCTGCAGTGGAGGTACGGGAAGGAGGAGTTTCTTATCATTTGTCTGAAAAGAGAGAATGGTTAAATCGTTAGAGCCCTTACCTTCTGCATTATTTTTAGTCAGGGACTTAGTGCCATGTGCTTTCCCCACTCCCTCCCCATGCTGGGATTCGCAGCACTGTCCTCTCAGCCACAGACAAGGGGTTTGAAACCCTCGTGAAAGTGTAGCACATTTAGCTAATGAGTTTTGATGTTTCAACCCCTTGGTTATGATCCCAGGCAGGCTATGGCTGACCCAGTGCTTCCCTGCTCTTACCTTCTGGGCAGGTGCCACCAGGACTGGATGTTCTCTGCATCTCTGTTCTTGACTCACAAAGACTTGGTTTGTGGTTCCAGGTCCCCTTCTGGTCTGGCGGCTATGCAAATATTACATATGATTGTAAATCTCACCCACACTGAAGTAAAAATACTTGCTAAAGTTGAATGCCTGTCATACTCCTATTGGTGTGTTATATAGCCATGTCCTTTCTTTATTTCTTTATCTCTCCCTCTTTTTTTTAAACTTATTTAGAATTAATCTTGAGAGCTACAATTTCAAGTCTTCAGTTCTCTCCCAACTATCGGATTTCTGAAACAGCTCATCAAAGACCAACTTCCTTGGCTTTTCAGTGTCTAATTCCCTCCACACCTTTGAAAACCCCAGCTTAAAACCTATCCAGAAGTTTCTTGCATTTAGGTTTTTTTCCCTTATTGAGGGTAAGAATTTTACCTCTTCTTGAATACTCGGAAGCGGATGAGTAACACTGCTGTAGTAGTTGTGACAGCAAGGACAATCAGGACACCAGCAACAATGGCAAAGCCTGGCAGGGACAGAGAACAAAAGTTGTTATTTCTTAAAAGATCTACTATTACCAAGCAGTTTCCCATCACCACCATTGGCAAAGTAAGAGAGAACAAAAGCTGCTATTTCTTAAAAGATCTACTATTACAGTTTCCCATCACCACCATTGGCAAAGTAGTTTTTTTCACGAGGTGTAGACCCACTATTGCTCAAGCTTATGGCTGCTTCTCCTGACACAAATGCTGATGGAAAGGAATGTATTCCTGCCATTTTTGCCATATTTGAAGACTGTGGTTATTGCCTGAGCTGTCCTTGGGTTAAACAAACCTAGCCCTTTCTGTCCATCCTCAAAGACCATTTAATTGTATTTTCTCTTCTGTCTCTCAAAGGGTATTACCCAAAGATGGGAGCAGGCCTTTGGCAGTGTATGCAAGTCGGGCTTCACAATTTTCCTTCAGCAAAGCTATTCTAAAGCCTTAACCAAGCCACAATGTTGAGAACTGACTCTAGTGAATGTGGAGAGAGGACAAAAGTATTTAATAACAAAGGCTTAATTTTTTTTTTTTCCCCCCAAACACATGGAAATATGTACACAAAGTATTTTCCCTCAGAGGCAGATCAGTTAAAGGGCAGTTCCATGCAGATGATAAAGAAATGAACTTGCCCACCTCCTGCACAGCAACTCAAATTTGCCTCCACTCAAATTTAGGTGAGCTGATACGCTGTGCTCGTTATCTCAGGATGGAGAAAGGAACAGCCTGCTACTCACCTCTGGGAGCTTGCCTCCACTCAAAGTTAGGTGAGCTGATATGGTGTGCTTGTTATTCAGGATGGAGAAAGGAACAGCCTGCTACTCTAAATAATCTCCTGGATGTATGAAGTTAGCAAGCCAGGGCTGCTTCACTGGAGCTAAAGCAGCTCGTCTCGGTCAGCGGGTGACAGTTCCCAGTGTGTGGCCCTGCAGCACTTACTGGTGACTGCTGAGGAGCTGTCGCAGGTTGGTGGTGCCCATCCTTCTTCACACTGGCATTGCAGCTCGTGGTCGCACACCTGGGGAAGCACAAAGTCAGGTTGGAAATAAGAGTGAGGCTGTGATCCCATAAAGGTGTCAGTGGCTCTCGATCAGGGTCCTGATGAGGTTATTGAAGCTGGTTCTGGAAACCCCCTCGCATTTTACTTGGACTAAAATTTAGCACAGAGAATGGAAGTTTTGCACAGGAAAGGACAGGCCTGAGCATCTGCTGTTGTGTGTCTTTGGCAGGTCTTTCTGCAGTGAAAGCTCCAACAGAAGGCACAAAGCAGCAGAGTTGGTCTTTAGATCTGTACGTCTCTACACGTTTGAATAAGATGAGCACAATTATTTTCCCAAATCGGAAGATGACCTGAAAGAGAATAGCTGTGATACCCTGGCTCAGAGGCAGGGCCAGACACAGAATCTCTCTCCATCTGGTCATCTTAGCAAAAATTACTGATACCAGTCAGTTTAGATTTGCTTTCATAAAAATATAGGAAGATTCTGACTCCACAACTTAAGTCCCAATGACTTAAATACTGTCATCAATAAGGTCTGTAGCTGATATGCATAATTTTCTGTCTGTCTTTCATTAATAGCATGAAATAGTCATATCTTACAGCATGTCCGGTGCACTTGGCAGAGCAGTTGGTTGATCTGAAGACATCTTCAGCATAGACACATTGTCCCTTGCTGCACACCTGAAACGCAGAGGGCAAATGTTACCCGGGTGATCTATAGCTTTCAGAACATGCAGAACTTGCACACTATTGTGTAAAGTGATGAGGAGTAAAAGGAGGCACAGAAACAGGTCTGCAGATCACTTAAACCTACATTAGGAGTTTGATATGTGGACGTAATTTTTCATTCAACCTTTGGGTATTTTATAGCAAGGGGGAGTGACAAAGATGTACAGACATCGCTGTTTTCCCACTCCTCTTCAATCCTTCATCCTCCCCCCCTTCTCCCAAGTGGAAATATATCACAAAGAAATTGGAAATAGCACTCAGTGATGCCTAGCACACCAGTTATGGAAATAATCAAAAGTAGTAATATATGTGTGATCTTTTAATCGTTTACACAAAGGTATGTTTCTGTTGCCAATTACGTTTGGGTTAGTAAAAAATAACAAGACAGCAGTCAAACATAAGGCAACTGGAGTGAGAACAGTTCCTGTTTGCTTTGCTGCTGCTTTGTGATGGGTGTAAGGCAGAAGGTACCACAAATCACAGCAGCAGAAGTTTAGTGTCTGCTTCAGTCTTCCCTTTTTAAAATCTCTCTTGTCTGATATAAGAGGTAACGACATAAGCGAGACTGAAAGAGGGGAAAAATAAGGAAAAAAGCCTTCTCCACTAACCATCCCATCCCCGCACTTTGTTCCATCGAGTATCATCCCTGCGTCTGCTCCTCCATTCCTAGGAAAACTGGCTTTGCAGGACTCGAAAGTCACCAGGCTCCCCTCCCGAGGCATCTCATTTCCCCCAGCACAGAACAACTTGCCGCACATTTTATCTCTGGAAGGAAAACAAGAGCTGCTAGAAGGACACAGCACAACAGAACTCTCTGAGCTGGTCTCTCCTCCAGCTTGGATTTGTTGTGTCTGTACAGGAACTCACAAAAAAAAAAAACCTGCAGAAAGGAAGTTTGGTTTGTGGTGTTTTCAGGTCAGTTTATGACTAGGAGGTGGCAGGTTCTTAATTCCTCCTGAGCTTATGAGGGAGCCCACAGTAATTTGCAGAAATGAGTATTTAACTGAACTGACCTCAACTTCTGAGATTCACCTGAGGTTCAAGTTCCCTGTCTCAAATCTCTTCCCCGTACTTACCTGCGCACACAATCACACACACACACACACAGAGTCATCCTCGTGACCTGGCTTGCACGTATCTATGTACCCACTTGCTCTTTCTCAGACTGATCTCAAAATTTGGAAGCTCGTTTTCTTAGCATTGTCTTGACCACAATATTCAAACTGAACAAGAAGGGACTCATGGACATATGTGCCATCTGAAATAATGCGCTCTTTGCTTCTGTCTCTTAATTAGACTAGGAGTGATGTCTCTTCCCAAATCTCAGCAAATTCTGTAACACAGTGCTTACTTTTTTTGACACGGGACGTGACTACCTTTTTCTTTTCTGCAGTATCCGTAATATACCCCTTTCTCGTTCATCCGGTAACAGGATAGTGCACCTTCAGTAGCATCTGTGAAAGAGCAAAATGCAATGGTGTTACTTTAAGTTCTCTGTGAAAAATAATAATATTCCATTTCCTTTTCCTATTTAAGAAATGGCCTTTCCCAGTGAAGCTGCCCATGGGCCTAGGTGGCTCTCTGGAGATGGTTTAGGACTGGGAAGAGGGTAAGCCACCGTCAGAAGCATAAAGGCATGCTAAATTTGGGCATAAATTTGAAATACAGACATTTCCTCTTCCTATCAAGCAAAGAATACTCACCCAGCTCCGTTCCAAAGTTATCTCAAAAACATTGTGCAAAAGAGGAATACGTTTACCACTTCCCTTTTCTCTAGAAATACATTGCATTGTATGGTCTGGGCTTCAGCTCACATGATTATAATCACTTACGGTGCAAATAGGAAGGTAATAATACTTCATAAAGTGCATGCTACAAACTAGAACTCGCTTATATAGATACAAAAGCTCTTTGATGATTTGCTAACAGACAGAGCCTACCTCTGTCTCTCTCCTTTGACCTAAGCAACCTTATTCTTTGATGCCAACGGGTACTCACGTGGTCCGAAAGCATCTTTGCACTGGTTTTCTCTGGTGGGACAGCTTCCCATGTAGCAATAGCCTTCCCCGTAGTTGCAGGGGTGTCCGTTCACACGGAATCTGTCCTCTGGGCAGTTTGCAGAGTAGCCAGTGCACATCTCAGCCAGGTCACAGTCGTGCTGAACCGCTCGGCAAACAACCCCCCCCTTTTTATACTGAAGGAAGAGAGAGAAATACCACACTTAACACGGTGCTCTTCCGTGCCGTTTGAAAATCACAGTGAACGAGAGACCTAAAATTAGGGGAGACAAATCCCATCCTCCCTATAGAACAAGAGACCTAAAATTAGGGGAGACAAATCTCATCCTCCCTGTAGAACGAGAGACCTAAAATTAGGGGAGACAAATCCCATCCTCCCTGTAGAACGCGAGACCTAAAATTAGGGGAGACAAATCCCATCCTCCCTGTACCAGTTGCCAAATCCATAACTAATTTAAGGTTGGTTTTGTCAATTGACAAGTTTTTTTCCCTGGTTGTGCCTCAGCTTTTCTTTCCAGGAGAAAAATGAGCAACCAAAATGCTCATTTCTGTGTTAAAAGATTTAGTGAGTGAACGGTTGTGGTGTAGTTTGGGATGGTCAAAGTGTGCTAGTCATTACAGTGCTACGTCAGTAATTACAGGTAAAGAGGATGGGTTACTTTGAAAGGTGTATTTCTGCTTTCTCATAGGCAAAAAAAAAATATAACCCAGAAAATGTGGAGATTAAAAGGTGTCTTACTTGGCAGTTTTCACAGCACTCTCCGTGTGCACATAGGGAACCTGCCGTCAGTTTGCACGTCTCGGGGTCACAGCATTCGTTTGTGCACTCCTGTGAGAGAAGGGGCAGTCAGAGCTCTGCCACGATGCTTTGGGGGTGTCCCCTCAGCTCTGGCTTCTCAACAAACCACCCTGTGCTCGGTTATTGAGGGAGGGGGAGAGGGAAACCTCGGACCTGCACTTTCACTGAATTTTTAGAGTTAGAAGGGACCATAGAGATCATCTAGTCCAACTCCCCTGCTAAAGCAGGACCACCCAGAGCTTGTCAGAGCATGTTATTCAGGACTGCATCCAGGTGGGTCTTGAAAATCTCCACTTTGCTTTTCTGAAACCCATTTTCCCTGGAAGCCACACCAGCCGGTGGGAGCAAAGGCATAAAGGATGTGAAGCGTGTTTGATTATGAAAGTGCTGATGGAAGTTGATCAGGGAACTTGCTTATTTCTGCTGTGATGGTTTCGTTTGGGGCTTTTCCCCATTCTCTGTTCCTCTGTCAGTTCAGTAGGGCAAACCACACAGCTGCCTTTCTCATCATTTGACCTGTGCTTGATAGGGGGGGCTACATTGCAGATCAGCAATTTGTTGACCGCAGTTTCCACAGAAATATTTCAGCTGGCTTTGAACTTGCTACCTTGAAAATTTACAGAATCAGAGAATCACAGAATGGTTTGGGTTGGAGGGGACCTTAAAAATCATCTCATTACACCCCCTGCCTGGGGCAGGGACACCTCCCACCACACCTGGTTGCTCCAAGCCCCCTCCAACCTGCCCTTGAACCCCTCCAGGGATGGGGCAGCCACAGCTTCTCGGGGCAACCTGGGCCAGGCTCTCACCACCCTCACACTAAAGAAGTTCTTCCCCACCTCTCAGCTCCATCTCCCCTCTTTTAGTGTCAAACCCTTCCCTTTCCTCCTAGGGCTCCCCTCCCTCATCCAGAGTCCCTCCCCATCTCTCCTGGAGCCCCTTGAGGGACTGGAAGGGGCTCTGAGGTCTTCATGGAGCCTTCTCTTCTCCAGGCTGAACCCCCCCAACTCTCTCAGTCCCCCCTCCCAGCAGAGGGGCCCCAACCCTCTGATCATCAAACTGGAAGTGTACAGCCTGAAAAAACCTCTTTGCCTCTTCCAAGTATTATTTCATTCCTGGTTATGCAGGTACCTCGGGAGTGCCACAGTCACATTCCTCTCCTTTTTCCACAAAGCCATTTCCACAGGTCGGAGGTGCTACGATGCTGTTTATGTCTGGGATGTTTGTTAGGCATTTTGGCATGTCACTCAGCATGTATTTCTCAAAACTTTGGAGACTGCAAGAGCTGAATTTCTTGGGGATGATGGAACTATATTGAGAAAGCAGGAGAATTGACGTTAGGATTGGCACAGGCAGGGAAAAAACAATGCCCTTTACAAGAGAAATGAAACAAGTGACCATCCTCCAAACTATTGGGTGTAACCATTTCCCCATATATATTCCATAAAATGGTTATCTCTTACTCACAGCAGGGGGAAAAAAAAAAAGCAGAAATGAAAATATCAAAACAAATTGATGTACTAAATGCGAACACTGCATGTAATAAATCCCACATTTAAGCCTGGTCTACACAATTTGTGCCTGGAGGTCTCAGGCGTTAGGAATTTTCCACTGGGGTGTCCAACAGAGGCTCAGGGTGTTCAGCTAGAGATGAAAATTGAACTAAATTCCTCTCTAATGTGTGTTTTTTGAAGGTGCAAGTGCTTTGTGTGGGTTTCACAGGAGCCATCTTCAGGGTAGAAGACAAAATTATACTTCAGGTAAATCTTGAGGATACTCTGTCACCTGAGACACCTCAGCAGTTCCGTGCTGGAGCCATTGTAAGGAAGAAATGACTGATGGTTTGATGTGGAGGCCACCAACATGCACACAAAGCTGGTGTTATCCAAAAGGGACTAAAGTTTGGTGTGGGTTTCTTTGGGGTTTTTTTTGGGGGGGTGTATCCATCTCAGTATATCTTAGAATGGCCTGTAATTTCTTCATTTTTCTCTTATTTTTCTATAATTTGAATGGAAGAATCTCAGAGGGCAGAAATAATTATTACTCCATTTTGGAAACCAGCAGTTTATCCAAAGCCCAGCTTGAACCACCTTGTGCATTAACACCCTCGCTTCTTTTACCCAAACTCCTACCTGACAGTATCCGTCATGATACAAACTTTATCACTACATGTGCAGGCCTTGGTGTCGTGACTCATGCCAAGGTTGTGCCCCATCTCGTGTGCCATGGTAGCTCCAACTGCAATTTCATTTCTGTTATGGTCCTGTAGAGATAAGAACAGGCAATTATTTCTATGAAACCCCAAAATCATAGAATGGTTAGAGTTGGCAGGGACCTTAAAGATCATTGAGTTCCAACCCCCCTGCCCTGGGCAGGGACACCTCCCACCAGACCAGGTTGCTCAAAGCCCCCTCCAACCTGGTCATGTAACTAAAAAAAGGACAATTTTAATTCAAGTGAAATTATCCTCACTGCTACATAAGGACTGATATGCTGTTCAATTCATGCATGCATCTATTCCGCAGTTTATGGTGGATTATATTACAATAGCAATGAGATGATACCACTAATAAACTTGAATAAATTGGTATAATTAGTTTTTTAAATAAACATGAGGAAGCCAGGCTGCCAAGTAACAACTGAATGTTAAGGGGAACCAAACATCTGAAACTCTTAATCCTCTCTGGTCTCTGTGCTTAGGGTAATTATGCGGGTGCCATATAATTATTACTCATTACATCAAGGTAGCTGTTGTGTATAGTGTTGTGTGTGCACAGAAAGGAAAGGCAGATGCTGTGCTCCATCTCTGCTCTTAGCTTGGTGTTTTGTGCTGCTTGGTGGGAGGGAGGAAAGGAAAATTCCTGCTCTTTTTGGTGAAATCCAGATGTATAAACAGCTGGTGGTACTGGAAACGCAGAAAGCACGAGACATGTTGTACTGGTCATGCTCTTCCAGCACAGCATTGCAAATCGTGCTGCCACAAACTGCATCCCCACACCCTGAAAAGCTTTTGGGTTTTCCAGTTGTCTACAATTTCCTTATGGTGTGGGAAAGCTGGAATTTCCTGGGGGTTGTTCCTCTTACCAACAAGCCTGGCCCCTGAAGCCGGGGACAACAGTGGAGTTCCAGGTGTTGTTGGTAAAGTTTTGGATCTGTCTTCCTCTTTAGACAGAAGTTTAAGTGCAGTACTTTAGGCAGCTGTAATTAAGTGGCCAAATTGATGATATGCGTTATGACAGGCAGAACCAATTCCCTGTTCAAAACAGGGAACCTTAGGGTAGAGGAACAAAACAATTTCTTTCTCTCCTTTGACTCTGTGGGAGCCTGGTACTGCAAATACAGTTGTTGGTTTGGTGTTGGCATTTAGATAACACATATTCCATGCTTTGTGTGTGCTTTCTTTACCCTCTGCACTTCATCTAAATTGAAAGGTCTGACTGTGAATTTCTGCAGTCTAATAAAATAGTGCAGTGAACCAGACAGAACCAAAAGTGTTGTACACCAAATGATTCTTGCAAACATTCTTTGCTGGTTGAGCGTAAAACACAGAAAAGCCTTTAAGAAATAAAATAAACAAAAGCAAATCAGACCTGAATAATACCTGCAGAATATGTATCACTGCATATGGATTTGGTAAAGGCTAATCCGATCGTTGTCCCCTCAAAGTCGTAGCCTCTGTAAGGGAGGAGAAAGGCAGTGAAATGTGATGAAGTGACCAGGAACCAGATCAGGAATCAAGTCTGTTTTTGTTAACTGGGCTTTAAGCATATTCTCATTTCTGGCTCCCTGATTTAATACCATATTTGAGGGCGTACTTAAGATCGCTGCAAATCAGAAAACAACTGAATGCGCTTTTCATTTTAAGTTTTGACTTCAATTATGTCGCAGTTCATCAGACTCGGAGTATCTGTTTGAGTGTAAAGAGCTTGATGAAGTGCTCTGAAGGTAGCAAAGTGTTTGGCTGATTCAGGGCCGTTGAACATGAGCCAGAAGAGTGAAGTGAGTGAGTGAGCACTGGTTTAATTTGGCAATGTGTGTTTCCCAGCATTTAACCTTCGTGTTGTGGCTCCTTACGCTGTTACACTGTGCTGGGACAGCTGAGAGAGAGGAAAAGGGAAAGGGAGAAAAGGAAAAGGAGAGACTGAGATAAAACAGAAGTTTCCTTTGCCTGTTTTTGCAGGGATTCAGGTAGGAAGCTTAAACACCAGAAAGGAAAGAGAGCCTACGTTTTTCTCTTTGTCCTAGAATTAGTACAATCTTGGATTGGAAAGCGTCAAACCCTGTTCAGTATAGACAATCACTGATGCATTGGTGATCAATTTTTAAAAAACAAATTCCTTTAACAGACTGGGAAAGACAAACAGGAAAGAGAGTGATACACACGTGAGGAGCTGAGCGTTGTCATTTTTTTTCCTATTTAATAAATCCGACAGACGCCACTTTGAGAAACTGTCCAGAGTGAATCCTGCAGCACGGCTCAGGAGGCATTTGTCACCGTCGGTCCAAATTTCTAGGCCAATTAAAGCCACGTAGATATTTATGGCCTTATAAACCTGCAGCAGAGAAGCAGCGGTGCTGTAAGAATGGAGTATCTGTAACAAACTCTTATCCTGGGAATTGGTTCACTTTTGCCACTTGTCACATATTGTTCGCTCCAGATCTGATTAAGCTTTTCAGCACTTTGAAGTTGCAACAAAAAATTAAAAACAAAACACGAAATCTTATTTTTCCCCAATTTAAAATACTCAAAAATTCTTAAAATTCTTAAAACTCCATCACTGGCTTGGAAGAAATTCGACTTGTAAAAGAAATCAGGAATCAAAATCAGTTAATTCTTTTTGAAGGATTTAAATCATTCATTTTAAAAGCTATTAAGACAATATGGTATAACTCTTTCTTTAACAATAATTGAATTTATAGAAATCTCTTATCAGAGGACAAGGAACAAGATAATATGGACAGATGTGTTAAATTCACTTCATAAATTACAATGAAGTTCAGATTTCATTCTTTCCTACATACAATAATGAAAATTCATTATATAAGTGATAAATAACTTATAATTAAATTTCACTTTGCTGTATTTCCTCTTACCGTATTGATGTAATTGACTATTCCAAATATCCTTTCTCTTACGGTTTTAACATCTTTGTCATACTTCTTATACTAAAAAAGTAAATATGGTGGGTTAGGAAAAGGAAAGGAAAAAAGTTATTTGTCTGAAAAGAAATATCCCACAGAAGATTACACTGCAAACCACACCACCCCTGGGCCACTAATTATCTTTTCAATGTACTGTTTTATCAGACAATGTATTTCAAGATCAGGCCCTTTTAAAATGTGTATTTATGTGTAGGGTGCAGAGGAAGATGGGCAGTACATGGCATTTTCTGAATTCTTGGCATCTCCAGGTGGGATTTTCAAAATCAAATGACATTAAGAAATGCTATTCCTGGCCAAAGTCAGTGGTAAAACACAGTGTAGTGCTGTAATTGTGTGACCCTGGGGCCATGGGTAGTATCTGCTTTGGAAAGTTCACCTCAAGCTGGTCAAATAAGAAAAAATCATTTCAATACTCACCAAAGTATTGTCTGCAACTATGTAAACTTCCAGGTACTTTTTTGCTTTCAGGTATGCTTTCATCTAAAGAAAAGAGACATTTGAAGGATTTCTAAAACCTGCTTCAGTCCCAACCTCGGCAATTTCAGACCCATGTATTAGTAATGGGGGTGTTTCTTTAGTCAAGTCTTTTAGAATGGGACTGCCTGGTTTAAATGATGAAAGGCAGGCGAGGTATTAAAAGGTAGACTCAACATTAAAAAGTATTTAGATGTTTAAAGGTGCCCATGGGCACCTACTAGTACGTGAAGGAAGGCTTAACTCGGGTGGTGACTCTGAAATCTCAGGTCTGTGAGGTTTTGCACTGGTTTTTAAGATCTGATTACGCTTCACTTTGCAATCACTTCTATTCCGGGGTTGGAATAGATTAGCACAAAGTGGGACTTGTGTGACTCAGGGTTTTCCTACAGCCACAATTTCTTTTCTGACATGTACTTACTGGACTGTTGCTTAAGTAGGTACTTACTTCTGGACTGTTGCTGGATTTGAAGAAGTCACTGATGGGGTCAATTGAATCATCTTCCCAGGTGTTATTGATTAGACCACAGGTTTTTATGGGCTCTTGTTCGAGGTTCTCATACTTATAGACGGCATGTTCCTCTCTGTCTGAAGTCCCCAAGGGTTCAATGAGGTACTTCTGGCCACGCATCTCAAAATATCCACTAAGAAAATGAGTCAGACTGTGATCTTTTGTATCCGCAGGACTGAGTCATGATACCAACACTATCCCTAACAGCGTTTAGCCCAAGCGTTCGGACCATTGCATGCACTGACACGATGGAAGAGTCTGGCAGCAGGCAAATTGTACAACAATTTAAAAGCAGAAATCACTTGGAAGATTTGTGTGGTCAGTGAAGTCTCTGAGTAGGAGACCGTCGGTCAAAAAGAAACTGGTTTAGGAATTAATTAGATTTAAACTTTAGGGTTTTGTATTAAAAGAGGTGATTGAAAAGTGAATTTCAGTTCTGTGGGGTATTCAAAGATATGTTTTCATTTTTAATTGAGATGAAAGGCTGAAATATTGAAAGGAATTAAGAGTTTTGAATAATTTTGAGCAGCGAATTTCAAAATAAGTGTTTTGTATTAACATGTAAACTTGACAATATGCAAGAAGTGTTGACAAAGAAAGTCCAGGGTTTGCAAAACCCCACAATCCACTGGGAAATGTTCCAATGCTCCAGATTCTCAGACTCCCCAGCTATCCTCTTGCCTTTTTATGTTCTACTACTGGGACTTCAGTGATTAGAAATGAACAGATTCTTTTAACTGAGCTTTTCATAAAAAAGCTTGAACTTCTGACCCTGTAGCTGCTGTAGCTCTGAAAATGATGTAGGCTTCTCTTAAGTGTCAGTGGAGCTTCCTACAGCTGAGAAGAATCAACCCTAAAGGTTTACTTTAAGCACCACCAAATGCTATGATTTATGACCAGATCTAATACGGAATTAGTCATATCAATTTATTGATGTAGAGGTTTCTTTAGCTTCCAATTTATAAACTCTGAAACTGAAGAAGAAAAGTAGCTTATTTTTCTCCCTCCATTCCCTTTTTTTTTTTTTTTTTTTTTACTCTTTCTTTTTTATTATTCTTTTTTTTTCTTGATTCTTTCTTTTTTTCTTGATTCTTTCTCTTGTTTTTATTCTTTTTTTTTTTCTTTATTCTTTCCTTTTTTTTCCTTTTTTTTTTTTTCACCTCCCCTAAATTCCTGGAGTCATCTTAGTTGTATCTTACAAAGAAGAAAACAAGCTCATAACTTGGTTATGAGGTTCTTCACTGTGGTTTTTTTTTTCCCCCCCTTTCCTTTTTTTTTTTTTTTTTGGCAAACTAGTTTCCTTGTAAGCTTATTTACATCCTGATTATTTTATATTGGAAAATTTCTCCTCATAGAACATGCATATTTAGCCATTGGTACCCTTTGGGAGGGGAAGCAAACATCTGTCTTACCTTAGACCTCTGCAAGCACTGATGCTGGCGACGGAATCAGCATCGTTCTGGATGTAACCTTCATAATAACAGTGATCCTGGTTAGAAAGAAAAAATACATTGTCAAATCGGGCCATGCCTCATTGACTGCAATGAATTGGTCTCAGTCCAGTGATTTCAGAAGATGAACTACACTGGCTACAAGCTACAGCAAACGGCAGTGTCTGAGGAAATAGAGGAAGCTCTTAAAATGAAAAAAGTTGGTGACCGTTTCCATGTTTGCAATGTTATTGTTATCCTTCAGCAGAGTGACCCAGATTGTGACAAATCTGGTCACAGTGGGCTCTGGTCAATACATTACAGTACATGAAAATAAGAATATGCATAATCACTGCTCAAAATTAAGCATGTACTGTTGTGCTCTGCTGAATCAAGGTCCGTACCAAATGTTTTTATTGTGGCCAAATTTCAAGGAAACACCCTTTAATATTAAACCAATAATTAAATGCATTAAGTTCAATTAGATGAAAATACATGCATTATATTAAAACATATGATTGGGGGAAGAATTTTCATGACTTAATTGACTTAAGGATCTAAGGTCTAATGAACGCTTTGGTGTTCAAAGAGACTTCAAAGTCACTGAGGTATTATGGAAAATTTTACCCATAGAATTTTTCTTTATAGGTATCTTAAGAGAGGCCTATAAAAGTATTCAACCTTTTGTTTTCTCAGGGATGTTTGGTTTTGCTTTAGCATTTATTTGTCTTCCTCCCATCACAATGGGCAAACTTTCTTGCAGTGACTAAGACAACAAAGTGAAAATTACTAGAGAAAGAACTGGAGAATTATTCTCTATCTCTTGGGGGATACAAGAGAAACAGCTCCTGAGATTAAGATAAACTATCCACAGTGTAGGGATTCCTAATTCAGCGAGCATCTCCCAGGTGTGAGGTTATCTTTAACCAGGCATAGGTGGTATTTGTTTTTCAAAGAATCCTTTCAGGGAGTGAAAGTAATCGGAACACAAGGAAATGACATCTTTCATCCACACACAAAAACCCCAAACAGAGTTCTTTATGCACATCTATTTCACTCAAGATGCTCCTGTTCCTGCTAATCGCTCCATGACAAAGGATATTAGGCTTTATATTCCAAATTACATGTGTTAAAACATACAGCGTGACATTGGAGACAAAGCTTCAGGTGAGATCTCTGTTGAAGATGAGTGCGCAGTTAATTAAAAAATAACTTTAGTGACTTCCTTTGTGTCTGGATCTGAATAACTGATTTGTCATGGCTCAGAGAAACCACCTGGGGTAACCTGCAGTGCTTTTGCTGTGAGCGTGGGTGGAAATGTGAGCCAGTGAGGAAATGTGTCCTTATCTGAATCTATGATCTCACTGAGATTAGGGTGTAAGAGCCAGTCATCGAGTTGCACAGAATGAGCAAAGTCGGGAGGGCAAAGTCGGGAGGTAAGGTAGTGCCATGGCCCTGACTCCACTCCCTTTCCTGGCAGAGCAGAGAAATTCAGCTCATTAATGTGTTTGGCTGCTGCTAAGGTGGAAAACGCTCATCTTTCTGAAAGACAAACTGATTTTCAGCAGGTGGAAATCAGTGTAGCTCTGTCAAAGTCACATCTTCCCCGTCCCTTACTCATCATAAATTACACAGCTTAGAACTTGGATTTAAAATCTTTTCTTTCCATCTGAGATGTGCTATTATCTCACGGACCCATGAATCCCTTATAGACCTCCTCAAGACTGCAAGTATGAGGGAAGGAAATCTTTAATTATTACCTTGATCTGAGGACTTGTGGTTATTTGTCGACCATCATCAGAATAAACCGTTTCAGTGTAGTCTCTGGCTAATAGGTGCCTGCAAAGAGTCAAATGCAATTATTATTCAAAATGAGTTGTAGTCATCTAGAAATGAGGCAATTGTGTAACACCCAAAGTATGTGGGGAATTCAAATGATTACTCAGGTTATTATTAGTATTGAAAAACCAGGGAAGCACAGCTGCAGGGTGGGGAATTCTGCCCGTTCTTAATCCTTACTCAAACAAAGGGACGTTTCTGAACTAGGAAAGCAATTAAAATCTACTTATTTCATTGGTATAAACTAATCTCCTAGTAGATCTGAAAGTAAATGTATAATTACATATGCATAAATATTACATATTGATCCTTTTTTGGCCTCTAATTTGTGTTGTCATTTTCACTGGTCCACAGTGCATGTGAGACAGTACCATCCTGTTCTTTTCCCAGTTCCCCACCACTGGTTATAAATAGCAAAGATCCAGGTCAATGGGAAAGCTGCCTCATCTGCTTCACATGTGCCCGTGCAGACATGTATGTGTGTGTGTGCATATGTGTATGTGCACGTGTGCACACACAAAGAGATTCTGTGTGGAATATATTTGTCCAATCTTTTTGCTCGCAGCTTTTTTATAACTTTGCGAGCACAATTCTCATCTTGGTAATCATTCTATCGGAACTTGTTTTTTCTATGTAACTAAAACTCTACTTTTATACATATATGTGTACTCGAAGCTTCAAAGTAGGACATCATGACTATGGAATAATTTACTGTATTTCTGCCACCAGTGGGAAAGGTGCCCTTGGGATTCTTGTTACTAGAGACATTTGTGATTTTCTCTGGAAGGTCAGATCCCGCAGGGCTCCATGCGTTCAGGCTCCTGTGCAGCAGAGCACTAAGCACATGCTTAAATTTAAGCCAGGGCTGTAATTTTACTACAGCTAGCAGCAAAGCAAGTCTACATTCACATCTGTCCAGGCAACTGCCCCAAACTGCCACCACCCCATTTCTTTTTAAGGAGCGAGATTTAGTACAATAAAATTTCCCACACCTCCCCCTCCAAATATTTAGAATAGATTAAAGCAGGGGCAAACGGTTAATTATAGTCTATATTTAACATGCACTGATGATAGAACTATTGTATTTACACAGCCATTAGAAAAGTACCTATTAAAGCAGACTTGTTTGATCCTATGTTAAATATTCTGGTGGAGCCAGCAAGCAGAAAATCACAACTCAACCGGGCTTTACCTCTGTACTCAATTTTGGACTTTTCTTAACCAAACCTACTGCTTCTCCGTACCCTCTGTTTAAATGCTGTTAATCTCTTTAGCCAAGGAAGCAAACTCTCCCCACTTTCAATTTCCACAAAGCATTTTGTTAATGACAGTATATATTAGAAGCCCAACAGCAGTAGTGTTAAGGATGGGAGTGTTGGAAGCCAAATTATTGAGGATTATCACATTATTTATTACTGTTTTCCATTTTTGGCCAAGAGAGCCCCATTTCGTGGATATTTCTCTTGTTCTTTTCTGTATTTTCTACCAGCACAGAGCAAATAAATATAACCCATGGACTATTCATGGACACAGGAAACTTGTGAAATAATAGGAAAACTTCAAACGTTCAATGGATTTAGGAAATAAATGGGAGAACAGAGTTAGCAGTAAAGGCAATTCATTCCATCTTGGTAATGTCATGTGCCTGGGTAATTATTTCACATTACTAAAACAGCGACATGATGCTTTCTCTCCATTTTTCTTCTCTTATTGTAGCGTAAAGGTTGTATTTACCAAAATACCTCTGTCTTACAGGGGCCTAAATCCTGTTTCTTTGTATCCTAAAAACCCTACAGAGCCATTTACAGTGAGGAATAATGCTCAAGGAAAAAGTTGAACTGGACCTACTTATTTTTTTGTAGGTGCAGTATGACTTCCTCTCCATTGGCTTTGATTCCATACTCCATTGTGTCATCGTATTTTGTCTGTAAACAGATTTAAGTGTTAGAATATGGACTGTTACAACTTCTGGCCTCGCTGTGAGCTGGCTGTTATTGAGTTGCCAACTGCATTCTTTTCCTTCTCTTCCCACCAAAAATAAGTATTCTGGCAGTTATAGAATAAGCAGGAGGTTACTCTGTTTTATAATTTTTAATTAGAGGAAGAAATTTAACTTTGCAAATGTATTTCTACCATCATAAGCACCTGCCCCGCATATTTTTGGAAAGTGCTGAAGCGGATGCTTAAATTCAAACACTTTCATAACTCTCTTGAACTAGGTAGGAGCGTGCTTAGTTTTAAACATTTGATTTAATTTACTTCAGATTCAAGTGTCCGTAGGTTATTCAAGATCTGAGAAGTATCAAAACCTACATCTTTGCTGAGATACAAGTGCAGGAGACCCACTGAGGGCACCCAGCTCCTTCCCTGCACAGCAAGCACCCGTCACAGCCCGTCTCTGGCAGACACAGGGTCACCCCTCCAGGTTTTCTCTTTCATTTCTTTTTGCAAGAACAAGTGTGTGGCTCCAAATTCTCCTACTCTTGAAACGGGTCCTCAAACCAGGACGAAACCCAAGGGTACTCTAACTCCAGAAAACCTTCCCCACCTCCCACAGAAGAAGAGAGTTATCTCTTTTAATACCTCTTTGTTTCTTTCTACATCTCTTTTGTGCACTGCGTGCAATTTCCGTGGATAAACTATTTCATATTGCTCAACTCCAGGTAATTTCTTGCTCGTGCTCCCTATGGAGAAACAGATGTATATTTATGAAAACACAGTATTAACTTATTAAACACCATATTTCATGTCTGTCAAGACCAATTCTTTTGGGCCATATAGTCATTCATCTCTTGCACCACTCGTTTCTCATGTATTCTCTGCGCTGGCTCTGGCGTGTGCTCACCCATCCTGTTGAGCAGTCACCCCCAGTTCGTTTGTTACAGTCTGGACTTCAGATAAGCTGGTGTACCTGGCTATTTCCAGGTGTCAAAATATTCAAAATATTTTATGCAGTTTGCTTTGGATTTCTTTCCCCAGCACCGATCAGTGGTTTCGAGTACCAACATGCTAGACCAGCTACGAGACGTGCAACTTTCACCCTTCACATTTAGCATATGACATGGATTAAGAAATAAGTGCTCTCCAAACCTTATCACATGGTGACATACAAGTTCAGGCTGCCTGTAGATAAGCAAATAAACTCATACAACCCACTACAAGTCTGGACTGAGCCGAGATTTCTGCTTTAGAGGGCTTTCTAGCTGCTCTTATCGCATAAATACTTGTGACAGCTCTTTAATAGTACATCCTTAGAGTCAGGTTGGGAACTGTTACACGCTTGTGACAGCAGAAAGACTGGAGAAGGTGAAAAATAATAGGAGATAAACAGTAAAGTAGGAAAAACTTGAAGGTGGTAAAGAATCCAGGTGGTGCCTTAACTCACACAACCCTTTTCACTGGTCTTACTCATAAGGTGTCTTGTTTCCCTGCAGTGGCTGTAAAGAACTTGTTGGGGAAATACTGATGATAAATGTTTCTATTTTGTTTTCTGTTTCTGAGTGGATCTTGACAAGAGTTAATTTGTGGCATGACATGCAGGGTGGCCAGTACACCTTGCATCATTAGAAGTTCATAATGGCAGCTGGTGCACAGCGTTTGAGAAAACGGGGTTGTACAAAGGATGCGTGAGAGTCCATCAAGGCAGCAGCAGGTTTTATGTGCCTCCTTAAGCTCTTTAATTTCCTACAAAAGGTCATTTCACCTGAACTGGCAAATTCTTGAGGGCTCAGCAGTAAGCACAACAGCCTGTGCTTAAAGAAAGTAAAATAGAAACCAAACCACAAACAACAAAGGGAGAGTGCAACTCCCATTTTAATTGTCTGCCTCAAGGTCAGATTTTTACAAGAGCAGGGCATCCCATTACTGGAACTTTCTGCATCTGGGACACCAGAGCACAGCCTCATGCAAATTGTTCCAGTGAAAAAAACAGGTTAATTCTTCATAACTGGTTTATTTGATTAAATTCTTTCCAAAAATAATAAATTTTTGGATAAACTTGGTTGTATCTTGACAAAGGCATGGAGGTCTAATGGGAATAGGTTTGAAGAAGTTGTCCCACCCCTCTGTACGCAGAGACTCTCCATGCACATGCTTTAGCAAACACCAAGTACCAGTTCATTACTGTGATTTACAATGATGTCTTAGATTTTATTTTAAGCAAGTAATTATGTTTACTTTCAAAAAATCTTTCGCTTTGCAGACTTAGTCTTTCCATGAGCTTAAGGTATGTTCTTACGTCACGATCACAGTAATATTTTAGGCCTCTAAACAGAATTCTGTGCTTCAATTTTACCCACCTGCTCTGGGTTGCAGACTCTTTTTATAAGGCCAACTGTAGCCCAATGGTTCAAGTTTAGCCTAGAGTTGAGCGGAGACTCAGAACTAAACTTGTGCTATTCCCACAGTGTGATACAAACAGCATTTCGAGGAAAATGGGTTAGTTTTCTTCTGGAACCAATAATTTCTTAGAGGTAGGTTTTTTTTTAATCAACTCAGTGCATTGTCTTTGTCTTGCTTCAGGCATTGTCTTGAGTCAGTAGCTTTAAGGAGGAAAGAAATTCCTTGGGCCTTGTACAACAGCTAGAAAAAATGCTGTTAAGGAACACATAATTGTGTGCTTTTCTAAGAGTGTAAACCAGGAAGAAAAATCATTAGTGAGGATTTCATTGTCAATGAAAGTTTGATTTTGTCAAGAAACAAAATAGGTAACACCTTAAGCATTAGTTCTGTGCACATTTTCAGATATTCTGTGCAGCTAATGAAATCATAATGACACCTGGCTGACTACAAATTACACGTCTAATTATGTAGATAAAACCCGTGCATGCTTGTGCATGCCAAGCTCTGAAAAAATGTGTTCTCTGTTGACATGAATTGAAAGAAACAATGCACGTGGTGGAAAAAAAAGTGTGGTCTGTTAAGGTTAAGTCATACAGATACTCGTAACCTGAAGTATCACACAGATACTAGGGGTGCTAACTATTTTAATTCAGATAATTAATTTTGGTTATTAATTGAATGAAAATAAAGGGTTTTTTTTTTTTTCTTTTACAGCCAAAATGCTGTCTGTTTAATAAGTTGTCCCAAGTGGATAAATTGTCTGCTCTCTTGCAGGGGAAGTATTTTCTTAATTGGCTCACAAACTAACCAGTTCTGGGTCTTTCATCAATCTATGGCCAGTTTTCACACAAGTAAATAATTTTCAAACTAGAGGGTTTTAGATAATTGCTTTGAACAGAAAGATAAAAAATCAAAACATCCCAAACTTCAGTAATACCTTTTTTTTTTTTTCCCCAATGGCTTTAATTCACTGTTCTTCCGTATTATCTACATGTTAATAATTAAAAGTTTGAGGGAGCAATTTGTAGAAGCTACACGAAGTTATGCAGAGCGACCGCTGATAAAAGATTAAAAAAAAATAAAAAGAAAGAAAAAAAGCCATACCTTGTTGGAGAAAATGTAGCAAAACAACAGATACAAGAAGTGTGTTGGTCATTCTTGGTCCAGAGTGGGCTCGGTGGGCTGGGAGAGCTGGGTTCCCAGTCTGTGTGCTCTGAGCACTCCTCTCCGGTGCAGTGAATGAGAGGGAGCGAGGCGCTCGGCTTTAATTCTTGTTCCTATATGAGGAAGTGTTTACTAAAGGTGTTGCACAATTTTCAAGTCACAGAGTGTTACAGCAAGCGGAAGTTCCTGCCGGTTAGTTAATGTCACACGAATTGTGATATATTGATTACTTCTTTGAAATAAGTTCCCTAGAGCTGTTCATCGGGAAAAATTAAAAATAAATAAATGCATAAAAAGGGAGAGTAGAGAGTTGTCTTTTTATAGTTTAAAAAGAAGATGTCTTTTTTATAGTTCAGCTGGTGAAAAGCTACAATGGAAACAGTAGGTACCACTGATGGCTCAAGGAATGGGAAAGTTTTCAAGAGGTTTAGGGCAAAACGGGTCCTCGGGGCTAGTGTTAAAGATGTGTTTGAGTTCTTGCTGCCTTGCCATTTAATCTGTACGGAAGGGAAGGGCTTAGATCACCAATAAAGGTACATGTAATCCCGTATCTGTGAATCATATCTGCAGTATAAACACCCCGCAGGTCCTTTTCTGCCCCTTCCCATCTATATTAGTAATATTTGCTTGAGGTTCATGTGACAATGTCTAAATAAAAGGAGATGCAGACAAGTGAGTAATCAAAGTGATATCTGTCAATTAATATTCTAAAATTTTATGCTAGAAACTTATCACATTGGCTTGGCCAGTTGTAATAAAACAGTACTATGTGCTTCTTAGGGCTGCAGCTATCAATACAGAGCCCCTTTATAGAAGTTCAATTTTTCATATATTAGAATAGGTATTGCAGAGTACATAGAACTAGAATGGATCATGCTGTGTACTGCAGTGTATGAACATAAATGTATAGGAACAATACACATCACACAGTAATAAATTTTCATTTATTATAGTTTTTTATATATAAGTAAAAATATGTATACCGACCTCCAGCAGAATTTTTACTGTCATAGCTAACAAAGGTTCACAATTGTCATATAAGTTTTATTGAATAACTATTTGTCTCAGGTATGTGTTGAAAAGTTTTGATTTTTTGAACGTTGAAATCTGAAATTGTAAATGTAGACGTTCCCATTAGATTTTGCTGAATCTGCAGATATTCTGGGACAGACTGGGAGCTGCCAACAAACGGGCCCTGAGCTTTCTTTAATGACGGAACAGTACTAATTAATAACAATTTATGTGCAATGCTGTTTGCAATAATCAACTTAGGTGTAGAAGTTGAGAGAAGGCAATTTAGTGGTAATACTTGAAGACAAGAGCCTGATTATCTGCGTGTCTTTATTTTATTTAGCCATTTACAGCGATGCAAGGGGATTTTAAAATGGATTAAAGTGCTGCTGATCAGAAGCAGGAGAGCTTCACATGGCTCTGCGTTGCTTCGCAGCAGTAGGTGATGGAGACTGAGTGCAGAAGAACCTCCTGTGGTCCCCTGGGAGAGCTGTGCACCCCAGCAATGATGCTCTGCCTTCCGTGGCTCCGAGGGATGCTGGGCTGGATGCACATACAGACCCTTTTGTAGAGCTTCTCTTGCTGTTAGGTCTTGGGTCTTCCTTCAGCGTTTGCATTTTGCAGATTTGTTGAAGGGAATGCTCTGCTTTGGCACCTGGATGATATTTTTAAGGGGGATATGGAAGTGTAAAATACTCCTTTAGAGGAGTAAGTGTAGACTGAACCCATTGGTTGGGTTGACTGAACTTGGTCTGGCCACCAAGCCTGCTCTGAGATGTATTAGTGTAAACACCATCTTCTTCATGAGTAATGTTGGGCTTGAACGGTCTCTGTAAGTGTTTGAGGGCTCCTGGAGCAGGATTGAGTGGCAGGAGGAGAGCTGCAAGAGGAAAAGGACATCTGTCTGCCAGAGTCCTGATAACCACCCTCAAACCTCCCCTCTGCCATAGGGCTGGAACCCAGGAGTTGTGGTGAGCTGCAGTTATCATAACTGGGGGCAATATTAATGTCCTACCTGCTATTATAAGGACACTGATTTTTAGCTGGTGCTGTGCTCTGGCAAAGGACACCTTTCTAGATGGACCTTCTGTCTCCTCCGAGTGCTTTGGGAGCTGAGCCTCCCCCCAGGCCAGAGCTGCAACCTGATGCTCCTGGGACAGGAATGCTTTTTGGTAGCGACTTCTTTGGGGCATTATAGCTTGGAGAAAGAGTGAGGTTATTGTCTGTCAGAGAAGTCACATACCACCCCAAACCGTGTCGCCATCCCAGGTTAGGAAAGAGCACTCCAGGCAAAGAACTCATGGTGCCTTGTCGTGAAAGGTTGGGACATCCCCCTGCCGAGGTGTTCATTCCAGTCGCAGCGAGCATCAGAGAGGAGCTGTGTAATTTAATTTATGTCGGTGTCTTTCTAGTTCTGTAAAGATAAAGCTTAGTCTACAAGGTAGACAATTTAGTGTCTTAAATGTTATAGGAATGGGAAGGAACACTGCATTCTTGGACTACATCTTTGCCTTACAAAAATAATGAAGAAAAATAACTGTGGACAACTGGTTTTAAAAACGCGTGGCTGCTATCCAAACATTTATCTCAGCTCATTCTCTTTGTGTGACGCACTTGAAAACCATGTCCTGACCCCACCGTTCTCCTTAGCTACTGTTCTTAATAAGCTGTGCTTTTTGAACAGTATGTAAAGGGGAGTTACTTTATGAATAGACACAACATCCCAACAAAGAGCTGGCATTAGGAAGGGAATGCGATGTGGGGAAGGTCTTGGGTAGACTTGAAAGGGAATCGGATGTAATTTCCTTGTGTGAGTTGAGAAGCATTTGATGTTTCTGTCCTTGCTTCAGCGATTCCGTAATAGTCTGATTGTAGCTTCTTCCCCCAGAGGTGGTCAGAGAGGTCTTGGCGAGGTCTCAGCTGACAGGAAAGTGGCTTTGGACTTTTTGAAATACCTTCCCAATTGTGCAATGTCTAAGCAAGCGTTTTTTATACTCATGGGGGTGTAAAATTGGATGACAAGTGTGTCTCAACATTTAATGACTAGAATATTGGTAGTTTGAACTTAATTAAAAGAAGCAGAAATTTACCCCAGCCATTGAGGTTCTGCCTGTGTGATATTGAACTGGTAAAATGATGTGATGTGTGCTGGGGCATGGCTCAGGGAAAATTCAGAGTTTGAATCACTTCTCTGCTTCTGCTTTCTCTGCTTATGTCCTGAAGTTCACTTCGAACCAGGTTTGCAAACGTACTAATGCATCTAACAGGGATTTTCAGGAGTGATATAAACAACACAGGTATCTGTTTACCCTGCGCTTCAATAGATACATGTTCAGCCACAACTGTAAGGACACCCATATAACTACTACAGAGAGATAAACAGTTTAGAGAGATAATTCTGTTAATCTCCATTTCTTCCTTCCTGCTTCCCCCCCGTGTAGCTGTGGGACCGCATCAGCAAACAGCTCAGCGGCTCTTAGCGCAGTGGCCACATCCTGTTCCTCTTGGGAACATGTTCAGGGAAGGAATGTGGTATTTTACAGGCAGCTGCCACCACACCAGCCATGGCTCTATTGGTTCAGCTCAAACAGTGGCCTGCCTTCTGCCTCCCTCCATTTTCTTCTCCCCCAGCTTCAACCCAAGCCAACCTGCAGGTTATTTTTCTCCGACGTACAAACAAAACCGTGTGGCTTTTGCATCTGTGTTCCAGCCCTGTGCTCCTGTTTGCTTCCTCCATCTATTTGCAGCTGCATTCCAGTCTCCCCACAACCTGCCTCTCCGTGCCAGCCCCAGGCCCTTCCCCTCCATTCCCAGAGCTGCTCCAAAACCCATTGAAGTCAACAGAAGATCTTCTATTGCCTTCCAGGGCCCTTGGATCAGCCCTGTGGTTCTTCTGGAAAACCTGTTCTTTACATAAAGGTTTTTCTTGTGCTTGCCTCTGTTGTCTCACACATTCCCAAAGTGAATTATCCTTCTTTTCCTCAGCTACTGGTCTTCAGTGTTTTGTCCTTATTTTCTGGGTGTTTGTTGAAGGATGTAATCAGACTAATGAGACTGCTGCTTTAGACCTAATCAGAGTGTTTTGGAAAAGTTACCTCCCTTCCAGCTATTAGTTACACGCTCGTCAGCTTAACCAAGATAGCACTTGTCTGTCTTTGTATTGCCAGGGTTTAATAGAAAGTAAAATACTTCCATGTAAACTGGGATTGAAACTAACTTAGTGAGCATCAGCCAAGTCATTTCTGGTGTGGCTTGAATCAGATCACAGGCTGTCATCTGATTATGACTAATGAAACCTCCTTACAAACTTTTAACTTCTCTGTCACCCTTTTTGCCTTGGAGAAGATCGTAGACATATATGGTATGTTACAAGTAGGTTGCTTCCTTCTTTCCTTCCTTTTTCTTCAAAATACAGGACAAAAAAATGGTTACTTCATCTTCCTTCTGTGCCCCTCTTCGTTAGTTGTGTTTTGCTTAGTTCTCCTGCACCAATGCGATGTAGAACATACAGTAGTGGGCTAGTGCAGGCTGTAGGTAATTGTTACTTCATCTTCTTTCTGTGCCCCTCTTTGTTAGTTGTGTTTTGCTTAGTTCTCCTGCACCAATGCGATGTAGAACATACAGTAGTGGGCTAGTGCAGGCTGTAGGTATCAACTGAAGGTGCAGGACCTTTCAATATATTTCTCAAGAACCACTAACTTCTCATAAGTTCTTAACATGATTTACGATGGTTTTCTGAAGGTTAATGCTTCTCAAAAACCACATGCAACCCCATTTCTGGCTGTGCCATGTGTTGTGCAATTGTGTGCACACGTACAAGGTGTTTGATGTTCTCCATCTGTACAGCATGAGCAACAACGCAGATCATTGTGAATTAAACACTGCGGTCTTGGTTCCTTTTTTTTTTTTTTTCTAACGTGTTGCTTATTGTATTGTTTATACTTGTCATACGTGAGATCTGGCTCAATTTTGCCAAGGGACGGGGGAATTCTGCGTGTTGGGACGTGGGTTCTAGCACACTTCTCTGCTGGCTGGTGTCCACCTGGGGCTCTGCTACCTCTGCTCAAGGGCAAAGAGCGGTTCAATTCCTCGAGCTGGGTTTCAGGAGGGAGGAGGCACCACCCAAGGCTATGGGTAAATCCTCAAGGCCATGTTAGAGCTGTGCAAGGTGACAAAGAATGGATCCACACCTTAGACCTCCACAAACTGAACCTCATCTCGGCCCATCCTCTCCCTCCTTCACCCCTGCGTTGTCCATGGAAGGTCTTGTACCTGCCTGCCCTGTCTGCTGTCCTGCTGGCTCTGCCACAATCAAGCCTTTCAGCTCAAGTCCTTTCCCTCACGGGGAATTTGGGCAGAGCTGGCAAGAACACCCAGCTTTTTTCTGGCAAACAAGGAAGGGGAAGCAGAACTATTTTACCTGGATGACCTGTCGTGATGCCTCTCCAGTCTGATGGACTCCAATTGCTTCCCACACACATAGAAAACATTTTATTGAGTCATCTTACCTCTGTGCTTGAGGCAAGAACATGAACAAAGAAGCAACTGTCCAACCTGAGCTACCTCTGCAGCAGGAGATTTTTCCTGGCGTAGGAAACTTGATGAAGTTACTGACAAAGAGCTCCCAGTGCGGACAGGGCTGCCCACCAGCCGAGCTGTGCTTTGGACCAGCAGAGTAGAGGTACCTTCTGCCTGAGTGAAACAAGCCCTACAGGTACATTTGTGTCTACCTGAGAATGCCATGTCTAGCACCGTGGTGTCTTCTTCACCCCAATTAACATCCTTATGAGATACAGCCTGCATACTGTAAAGATCCATGGCTTTTAGAGCTACTGCAGCTCCCCTGCCTAAGAGCTCTTCTTGGCCCAGGCTACTGCCTCAAAACATGGGTGGGTTTTGCTGCTCATTTTCAGTAGCTGCCTTTTGCTTTTTAAGGCTTTGATCCTGTCAGAGAAGAACTCCCCCAAGACGCCTTCAGGCTGCTCTGACCTCCAACTTGCAGATTTTGTATTCTCCTGATGGCGCTTAGAAATGTCTGCAAAAGATATAAAGCAGTCAAAAATCAAACGCAGTAGTGACCTCTCTGAAATTATCCTGGTCTTCACAATCTCAGCAACGTAACAGCAAACAGGTGAGCAGGTAGATGTGTCCCACATATGCAGGGAAGGTGAAGCCATTTCCCAACCCACTTAATCCAAACAGAAGAGTTGTGTGGAAATAGGTGCCAGGCAGGTGCTCTGCAGGACACCCTGCAGCCATGATTTCTTGCCCTGTGAGATACACCTTGACCTGCAGTGAAGCAGCACATTCTTCCACGCTGAGATGAAAGGATGCATGCAGAGGTGACCAAAGAGGGGGTAAGGTGGAGGTTTGCGCCATACCTTAGCTTTCAATAACCTAGTGATATGGGCATGCTCTTAGGACCACTGAGAAGGGAGGCTGCTGAGAAGGAGCTGCCATCAGCTAAATTGCATGCCATCTTCTGCTGACTTCCTTGTGGAAATGCTTGCTGTGATGAATGTATCCCAAAGTGATGGTTCCTGTGTTAACCGCCTCCTCCTTTTGCTTCCAGCTACTTGTGAGTCTTGACCCAGGGGAACAACAGCATTGGCTTTGTGATATTCCCCCACCTACCTCTGGAGACTTTGGAAAGGCTGTCTGCTCGGAGATGATCTCTACCCACAAGGGTGAGGAGGCAATTCTCCCCACTCTCTCTCAACTGTAGCCTTCTATAATTATCTCTTTACTATCTCTTTACTATTCTTCTTTGAAGCCCGTCTCTGAAGCAGATATTCTCACCCCAGATACTCTTTGACACTCTCTTTTCATGATGTACAAATTGGGGGTTTTGCTGCACATGTCCATCTAGTCTGGTGGCAACATCTGTGGATACTTTGGCTTACAGGGGATTGCAACTCTTGAACATATCTCATTTCTTCTGATGGTGTCTTCATTATTTAGGCCTTGAAATTGTTTATTTAATATTGCTGACAATAGGCCACCCCTGGTCAACGTAATGGTGTAGATCAGTGGATTGAACTACACTGTTTCCTTAAAGATGAGTATCTGTTCTGCCTCTGCACTTGTTCAAATAATGTAACTCTACTTATCTAACCTGCTCTGCATACTCCAGCTGCTCTCAAGCAGAACCTGAGGCTTTTCTTGGGTATAAGCATGTTAATGATGGATTTGAAATGTTATACCAACTTGGGGATTTTTGGTCCATTTGCATTTCTAGTGGGATGTGTGAAGGGTGTTGCTTCCAGTCCAGGAATTGAACCATCGATTGTGCCTTTTAATGATATTTATGCTGGGATGACTCCACTGGAGCCACAGCAAACAGAAAGCTAGGGACCAAAACCCATTGCTCCTCAGTGTCTACGCAGTACCAATGGTGAGAACCGTGCCAAAACCCCTCTGTGATATCTGAAGTGCGTCCTTCTCCTGAGAAGGGAGGATCACTCTTAACAATAGCAAGATAGAAATGATAAATGGCTCTGTTCACTGGGGCTTCATCCTAGTAGGCACAAGGTACAGAGTCCCTGCCCACGCACATGGTTTTATGATGAGTCTCAGTACGTTTATTGCTTTCCCTAAAGTCTTGATCTATGTGGACAGTTTGCCATCTCAGCTTTTGGTTATTATTATTTTAATTAAAAAGAAATCAGTTTTCTACGTCTCAGGGATCTAGAGAAATGCTTGAAAACATGAACCTGAGCAATGTAAAACTGAGAAAGCAAATAAAAAGAACTCCAAATGTCTGTTGTTTTTTTTTTTTTTTTAAATTTTAAATCTCCTGTTTTCTTTGTTGTTTTTTTAGGCCTGGCTGATGGTTTTGAATGCTTGGAGTTGGCAGTCCTGAATCTTCATCTGATCCGTCCCCTTTTCGGAAGAGGCTGCAAGCTGTGAAAAGGCAAAAGGTGAATTAAAACGTGTATTTAATCCTGCTTTACAGATGTAGTACTTTAAAGAGTTTGAGACTAAGGACTCAAGGCCTCATAGGCATAAGGAACTGATTTCAGATCTTCTCAGTCTCCTCTGAAGCGAAGTGGCCTAGATGATGCTGTGCTGTGTCTGAGCAGCTCAGAGCAAACTAATTCTAAAAAAAAAAAATTCTAAAAAAAAATAATAATTGCAAATAATCCTTGACTGGGTACAAATGAGCAGAGCTTCAGTGATAGTTCTAAAAGGAGAGTTTCTGGACCCAAGATAGAATTCCATACAAGGTGATCCCAGCCTACCAGCTCCCCTCACCTTGCCATCAGGAACTCATTTTTTGTGGATCGTGTTTCCTCTGCCACCCTCCACGTGCCCTGGGAGAAGGACAGGACGGAGCAGAGAGGAGAAGGAACAAAGGCAAGGCCCAGGGTGGCTGTTTGCTCACTCCACGCATTGTTGTCTTCCATCAGATAAGCCCGTGGCCATGTGGTGGAATATTTCCAGATCCAAATCAGCCAGAAAAGAAAAAAAAAAAAAGTGAGACTGCAAGACAAACACCAAACTTCTCGAGTTTCGTCTGTCCCAGGTGTGTACCTGCCCCGTCAAGTCATATGAAAGGGAACTGGCTGTGATTCCCATTCAGAGAGTGCCTTCGAGTTTCATCCTGCCCTGAGGTATGTCTCTTCCTGCAGGTATGTTGTCCTGCCTCAGGATTTTACCCACTAAGCAGAGCAAACTGGTGAGGGGGGATAAAGGAATTGGTTATCTGGAAGAAAAACTGCATCTGCCATATAGTAGGGAGGTTGTTGCTCTAAATCTCCAAAGATATAAAATACAGGAGGGCTACAAGAGAGAGGAGCCAACCCTCTGAATGACTTTTGGGTGGCTGGGCCCTGGCAGGTTGGCAAACCCTTGTGTTGGGTCTCCACAACCACATCTCCAAGCAGAGGCAACAGGTCACTCCGTTGTCCCAGTCCACGCTCCCTGTGTAAACTTCAGCTAATTCAAAATTTACCGACTCGCGTTTATTTTTCTTTCTGAGCTGGAACGCAGCCAGGCTTTAATTGGTGTCATTCAGCCCAAACTTATTTACCACCTTTTCCTGGTTTCCGTGTGACTTTTGGCCTGTTTGAGTATTTTAATTGGAGGCAAAGTAAAGACTGCTTTAAAATTACATTTGTAAGGGAGAAGTTTTTAACCATCCTGTTTAAAGAGTACATTTTGCCGAGTGCCAACCCAAATGTACACAGATACATTAAACAGAAAAGGCCCTTTCAAATTATTACCTGCAAAAGGTAAAATTCTGAAAATTAAATCAAGTAAAATAAACTTCCAGATTCATTTAATTGGAAGCTAACCAATTTGACAGAACACCGTGCGTGTATTAGCTGACTATTTTTGAGCTGCTAATCCACACTTCCCTGTTATTGTTGCTGTTTTAATCCTCGGAAAACAATGAAAACTATTTTTAAAGAACAGACTTAGCAAAATATTTCACAGAGAAGATAGCTAATGGCCGTAAGGTGCTCCAGTTTAGCCCAGTTCACCGGTATGGGGTGAAATATTTCCTATTCCCAACAGCATCATTCCCAAGGTTAACGCTGTCGGGCAGTTGCCGTAGGGTGGCTCTTGTTGTCGTGGCCTTCCCTTGTATTATTTCAGCTCCTGGATTTGGTTGACTTTTCATAAATTACTGCTCTTCCTCACCTCATTTATTTGAGGCTCTGACAGCACTGATAATATCAGTAAAGATTCTTTGTATTATTTTGGTTGGCTCCTGGATTTGGTTGACTTTTCATAAGCTACTGCTCTTCCTCACCTCATTTATTTGAGGCTCTGACAGCACTGATAGTATCAGTAAAGATTCCCCAGATCCCTGCTCTGTATTAATGTGCTGTTAGCAATTACTTAGGTTAGCAAATAAGGGCAGAGATACTAATACCATTTAAATACAGGCATAAAAGCATTAATATAAATGGGAGATAAGACCTCAGCAATTGCTTTGCTGCTGCCTCAGCTCCATTCAAACTGGGTGCTGGCTTTAAATTTGCTTTAAAGAAGCAATGGGAGAAAGACTCGTGCATTTTGCACAAGGGTTATACCTGTTCCTTGTGTGTCACCAGCTGCAGGCACCACTGTCCCTCAGCTGAGCCACTTACTGGTTTCATGCTGCCAAGGATGAACATCCAGCACTCGTTTTTCACGTGCAGCCTGTGTATTACCCATATTGGTATTACAGCCTTTGGGTGTACAACTGTGGGCTTTGACTCGTGCACTAATGCAGGAAGAAATATTAAAAGAAAACAAAAAATCCCCCTTAAATTTCACGGTGTATTTGAATATGTGGCCCCTCACCTGCGTCTTCACCATGTTCGTATTTAGAGTTTTGAGTTGTGTGTCTACGTGGAGATAAGAGAGGAGGAGAACATGCATAAGCACAGAGCAGGTTACAAAATCTTTAAGTAAATACCCCCTGTAATCACTGCTTTTGTGTGTGGCAATTTCTCTAGTGGGTTAAGTTAAACATTTCCAAGTTTCTTTCTTAAAATAAGTCTGGTAGATATTTTTGAGCTCTGATCTGATGCCTAGGAAAATTAATTTTTTTTTCCTCATTTTGTTTTCAATCGTAAAAATTTGGGAAGGGCACAGTAACCTTGGAAGCTTGCTGAGATACTCATCTGGAGCCAGACCTTAATTTTTTTTTATTTTAAAGTTTCATAAAACTTCAGGGAAACATTTTTTAAGAAAAACTTATTTTCTCCTGAGCGTTCTGGCCTTGGTCACTTCTGTGCAAAAAGTGCCAAAATGCCCCAAGAAAGGCTGATTTTGGAGTGTTTCCAAGCTCACTAGTGCCATGAAGTAGTAAAACAAAATTCATAAGAAGGAAACTTTACAAGATTTCAGGAATAAAATGTTTGGGGATACAATTGCCCAAGTAGTCTACTAAATGAACTCTTAAGGACTTTTGTCAGCTATAGAACAATTGAATAAAAAAACTTAATAATGTTTATTTGTGTTAAAGGCACCCAATTTTATGGAAGATTCTAGGGTGAGTCCAATAGGGACATGAGAGAAAGTGGAAAAATATAAAATGAAATGATGTTTTGTTGAATGGCAATGGATTCTTACTCTTTACTACATCAATAACTTCTATGACCTTCCTTAATCAGTATATCCTTTCACTTATATTGCATTTTAAAAGAAAAAAAGCAGGAAAGAGGTACGGTACATTCAATTCTCTTTTTTGCCATCCTCCTGTCCTTCAATAAGAAGCTTTGGTTGAAACCAGAGCTTATAGGACGTTGCTGCTTCAAGGGAGTGGTTCCAAGTTGGGTTAAGAGTTGACTTCTCTATGGCATTATTCTTTGACCATGCAAGAACATATTGGGGTGGGGTGGAGGTGCAGGGACAAGAGCCCAGGGCTAGTCAAGTACTTTTAATCTCACATAATATACTTTTTGTTGATGTCACTGTCTAACTCTATATAATCCTGTACTCTGGCAACCCACCTTTATCCTGAGGAAAGGATAGCCCTCTTCTTAGAAGAATAGGTACGCTAATAACAGGATGCAAAATGCTGTCTGTGTTCAGTGGCTGCAAAATTTAAACAAAAGCTTATCTGTGATGTGTGTGAGAAAACCTTGTGCTTGTGGTGGCGTTTGGATAGTAAATACATACATAAACAAAACAGGAACATCCCTGGAGTGAGATCCTCTGCTCCTTGTCCTTTCCAAGCCAGTTAGGGCAGAAATAACAGCTGTGGATCATGACTTGTTTTGCACTGTTGATCATTTTTATCCAATTACCATCGTATGAAGCTGGAGTGGGCATCCCAGGATGCTGCAGCCCTCTCTGAGGGCCATCCCTGCCCATGAGCACATGGCATATTGCAAGGCACCAGCTACAGATCCCTCAGAAGCGGTCAGAAGGTGGGATGGGACAGTGGACAGGCAAGACATAGAGCTCACCAGACCTGTAGCTGCTCTGGAGAGCTCTCCTTCACTGCAGGGTAGGATTTACTATCCCCAGATAGCCCAGAGCTGCACCTGCCTGTGTGTGGAAAGAGCAGCTCCTCTGAAATCCATTTTTGAAACCCATTTTTGGCCGGGACGCATTTCCTGTCCGTTTCCTTCCAATTCCTTGTTCCCACACAATGCAGAAGATGCCTTCGCTCACTTAGTCATGCACTCTGCTTCTCTCACAAACTCAACCTTCTTGCACCACTCTGGAAGAGGAAATGAAGTGGCTGTGAATGACGATAATTGCTTCCTTAGCTCTGCAGTGCTAACGGCCACTGCCACACCGGGTATCAGAGTCGTAGTGCAGGTGAGCTTTGGGGACATATGGAGAAACACATATGCTTGTGCACAGAGACAAGTAGGTTTCTTACCTACGAGTAGGTTTTTACCCTCTCTGTGTGTATGCAGAGAAGGTATTCATCATCTTGATACAGAAATCTCTGATTTCTGGGACAAAAAAGAATACATAAGGCTTTTCTTCTGATATTCAGGAATGTATCTTTAATCCCTTGTCCTCTGATAATTTTCTGCGAGCGCTTCTGAACTTCTCACTCATGGGGCCAGTTCTTTCAGCCAGGAGCAATCAGCTGAGGACCTGACTCGTTGTTTTACCCAGGAGACTCTAAATGTGAGCCTGTGTTACCAACTGCACCTTTAAAGCTCTTGCTTTTGCTGTAACACCAGAATGCTCAGGCTGAGCTTCTTGAATTAGCAGTTTAGTAAATGTACCCGTGTGATCAACTGCATCAGCCTGTCCAAGCGTTTTGAAAAGCTGCATAAATATTATTAGATCCGTTTCACAAGGTGGAACATAGAAGATGAAGCCATCACCTGAGCTGTTAACAGTGCTATTGTCAGGGCTGGGAACTGTTAATGAGATCCAGAGGCAGGTACCAGGGGTGATTTTGGGGTGAAGATCAGTGGAGATCGTTCTCTAAGCTTCCTGGGGTTTTGGTTTCTGTTGGTACCCAAGTTGATGTGGTTCAAGGAAGCATCGGGGTCTCAAACTGCACTCTGGACTCAGAGCTGCCGCGGAGGCTCAAACACCTCAGGAAAGCTTTTCTGTGAATCAGGTTCTTCATCAAGTCCATGGGAATTCAGTACCTAAATGCCAAGGCAGTGCAAGCCAAGTTGTAATGACTGGGGAGGAGGGAAGTCGGGGAACAGTTATGAGTGATACAGAGGCCAGATCATCCTTCTCTTTCCCTAAAATGGCAGTAGAATTTTAGGCTTTTGAGTCACGTATTTCTAATGAAATCTTAGAAACTCTTGTCGTTCAGGAATTTCAATGATACTTGAGCGTTTAAGAACAGTTTTGTGAAACTGAAATTTACCCCCTAAAATATTTTGAGACTTTTGAAAGGTCCTCCAGACTGCAACTCTCCCTTTCTATCTGATTCTGTTCGATATGTCCCACAAGAAAGAAGACAGAGGAAAAGCGGGCGGTAAGATGCAGAAGAGATTAAAGAGCATGAGCAAAGTCAATCCCCCACTCTCTTTAGCCCTAAACATTTTTTTGAAAGTACTTAAGATAAGGATTTATTGCTGAACAGGCTGTCGGTCTATACTTTGCCAGGTTTCATGTCGCTGACTAATGCCCTTCGGTTGTTACAAGCCAGTGACTCTATATTTGCGTCATCAAGCACTCGACCCAAAGAAGTGTGTAGGAATTGATGTCTGAAAAACACAACGGAAGATCTTATGGAAGGGAAAGGAGACTTTTATTTTACTGAACTTTTCTACGTTGTATCTATCTATTCACATTCTCACAGCTACATGAGTCAAACCCACAAGTGGGTAAATGTCCAAGGAGCGTGGATTACTTGCGGTGACACGGAGAACAAGGGATGCCAGTGACTGTGTCCCCATTACACCTGCTGTGTTCCTCTTGAATGGTGACAATGAATTGGGTTTTGAATAGGTCTTTTGATACCTTTTGAAGTCAGCAGCTATTATGGCAAGAAGAATCTTGTTTACTTTTCCCTCCCTACATCTTAGGCAACTGTCTGTTCTTTCCTCATTTTGAGTATCTCACAGCTACCCCCTGTTTTCCTCTTAGGGGAGCAGGGAAGAGGTACGGTACATACAATTCTCTTTTTTGCCATCCTCCTGTCCTTCAGTAAGAGCCACAGGTCTTCTGCTGACAATTCATCTACTGTGTTCTTGATGCAGAAAATACCTTGGTGTTTGCCAGCGTAATTGCACTCAATTGTACCCTTAGTTCTCAACGGATGCCAGTTATTTAACCCTTGCTTATTATTTTTTCTGGTGCTTTCACAAAAGCACGTTTATGTTCACATCTCACTCTTACCTATCGCAGAACTTCTGACACCAAAGTCTGCAAGTGTTACCTATTGCAAAGCTGAAAGAATAAAAAGGGAGCACCAGGAAAGGCTCTGATTACTAAAAATAGAATAGTCAGGAGAGAGGAAGGATGTGGGAGGAAAGGGGAGATGCAGGAGTGGCTGTCTCAAAGCTTTTTCTGACTTTTCAGCATTATCTGTAAAAATCCTGCAAAACAAAAGATGATAGGACTTACTCATGTCTGTGGCAACATTTCCGTTTACTCCGAGATGAATCACTCTGAAAGCAGTATTTGTGCTCTCAGGCTTAGAGTCAAGTAAATCAGTTCTGTTAAAAAAAAAAAAAAAAATTAAAAAGTCAAAGAGCCAAAGTACCGTGGGCCCTTCCAGTCCTACTTGCTGTGACAACTTGGAACCAGCTGCATTTTGGAAACTAAGCACGTACGACTGATGTTAGATAAGTTTCTTCTCAACTTCCCCGTGTGCTCCTGGGTTTCACATTACTGAGGAAGATTTAAAGCACTCTTAAAAGGTCACTTCTCGTTAAGATCTTTCAAGCAGGGAGAGATGGATTCATTTGCTAAGGGCAAAATTTTGACCATTGCATAAGAGAAGAATGTAAATAATTAGTTTTGTGGGGAGTGGGTTTTACGTTCAAGCAACCTAAGCATAACAGAGAACCTTGATATAAACTTTATTCTAGTGTAACGGGAGTTTATCCTCATTGGAGACATCATTGTTACTTAATTTCTTACTCAGTTTTTATTGCCTGGTGTTTGTGACCCGAGCTAGATAGAGAAGTGCTGATAACTTCTAATGCCGTGTTATGTAAGCCTTCCCAGAAACTGTTGTTGAACCAAATATAAACTTTATCCTAGTGTAACGGGAGTTTATCCTCGTTGGAGACATCACTATTATTTAATTTCTTACTCAGTTTTTATTGCCTGGTGTTTGTGACCCGAGCTAGATAGAGAAGTGCTGATAACTTCTAATGCCGTGTTATGTAAGCCTTCCCAGAAACTGTTGTTGAACCATGTTTGAAAAGCACATGTGGAAAGCACACTTAAAATCAAATTACATATTAGCCACCTTTGCTTCAACCGCCTTGAGGAATGCAGGGTATTAAAGCAGAGAATATTCCCTTTGAGCAATTAGCTCGGGTCCAAGACCCTGGCATGTAAGTGTTCAGCTTTATTCGATAGGGACAAGTGATGTGGTTGGAAGGTGAGACTTGGAGCTTGTACTTTTAGAGGTGGCTTGAAAATCTCTTTTTTGTCTGATCATGGCAGTGCGAGGCAGGGATGAGGGCCGGGTACCTGTTGCCTTGGGCTGAAAGTGGCTGCTTTTCATAGTGTGGGTATAAAGCTGATGAGTTGTGTTCTTCTTTGCACAGCAGAGGAAAAACAGGTGCTCCCTTGCCCCTTTAGATGCCATTTCTCATGGCGCTGGAAAGGTTGCTCAGGAAGTGTTGAGCCCATCAACAATCGCATAGATGAGGTCAAGTTGTCTCTTTGGGTTGGGTTTGTCCTGGGGTCCTTGTCCCTGGACACAGGCAAAGGATGTAGATTTACACCTGCAGCACTGGGGCCAATGCTTCTGTGTTGTGTGTTGCTGCCATCCAGAGCTCACTGCAGTGAGGTGCATTTGAAGAAGATTTTCTGCTTCTACACATGCAAGAGAAAGGCAATAAATAATAAATGCCATCAATAAAGGATGATGTTCCAAAATAGCTTCGGTTTCCAGAGAGAACTGGAAGCTTCATCTGTCACATCTGGAGAAAGTGTGTTTTCATTTCATATTCAATCTGTTGTCTCTTCCCCCAGACACTGGCTTCAATGAGAAGAACATGATCTCTTCAAAAGAACCTGCAGGAGACCAGCGTTCATGGATTAGCACTTCTATAACCTTATTCAGTTACTCTTCAGTGAATCTTGATAGTTCTGTGTAAAAAAAATAGGTGCAACTTTGACTTCTTGTTATTGCAGTGATACATCTCAAAAGCCAAGAATACAGAACTACCTTTTGTGTTATCATATGAGGCTGCTGATTTCTTGTTTCAAAGGGAACAGAGACTTGAGAATTGTGTCCCAGGGAAAATTGCTGTGGGGTCAGACATAGACACTACAAACTCAGGGTGTAGCACTGTGGCCCTCATTTCAGACCCCACCAACTGTCTGAAACGTGGTTGAGCTGTCAAGATACTTTTCTGCCATGGAGAGAGGCTGAGGAAAACCATCCCAGGGAAATCTGTGGCTGGTGAATTGCTTGTACTTCGGGGCATCTTTGTGAGCTCTTGTAATGTTGAGCATTGTTGGAAGGAACCACCTTCTGATCAGGAATTGTAGGTTTTCAGGAGGGTTATTAATGTGGCTTCTTTCTTGCTTATTTTACAAATGCTGTTTTTAAATCAAGGGAGTGGAGGTCATGCTCTTACCGATTCCCGTACGCCCGACACACTTAAATCTGTGTTCTGTTCTGCTGCTTCTCCCCACCCCATCCACATGAAAGAACTGGCTTCTGTTGGAGGGGCAGATATGAAAGAACTGGCTTCTGTTGGAGGGGCAGACCCTTGGCTGGCATCGGGCAGCACTGCTCTGTTGAAATCAGTGCCCATGACCCAAGGCTGTTGCCTGGAGTGTTTACTGTAGCGTTACCTGATCACACCTGCACCAAGAGGCACTTGTGACCCACAAAGGTGACTGAGACTCGCTGGTTAATTTTAAAACGACCAATATGGTGGGTGAAGAGAGATTTCAGCCTTTTTACTGGAGAGCAAGACTTGGTTGGGATATCCTCCACGAGGAATGGGGAGCAGAGGCAGTGCAGGAAAACAAATACCGAGAAAGTGAGTCACCCAGCTCTTTACTTGAAAGCTCCACACTCCCCCTCTAGCGATATTCCAGCTCAAATCCAGCCTGTAAATCACTACCTGCATGAACTCGTGAATTACTCATTCGTCATGTGTCCAGCCAAGTCATGCCAGGCTCCAATGTCTGGAGTGGTTCCCCCCTCTCCTGGACTGAGCCCTCGGAGCAGAGCCCATAAAGCTGCTGTAGCTGCTCTGCTTGGACACAAGGGAACATCACGGAAAGCCTTGGCCTTTGGTTAATCTGGGGAAGGCAAACTGGAACCCTACCAGGGGGGTGAAGGTCACTGGAGAGGTTCTGGTGGTGGTGTAGCTGTTCAGTAGGTGTCTCTGGTCTGACAGGTCAATAATTCACAACCCGGGTGACTGATGAATTGGTGGAGCGTTAATTTTGTTGGCAGCAGAGCAAGACGTGGCTTTCTGCTTCACTTGCAATTTTATAACGATCAGGATGGTCTCATCTCATTTCCATTTAAATTGAAGGGGATGCAGTAGGAGGGACTGTCTGAGTGTCATAAGGAGCAGAAATTTCCCAGCTCGTCTGGGAGATTCGGGTTCACTCCAAATCTGATTCCCTGAGCTGTCTGGGGGTTCAAAGAGGGCTCTAGAGCTGTGCAGAGCAGAGCATGGGCACTTGAGCATGGTAGGACAGCCCTGGAGACACTAAGCCCTACCGTTAGACGAGACAGAAGATTTGAAGAACCTGCTTTCCTTCAACTCTTCCAAAGGGTCTGAGGTAGAGGCAGGTCATCTTTCCAGCCTCATCAAAGCAGAAATCAGACCTGTTGGTTCATGGGTGTTGTGTTAGAAGTGGAATGATGGTGGCATCGCATTGGTACCCTGGAGTGGCATTGATGGCCCGAGAAGCTGATCCGAGCCCACTCAGGCTTGTTTTGGCAGCGCAGGAGCAGGAGAGCAGCAGTGACACTCCTGGCCTGGACCACAGTCCCCAACCAGCCCTCCCAGCCCTCGGGGTGCCAGGACCCCCCTCAGCTGCGGTGTTCACCCCCACTTCATCCTTCTCTGCATTTCCAGAGCTGCTCAGGCTCCGCAGCCTCTTCTCTCTGGGTACTTTCTGTTCTCTGTTCCCCATCTCAGGGGTGAAACCCCAGGTTTTTGAGGCAGGGATCAAAAAAAATCTCCAAACTGCTGCAGGGACCAAATTTTACAGGGGGTCCAGAGTAGTGCAAACTGCTCAAACATCCTCCCTTGGAACTGCTTCCCAGTGTGGTGATGTGGATATGTTAGAGGTGATGCTTACATGCCTTCTGGGTGCCTGTTGGGTGATGGTTGTGTCGGTGGTGATGTCCAGTGCCAGAGCAGTGCTGCAGCTCGGGAGGGATCTCAGCATTTTCCATCTTTTGAGTTCCTTGGTTGAGGCTGCCTCCTCTGGAGGTCTTGTTCTGAGACTCCTGCAGTCAACGGAGCTTCTTCAGTGGAAAGCTCATAAAGCATTTCTCCGTATGAAAACAGCAACATGATGCAGATGGTGGCTTCGCTTCCACTTCGTGAGAGAAAGCTAGTGAGCAGAGAAGAAAAATTGCTGAGTTTTCACAGTCATCCCTCATTTCTTCCCCAGAAACCACTTCAGAGTGCTGTTTCTTAGATTTTCACGGTGTTATGGATGGTATTGGACACGGTCTGGGAAAACTTGCAAGAGGAAAACAGGTCCCCACTTCTATCCTTCCTCAGCTCCCCCCCCCAGGCAGATGAAACATCTCAACATTTCTTGAATAAAAACCTTGGGCCAGTCTTCCCTCCCGGCTCTTTCAGGGACTCACTGCTCCAGTGAGATTTAGCTGCCCAGGCAGAGATAGCTCATGCTGTCTGAGATGTCATGGAAAGTATCCATAAAATGCTGTTTCAGTTCCCTTTCCAGAAGGTTGTGGCTCTCTGGAAGGGCTGAATTTCCCACCTCATTCGAATATCCTAAAACCTCCAATGGCCTTAGCTTTCTGTGTCTTGGCAACTGTTCTTCTGAGCAAAATGTCTATAAAACAATACTGATTATACCTCGTATACACCCCAAATTCCCTTTGTCTCTGTAGAAACCGTGAATCTGGAACTGGACACGCTTAGGCTCCTGTAACAAATTACTGACATAGAAGAAAAGGGATGAAGTTTGGAAGAAACTCTCCAGAGAAGCCCGAGGGAGAGCTATCGAAATCGCAGAGCAAATGCTCTTACCTGCACACTTACTGTTTTTGTGCTCGCAAAGAAGCTAATTGGCAACTGAAAGAGCTCAAGTAAGTAATCCTGGGGGAAAAAAAAAGAATGTTTTTAAGGATTAAGCAATACAGAGACAGCATTAAGTTGTTGTTTTTCTACGGTTTGCATGATACATCAGCCTTGCAGAGGCCTAGAGACTTTTCTCTGTGAGACCTTTTTGTAGAAAGGACAGAAACTTCAATTTCTGGTTCTGGGAGAGGAGCTCCCTTTCCCAGCTGAGCTGGTAGTGTTGGTTTGGACCCACATCAAGAATATCCAGGCTGAGTTCTGAACAACTTGCACATACTCCTGGCTTTTATTTTTTTTTAAAGTGATTAGTAAGAACAGCTGAAAAACAAAAAGTTAAAACCTCCCGAGCTTATTCCATTTGGGATTTGGATCCTGAATAGGAAATAATCCTGAGTCGAACTCACTCTGAAAGGTTCTAGAAAGCTACAAAGTAAAATTTGAAGCCAGTAAACTGCTTACCTGCATTCACCCAAGCAATATAACATTAAGCCATCTCTCGTATACTTTAAATGGAAGGATCTACGTGTTTTAATTCGTTCCTGCACAGTTCTCTCGTTTTAAAACTGCTGTGTGCCATTTGCACATTGCTATGGCATTGCTGGTATTGCTTAAGCTTAGGGAAAATCTCTGCTGGCCAAGTGAGTAGAGGACCCTGCCAGGGGCAGGGTGGATTCAGCTGTAGCGTTAGCTGGTATTGTCGTCTTGTTTAAATCAGATGTTTTGGGAGATTAGCAATGCCGGTGCCCACAGGAGGGAGCCAAATACATTGCTCTCAATAAAGAAAAAAAAAAACACCCCACTTTTGTCTTCATCAGATGTTCGTATGTGAAAAGGTGTAAAAGCCAATGGCAACCTCTGAATATACCAGAGTGCACCATCTCAAAGGGAATTCAGACTTATCTGGGATATTATCTGAAAGTATTCAGGGAAAAAAGCATGATGCTAAGATATGTCTCAAAGCCATCATACCTGCTTTTAACGAGGGATGTCTCTCATAAGGAGAAGAGTCTTTTCTCTGACCTGAGCAGCATTAGACCCACTGGAAAGAAGTCTCTTCTACAAATTTGAAGTGGGGCATTGAAGCGGGGAGGGCTGGGGCTCTCCCTCATCTCTCTCTTGCTCCAGCTCCGGTCACCTCTGGATAAAAAGCCCCATGGATGTGTGGAACCACTGTGGGTCTGCAGCCCTTACCAGAGACCCATCCACCATCTCCCCCCTGGGGAGAGGGGAGGCAACAGGGGTCTTCAGGGCAGAAGGACCCTGTTTAGGGGTGTCCCTCTTTAGGGGAGTCCTTCTTTAGGATCCTTTTTAGGGATGCTGGGCCCTTAGCTGGGTGGCTGCAGGAGGGTTATGCCAGAGGCAGTGTCCTTGCAGGGAAAGTAGCCCGAGATCTGCAAACCTCTTCCTGTGTCTTGTTTTTATTTTTTCCCCTCTAAACAAAACTTCAGCTTTGGTATGTGGCCTGTTGCTGAATGAGGAAAGTATAAAGCAAAGAAAGCTTTCAACTGACTAAAAATAAACACTGTTTTTATGAATATGTTGGCAAATTTCACAGAAGGATGGGATTTCTTCATCTTTAGCTTTGTTAGGGACACTGGGGGTAACTTTTCCATATTAAAAGGAATTCATTATTATTTTTTTTTTTTTGGTATTTGCTAGATTCCGTGAGTTTTTGAGCTGTTTGCTGACATCTGACATTGTTTTGTGATTGCACTTGGAGATGAGGTAGTGCTCACATTTGCTTTTGCTTTGAGATGGAGTGACCTTTCTGGGCTCACTGAGGGCTGCAGCCTGGTTCCTTTTATCCACATCCCAAAATGATAAAGCCAATAGACAGCGCGTCCTGCCAACCCACGGCCGGGCTCACCGCTGGCCTGAGAGCCTTGTCCTGTTGCTGTTTGTTGTCACCATAACAGAGGTGGTTGGAGTTGGGGACTGGAAGTTGGCAAACCTGATTCTTTCCTTCCTAAGTCACCCTACGGGGAATATTTATAACATCCCTTCTCCCCGAGCTGCCTGCGTAACGCTAGTAGGAGCTCATTTGAAATATCATTTTCCTTTAAGTGGGATGATAAATGGTTTTGTGCCTCTTGTGTGGATGATGCTGGTTTAAGAGCAGACCCCTGTCTCTGCGTATCGGCGGTACAGGAACACAGCCCTGCAGCGGGGCTCTGGAGAGACAAAACAAGTGGTGTTTCATACAATTACTTGATTAGTGATAAAAGTTTTGAGTGGCCAAAGTACCCACACACACACAAAAAGGCACAAGAACAAACGACGACTAAATATGCTGTATATAATTCGTAACAGCTACAGGACTGAAAAGAAAATAGACATGTCATGCGCAATGTTTTTTCATATGTTAAAAGAATACATTCCTTTCCCCTGTGCTGTAGTTATGAATTTGTCAGAGTTCACGTTTTTCCTCTTATTATTTCTCATTGTTAAAGGTCATTGGGCTTTAAAAATACAGATAGTCTGCGTCTTTGCTCTAATCCATCTAATGCACTGTGTCCAAAGATTAAATCCCTGACAGAATAGTTCCAGACGAATCCTCCTCCTCTACCCCCAAGTTCTTGTGTGAGTGACAGGATGGATTCTGGTAACAACAAGGTCACGATGAGCCAGCAGTGTGCCCAGGTGGCCAAGAAGGCCACCAGCATCCTGGCCTGTATCAGGAACAGCGTGGGGAGTAGGACTCAGGAGGTGATGGTCCCCCTGGACTGGGCACTGGGGATGGGCTTAGACCAGGGCTGCGTGTGGAGATCGTTTCGGTGGTGGCTTTGCCTTAGTGCCCATTCTCCCCTGTTTTATTCTAGTCTGACACCAGCACTGTTCTACTGTTTTTTTTAACAGGCTCAGTGGGAGCACAATGATCTTCAGGAAAATGTAGGTTCTTTGGGACATCTCGATAGAGGCCAGACTTGCAACGTGCTCAGGTCTCACTCTGTACACATGATGCTGGTTCTGTTTGTAGCCCTAACCTTGAGCAAACTCCGTTTAGTGAATCTCTTGTGCCTTGAGTGCTAGAAGTCCTCCCCTCTGACTGCGAGGAAGCAAACTGAGGAGAAGGATCTGGGGGTCCTGGTGGATGGCAAACTCTCCAGGAGCCAGCAATGGGCCCTTGTGGCCAAGAGGCCAATGGAATCCTGGGCTGCGTAGGGCAGAGTGTGGCCAGAAGGTGGAGGGAGGTCATTCTCCCCCTCTGCTCTGCACTGGGGACCCCACAACTGGAATCCTGCCTCCAGTTCTGGGCTCCCCAGTTCCAGAGAGACTGGGAACTGCTGGAGAGAGTCCAGCGTAGGGCAACCAAAATGCTGGAGGGATTGGAGCATCTCCCTTGTGAGGAAAGGCTGAGAGAGCTGGGACTCCTGAGCCTGGAGAAGAGAAGGCTGAGGGGAGACCTTCATGCGCCCAGGGATCTCAAGGGTGGGTTGGAGGAGGATGGAGCCAGGCTCTTTTCCGTGGTTGCCAGGGACAGGCCGAGGGGCAACGGGCACAAGCTGGAGCAGGGGAAGTTCCACTGCAATGGGAGGAAGAAGTTGTTTGGGGTGAGGGTGGCAGAGCCCTGGCAGAGGCTGCCCAGGGAGGGTGTGGAGTCCCCTTCTCTGGAGATCTTCAAGCCCCGTCTGGATGCTCCTGAGTGCTGTGCTCTGGGCAGCCCTGCTTTGGCAGGGGGTTGGACTGGATGGTCTCTAGAAGGTCCCTTCCAACTCCAACAATTCCGTGATTCTGTGAAATGGTCTATTCAGACCTCTGTATGATTTGGTTGGACTTCTGTTTGTTTTTTTTTTCTAAGTTAGCATGAGCAGTTAATTTTGCTTTCAGGTAACATCTCCGGGTGCACAGCTCTGCGGTGCTGTGGTTGACACCACAACGGTACCAGTTAGGGTTGATCTGCAGATGATTTCCAACCCCAGCATAGGGACATCTCAGCAGTGTAACATCCATTCCTGTGCAGTCAAAGGCTGCTCTGGTTTGGCCTGTGTTCTCCAGCGTGGTCTGAATACGCCCTCTGGGACCCTGGCACCGTACTCTGTTTGCTAAATGGAGTCTGCCTAATGAAATCTGTGCTGTGCTGTCCTTCACTTGTTATTAATAAGCCGTCTGACTCAGAGCTTGTAACTTTGAGTCTTTACTATGACAACAGATAAAGTGACAAGCTTTAAAAGAAAGAGCTTGTGTAAGAGGAGGAGGGATTTGAGAACCTTTTGGCCAGGCCGTCGGTTGATTTGGGCCAAACGACTGGTTTTTACCAGAAAGTTTCAGGGCAATGTTACCTTCTGGCCCCTGCGTTTTCAAAGGCTGGTTATGCACAGGCAGCTCAGCTGAAAGCTCAGGCCAATGCAAGTGCCAGGGCTGAAATCACATCTCAAACGGTGGAGAAGCTGAATGCAGGTTTCATTGTAAACCTACAGATCTGGGAGTCTCCATCTTGTTATGATTTACATACCAGGGAAATACTTACAAACTTGGAGAGGGAATCGTATTCATAGGAATGGGGTCATGTTTGTTATTTGAAGCCGGCTAAAGTATGCTGTAATTCATTTGCTTTATTGTTCTGCTTTTTGTTTGCTCTTTTTTTTGTTTGTTTGTTTTGTTTTTTCCCTCTCCCCCCAAAGAAAAAGCAAACACTTGCACTGCTGTCTATGGAAATGAGAATGTCCTGTCCCCTGAGGCGTAAATATGACTAAGATTGATTTTGTACTAACTCTGTAGAGCCGTGGTTCCTCAAGACGTGGTCGGTTGGGGAGCCACGTTGTATCTACACGGGCTTTTTCCCAGTTTAAGGATTAGCAAGGTGTGACGAGGCCTAAAATAACTATTTTACTGCAGGGATTGGCTAGATATTCTCCCAGTGTAGTACCAGTAGAACTGGCCCAGGCCTGGATATCGCACAGCGCAGTGAACCAAAAATTTGGGGGTATCATACACTCTGGTACAGTTACTCTCTGCTTCCTGGGCATTAGAGAGAGCCACGTGAAGCAGTCGGCAACCAGAGCTTCTTCCTGCTTTGTCCCTAATCATAAAAGTGGTAGAAATTGCTCCATAATTTAGAACAGATACAAATTGCTTCAGGACAGCTGAAGTAAAACCCTGGGCTTGCTGCTCCTGAGCTCTCCCATCCCCTTTAACCAAATGCCCCACAGAGGGAGAACCTGGCCCAGCTTTCAAATAAACTGCCTATTTTTTATTTAACATCCCCAGCACAAGCACTATGGATGGTAAAGGACACCTAAGCCAACTTCTGGTTGATGGCAAAATGCCTGCAGTCCTCAATAACTCAAGAATTGGCCCTAAACTGGTCACAGCTGAAGAAGAGATTTGAGTTGTAGTTCCAGCAGGAGAGCAATTGGCTGAATCGTCGCCGTAGCGCTCATGGGTCCTGCAGAGCTGCTGAAAATGTGTGCTTTCCTGCAGCGTGATTTCAGAAATGGGGTCTGAATTTGTGCCGGGTGCTGGCAGAGCTGCTGAAAATGTGTGCTTTTCTGCAGTGTGATTTCAGAAATGGGGTCTGAATTTGTGCATTGAGAGGGGTAGGTTGGTCTTGGGAAGCTCAGATGTTTGCAGTGATAGGGGTGAAGGAGGTGGAGACGGAGAAATGAGCTTCAGATTCCCCATCATATGTCGCTAGACTGGGGGGGGCTTCAGCTTGGGGGTCCTCAGGCTTTTCCTCTTCCTCTGTTCATCCATTTTGGGACCCTCCTCTGCTTTAAACTTCTCTGAAGAGATGGTACAGCCAGGTTTCTGTAACCTCACCTCTCAAGATGTGCTGTAGTTTTCTCTGCTCAAGCCAGAGAAATACATCTCATTATATGTTATCCAGCTCCTAATCTGCACCTGCTGATAGAGGGACCTCATCACTTTAAGGAATAAAACCCCTTTTGCCTAAGGATCTTTACACCCATCCCAGTACATTGAGACTGACAAGGACAAAGTATTCCCATTCCCAATGGACCTTGAAGCTCAGGGAGAATGACTTTGCCAAAGTCACTCGGAAAATTAGTGGCAGCAACTAGATTCCAGTACATTTTTTCCCCTTCAATTGCTGGTTTAAAACTGGGAAAGCTCTTCAGAAGTTTCTCTTCTGCTTTGGAATTTGGGATTGGAAGGGGATGAAAATTGGGAAGTAAATGAGAAGAGGAAAAAGTAGTTCTGTCTAATTCCCCCTGTATAATTTTTGTACTTCCCTGTGGATTTTAAGTACTTAGTTAAAACAAAAAGCTTTTATACTAGCAGCCATAATGTAAGATATAAAGACGATCCAAAGCATAAAATAAGAGGATGGATTAAATGGAGAATAAAAAGGAAAATAAATGAAGAACTTTTGTGGTTAAGTGCTAGGAGCTTTGGAAAATAATGCTCAAATTAGAAGCATGTGCTCTAGAAAGTTACAACATAGGTATTGCAAAAAATGCATTCTTCCCAGAGGATGGGGATGAATTAGGATTTAAAATTATGAAATGAGCTGGGGAAGAGATCTAGCCTTTTGCATAGGAAAACGCATTTAGATGTAGATCAAACGTAGCTTGCGTAGGTGATTGTCAGGCACAATACATGAAGTTCCTTGAGGAACTCCAGTGGGTAAGGTGGTATCCACTTAGACAAAATAGGAAAAAACTGGAATAGAGAAGGCCTTGACCCCAGGAGGGCGATTCCTCGGCTGCCTAAATTTGCACAGTTTAGGGGTTAAGAGACACCCCCAGTTTCTGTTTGCTGAGGAGACATCTTGCTAAAGATGGGAGTGGGCACTTTTACCCTAGTGACCCAACTGAAGTTGAAATGGTTGTGGGTACTCCTCTGGTTAGTCCTTTGGCTGCTGTTTTTGGTAACCTTCCTGCATGTGGATAGAGGGGGGGCATTAATGGGGCAAGAGAGAGAGTTTGTGGCTTCTAGATTCAGAGGTCCCATGGCTGGGAAAGGGGCCCTCTTCCTCCTTGTCAAAGAAATAGCCAAAATCATTAGATCTAGATCCAGAACAAATTCTTTGCTAAAATTTTCAGTGAGCTGCAGCGATTCCCCAGTTGGGGAGTTAAGGAAGGAGAAGAGAATTTAGGACTGGCGTCTGAAGATTAAAGTTATTAGTTAGAAACTTGTGCATGTGGCGATCTCATCCCCGTCCCTAAACATGGAGCTCAATCAGAAGCAGAAGCAGATTTCAGTGTCTCTGTCCAGCACTTCCCTCCCAGCACAGATATTCTTGCTGTGCTTTAACAACTGGGATTCTAGGTTTTTGTTGTTAACTGCTCTGATCCTGCCCTCTGAAGCCTCCAGCAACTCACCCGGCGTGTATAATATATAACCTTGGAGTGTGATCTTTCTGCACAGTGGACTTTCCAACTGGCTCCCTTACAAGACACAACACAGAAGGGAGATGAGTGCAGTTCTCAGCCTGAATAACTACCTGAGTTCCAATGAATAAGGAACAGAACGTTGATTTGCTGGAGGAATATACACTTAAATATATACAGGCAGATCATCAGCCCATCTCAATCAGCAAAGCTCCAGCGAAGCCAGTAGAACTGGTTTTACTCCAGCTGAAAACCACGCCATGTGGTCTTATCTAAACTTAAGAGTCTCAAAAATGCAGCTGATGGAGGTTTGTTGAGGAAGGTACAGAGCAGAAAATGAGAAGGGTTATACTATCCTATACAGACAGCAGTAAGGGAGGAAAAGAGCAAAGGAAACGGGAAGAAACCAAAGTAAAGGGGTGAAAAGAGTAGGAAATGCTCAAAGCGTGATCATTGCTTCAAAGTGTTATGGTTGTCCTCAGTGGCAACAGCCTGAGCAGAGTATCACCACCTCCTTCAGTGGAGCTGATCCCATGAAAAAGCTAAATACTATAGCGTGCCCAACTTTCAATTACACTCTGCAATCAGATCTCTCCGTGATGTAGCTCGTGAGTAACTGTCAGACCTTTGAGTGCTAGAGGAGGAAAAGTGCTGGGAATTTGCTGTGGTTCCAGTTCTGCAATGGCTCTTACTAACCCTGACTTCAGGATTCATCCTGCTACGTACAAGTCCTCGGCTGCGTATAGGTCTTTCTAAATTTATCCCTCTGGAATTCCTAGAAGCCAGACAAAATTGACTTTCACACAAGAATCTCCATTGTTTACACAGCAGAGCACTCGGTTCAGTCAACGCAACATGTTTTTTATTAGATTTCCCTTGGAAAAAAAGAGACATCTTAAATTAAGGGAAAAAATGTTTGTTTTGGGTTTTTTTGGTGAAATTTGGGGGTGGACTGGTGGTGAGAAGAGAATGCTAATGCAAGACCAAAACCTTTTTTTTTTTTTTATTACTTTTTCACAATTCAAAGGTCATCAAGTGCTCCAGAGCATCCTCGGCTGAGAATCACAGAGTAACTCGGGTGGGAAGGGAGCCGGGCAGGTCTCTAAGTCCCACACTTTGCACTAAGAAGCTGCAAAGTTAGATCAAGGTGAAGTTCAAACTTTGAATTTCCATTGGTTTTGGACGTGACTGGTGTGATTTGTGCTATAGTTTTAATTTATAGTGGAGTCGCTACCTTCGAGTTAATGTACTGATTTATCTGTCTAAATCCATAGACAGCAGAGTATTTCTGTGGCTGCTTTGAGATGTTTAAGAAGGAAGGATAGAAGCGAATTTTCAAGGATATACCTGGCTGTACAAACTAGCTGTTGTCTGTACTACATGCTGTGTCTCTAAGCAGAATTCAGTCTTTATTACCAGCACAAAATGAATATGGGGAAAGTACAGTTGAATCCCATTACACTGGTGTAAATGGGCACGGAGGACAAAGCAATGGGGGATTCTATTAGTCCTGTGTGGAGCAAGGCAAGGGGAAAAAGGCTAATGAACCTGTGAGAGTATAAATGCATAAATACATATATATACATATATATATGTATTTCCTGGCCTGCTACTGGAATCAGTGTTACTGTTCATAACAGTCTGGGGTATGGATTTGCTGTTGCTGGTTTCCCTCGTGGGAGCAAAATGAACTCGGTCACTGCGGGGCTGGAACTGGAAGCAAATACTTACTGTGTAGCAAGTAAAGTATTTTGGTGGAAGGGAGGAAGGAAATAAATAAAATAATAGTGCTCTAGTAGTAGATTTAAAATCTAGATAAAGAGAATGGAGTTTGCTTTCAATGTCTACCTTGGGCTGCTGGAACATGACCCGCATTAAGGTTTCATTATGGGAGAGTCAAAAATGTCACTTTTCTGACATTAGAACCCAGGCAACTAAAGATCAGTTACCTGTGTCTGGTTAATTGCTGGGGTCATAGTCAACTCTGTGCTAATTTTCCACCAAGTTGTTATTTCTGTCTCTCTCCTTTCTTTTTTTTTTTTTTTCCTTTTCTCCTTTAGCAATGACATTTGCATTCCTTTTAGCAAAATACCAAGGTTAAACTAAAAATAATTCTGCCCATCAGTTTTAGATTAGGACTAGAGCAGGCACAGATTTACTGTAAATGTGTATGTAATGATTGCTGCACACGCTGCCAGGAAATTGCTACAGTCAGACATTTGAAGAATTAGATTAATGTTTTTTAACATAATCTGAAGTTAGTTTTGATCGCCAAGTGGTAACTGCTATTAATATCTGTGCAAATCCACCTTCTTTCATGAGAAATGAAGTTACATAGAAACGGTTTCCTTTCCTGAAACTGAGGAAGTTTTGAAACTTGGGTCGGTCGCGTTGGAAGTGTTCTGGGAAAAGCAGCAGCACCTCCCTGAATCCTGGTACCCCTGAAATCAACGAGCTAAAGCTTATTAAATTGTTTATTTAATTGTGGTAGCAAGGGGTTTGTCTCTGGTTCAAAGTGTGAGGTACTTAATGAAGTTTTATAAATAGCCCCTGTCCTTTTTCCTAGTGAAAGCACAGATTTGGTGTTTTGGAAGTTCAGTTTGTGTGTTTGCTGGGCTGGACGCAGTAGACCATGTAAAGAAGTGTTAATCCTTCCTCTTCCAAAATGCAGAGATGTAAAGGACGGCGATACAATGTGTAGCCCCACATTGTTATTGGAACCAGCTCTAATTACAAAATCCCATTCTCCTTTCTATTACCCCAGAAGGCCAAAGTCTACGGAAAGTCACCGGTTTCTCTGTTACCCTTTCAAAAGGTCTCAACATCCAAAGTATGAGATTTATTTTTGATCCCTGTGGCTCAAATAAAATCTGTAGTTTGCTTTCACTGTCATGGAGAGGGCTCAGTGAGATCAGCAGTGAAGTCACGCAAATGTCTTTTCCTCCTCAGTTTATCCATGACTCTGCTGTGGGCTTCTCGACAGCTGTAATTGGAACAAACTCATTTTGATGTAAGGGCATATAGCGAAGAGGATCTATGTGGGATCTTGATGCTCTACTGGGATGTATTTCAGGCAGCCAGTCTGCATGACCCAGCCATTTAACACCATGTTAACACGAAAAAAAAAAAAAACACCAACCCAACACATTAACAATATTCCCTTGACACACTGTATGTGTTCTGCTCTCCAGACAGCCACAATATTAATTTCCCTAAAACTAGCGGTGTACCCAGGGGACAAAACCAGCCTCTGAACAGATGTTGACTCTTTAGGCTTGAATGGGATAAAACATCATCGATGCTTACAGTTTTCTTCACTTAATATCTTTAATTGAAAGAGCTTTACGCGGCCCAAGATTCAGAAGTCCTGCTTGCTCAAAGCGAGGGCTTGAGGCTTTAATTTCTGAGCAGCCACAGCGTGTCTTGGGTCATTGATGTGGGTCCTTCCTTTCATCCATCTGTCTGGTAGCATTCCTACTTCACTCCTGGATGCCCCAACTCCCTGAGGAGCAGCTACTGAGCGGCCTGATGGCAGAGTTTATTGCTTGGTGCAGCCAGCACGAGGTTGGGGCTCCTTCTTCCACCTCTCTCTGCTTCTTAGGGACATCGGAGCTGTACTGGGAGCACATCTGCTAACCTGCCCTCAGCTCCAGTAGCTGTAGCCGTCCTGGTTCATTAATTGGAGCCATTGGAGCCACCTCGACTTGACCATCGTTGTGCCCACCCCTGCAGCTGGTTTACGAGCTGGGTGTCAGACCCTCTCTTCTCCACCATTAACAGATACAACAATGGTGATTCAGGTGATTCAGACACGTCAGGTGTATCCAGTCCCAAATTCTGCAACGTTCCTGAGAGTGCAAATGTTGTTGCAACAGCTCAAACAGGTGGGTAAATCACCATGTATTTGAGAAAAGTCACTGTCATTGACAGTGTCACAACATTCCCAGCCATGGGCTTTACTCAGTGTAATTTGCTGTGGGCTCTACTCACTGTAATTTATCACAAACTTTCAAGAGAGGCAGTAAAATTTGTTCAACACTTATTAATGTCGCTATAAAACTTCCATTTTTATTTGCAATGGCTTTGGCTAATAAGAGTGGATATTTCAGATAGACTTCTAGTTGGAACAAAGACAGTCTGTGAGATGTTCTCTTGCTGTCTGGTTTATTTTAAACCTACTGCAGTCTTAGCTTTCTTCGCTGTAGGTGGTAGGATATTTTTACAGACATTTGCAAAAAGATCTGAGTATTTTAATTTTTTCCAGTGTAGTGGGGCCACGTGCAAAATCGTGGATCAATTTCTTACTAATGAATGGGGTGCAGACTGAGAAATCCCTGTGCTAAACTCCTCTCCAGAACTGTGTCCTCCCTCTGGTTTGACTGATCAGTGACACTTGTGAAGCTCAGAGAGTGATTTATGATCACAGTGAGACTCGAGCCTCGCAGCTGAACTCCAGCCTTCAGTGCTCTTCTTAAATGTACGTATTTCCTATTCAAGACACTGACTCTTGAGGAACCTGGCTGTGCAGTTCACAGGTCCCTGGTACTGGGGAGGTGTCAGAGCCAAGCTTTACCCCGGGACCTGGTGCTGTGTCCTTCAAAAGAGCAGACCCTCATACGGCTGGGGACAAAGCTTGTTGCATGAAGGTCACAGTTATCTTGAAATCTGGGCAGTATCTGAGCACTCAGAGCCACTTTCCCACATCAGAGCTTTTCACAGGAAGCTATTAGGCTTCTCCTGGAAGGTTTTGCAGTGTGAGATGATGCGTTTAAGGATGGGTTTTGCTCTGCTTCCCCAGAGCTGGGTGATTCATTGCAGCCCTTGCTGCTCTACTCCATCCTCTCAGATCAAATGAGAGACCACTGAGGACTAAGGGCAGGGGTTTCAGAGCCCTGGGCCAGAGAAGGAGGAGGAGAACCTGAGAGGCTTGAATGCAATAAAAAGGGGTGATGTGAGATTTACCAAACGATGGCTGTAGGAGTAGAAATGCTTGTCAGAACCAGTCAAACCTCTGATCCCACATTTTCCAGCACGCCTAGGAGACTATTTTGTTTAAAAAATTATTTCTCTTTTTATGTACTTTATATTCTACCCACTAGGAATTGATTGTGTTTGCTACCAAAAAAAGGTACAATTTCATACCTTGGTACCCAAAAAAGGTACAATTGTACCACTGTACAGTTATGGACTGGTTTCACAGGTGTAAGTAGGTTTAAATAGCGGCTTTCATACTTTGTATTTTTAGTGGACTATGTATCTGTGAACAATTCGTGTGTATTGCTTCAGGGTAGCTTGGATCCATGCTCTGATTTCACCTGATTGCATTCATGTTGTACCTTTATGAGTCTCTGCAGGCTCAGTGCTTACAGTGGGGATTTGTCACTAGTGCTCAGTAACACAAAAGTTGCGTTTCTGCTTACACAGGGCTTATAGAATTAAAGGTATGCTAAGAATTGATCAACTACTTTTAAAGACTAAGTCCTGTAAGGCAATTAATTACCTACTCCTACTGGCAATACTTCCAGCAATGTGTTTATGATCATTAATACCATCTTGAAGGGATGTGTTCCTAACATGTGATGTATAATGCTGTCTTCTATGGACTTGTCTTCAGTTATAAACATTTTGCAAACCACTTATACATGCAGCTGTAATATAAAATGTGGTTGTAATAATTTGCAGTCAAAATCACCTCCTGTAATATGTCCTAAGATGAGCTGAAATGTTCTACTCTGTCAACCAGAGCTTTTAAAGAATTCCCCACTTCCTTTGGCTTTGAGAAAGGGAAGTTGTAAATTTGATTTTTGGAGTTGTTCAGCTCTGGAACTTTTAAAACATTTACTTCAGGTTAAAAAAAGTTCTGGTGTGGAGCTATTGTGATGGCTTTTACATACACTGGTGTGTTTCTTCCTTATGAGTGTGGAATGAGGAGCGGAGAAGATACATCATAAAATTAATTTATATTTTCAAAGCTCTTCTCCTACAATAGGAGCACAAAAAGTTGACCTTAAAAAAAACGTACCCAGAAAGTAGCTGCCAAGGAAAAAGCTTTCCATTCATTCACTGTTCAGCATATGTTTTTTTAATTTACTGGCCCTAATAGCTGACTTTATCTCTTAGCTAATTACCTAGTGACATTTAATTGAAATCTAAAAAGAGCCCAAGGGGCTAAAAATAATCACAAACCAAAAGCGAACGCACCACTTGTTTGAAATTAACACTGAGCAGCAAAGCGATTCCTAACATACCCTGCTGAGAACAACGGGGGCTTGGAGTCCCACGAGGTGGCAAATGTCTCTCCACCTTCCTGGGTCCATCCTTCCCCATTGTGGTGCCTGGGCTAATGGTGTAAGGGCTGTAACCTCCAGTAACGTGCTCAGGTACTGGGCTTCTGATGGCTTCATTCATTAAATGTCCACTTCAGTGTTTTCTGGAATCTTTTTCTTACTTATGGAGGGAGGACTTGGCATCCTGTAGAACCGGAGATGGTTCTCCATGCTCTCTTTGTTCTCCAAACCTTACCTTTGCTAAGTGAGTTGTGCCTTGTATTTACTAGGATTAACTCAAAACACGTGGATATCTTGCAGGATCAGAACTAAGATCAGGTTTTAGGTCTTAACGTGCCTTTCCTAAAGTGCTAGTGAAAGAACACGGGGGCTACGCCAAAATAGAAGAAAAAATCAGCAAGACCATTTCTTCCTTTATTTTGGGGCTATCTGTATGCCTTGGAGAGCTGATAAACCTTCGAAAGAACACGGGGGCTGCGCCAAAATAGAAGAAAAAAATCAGTAAGACCAATTCTTCCTTTATTTTGGGGCGATCTGTATGCCTTGGAGAGCTGATAAACCTTTCTGAGAAATCTGTCCTACACCTTGCCTAGCTGTTACACCTCATCTGCTACACATAGACAAGTATTTATTTCCCAGTTTCTTCCCAGTGGCAGTCGAACAGCAGAATGGATATTCTCTGGCTCTAGAAGGAAACAAAGTGAGCTGGACCATCGACTTTGAAAGTCTGAGAGCAGTAGAGAGGAGTCTAACAGGCAGTGATGGCAAAATGGTATTGTCTGGAGAGACACCACCTGCTCTCTGCACCTTTCTATCAGGAACTTCTGTGAGTTGTGCTGTGAATTTCTATAGGATGTCCACCACATTGGTATTTATTTTTTGCAGTGGTTCCCTCTGCAAGTCCTCACTGCGGAGCCTGAATTCAACGCGCTCGATACTTCACGAGCATAAATCAAGGCAGCAACCTCCTCGCCAGGGAGTTTGGAGTTTCCCTGCAGCAGCGGATGGCAGATGGATACAAGCAGACAGAAAAACACACGGAAACAATTGTGCGCTTGGTGCTCGCTCTGATGGACAGTGGTCTCAGCCCAGCAGCTGGCTGGCTGGCTCTGGGAGAGGAGCTTCTGTATTTGGAAGGTCAAGGCCTTCTTTCTCTCAAAGGCAGCTTTCACTCCCACCAGCCCTGCGAAGCCAACTTCCCTTCAGACAGAACCCCCCTCAAGGCTGTTCTAGTTCATGCCTCTCTGCAAGTCAGCAGAGAGTCTGTCAGCAAAGTTTTGATCATCAAACGCTCTCGTTTAGTAACAATAGAGATGGGAAGACGGCTGTTCCGCTTGGGCAACGCTCGCTCTGACGGGGAGGATGTGATGAAATTGCTCTCTGATTTGTAAACTAAACCAAGGCGATCTGGAATCACTGAAAAGGAATAAATATGAATGGCTCTGAGAGTGCCACTTGTCTGACTATAACCAGACTCGGAGCTGTTGTGCTGAGATCCCCCTTCCAGATTTGGATCTGGATGCACAGGGCCCATCTAGAAATAGAGCTGGGGAGGAAATAGCTTTCCCGTTCCGCAAAATTTTTTAAGATTTCAACCTTTTTCTCTTTCGCAACAGGATGAAACCGAGATCTTTTGAAGTATTTCATGGGGAAAAAAATAATGAGAGAGATTCCAAAATAAAAAATAGCTCAGAGACTAGATCACCTGGGCTATAGAAAACCCACATCCCTCTTTTGCCTGAAATACATGAGGAACTTGAGCCTACACTGTTTGTGTCCGAGATGGATATTCAATCTCCCAACCTGTATAACTCATCAGTCACCCTCCTGCGTTGAGTCTTCCTGATCTGTAGCAAAAAAGGTATGTCCTTGTTGTGTCATTTGTCAGCTGATGATCTTTGCAGTCACTGTGGATTAACTGCGACTGAAGATTTTCTGCTGAAATCTAAGTGATGATCCAACGCCAGGCTAAAGCCACCTTGAATCATTTCATTTTCAAAAGATGGCCATGCTTTGCCTCTGAAAACTCCTGTCCTTTGCCATGCATCAGGCCACGAACCTCCTGTAACCTAGTACCTCTTAAAATGAAGAGCCTTTTTCTGCTTGAGGCTGAGTGTTTCTGTATCTAAAGCAAATCAGTGGCTCCTGTTACAGCAGAAACACATCAAAATGTACAGGTATCCTGTGGGGATACCCTCTTGTACATGTGCTCTCCTGTCTGAATCATAATCTGAATTAGAGGTGAACTCTTGTCTATTGCTTGGAGGTGTTTATCCTGCAAATGCTGCTATGACTGTGAGAGGGACACAGCAATGTACTGTGGGTCACCCGGGATGACCGTGTCTGGTCATCTGCTGTTCTGAGGTACCTTTGAGGTCCAGCAAAGTGTCAAAAGCAAGAGTCATGGTTTATGGTCGGGACAATGTGTGAGAACTTCAGTTACCAGCATGTTCAGTCCAAAGGGAACAAAATGTAAGACATTATTTAATCCTACAGAACTCATTACTTCAAAATGCCATTGATTAAAAGACCAGGCACTGACTGAAGATCAAGATTCTTAAAACAAAGCTATTGGATGATTTGCCGTTTTTAATTTGTCCAATTGCCTGAATTGAGGATTAAAGGGACTTCCCTCCCTTCTCAGTGCTTGCTTTGGGTTTGCAAACGGCGATGTTCTCTTTACAGATAGGATGTCAAGGACAGAGGTCCAATTTGAGTTATTTCCTTTTATACAACATCACTAATTTTATCGTTTGCTCTGAAAACAATATGCTTTTTAACTTGATCCACAGCTAATGAGCTATAGGCATGCAAGCCAAGCAGGCCTGAATATGAAAACCAGACACCCCAGCGGAAAGCTCCCGGGGTTTCAAGCCTGCAGAACCTATTTACTCCTCTGAAATGTACATTTACACTTCTGCCCTTCACCCATCCCTTGGCAAGCGCAGGGCATATAAGGGCTGTGTGTGACCCTGATGTTTGGAGTTAATGTGGTTTCAATTGGTTTCAATCTGTTTGCCCTCCGCAAAGATAATAATTGCGCCCGTAAAGCATAGTCTGATCTAATGGTACCTGGAGCATCTCCATAACTGGCTTTGGTTTTAATCCTGGTCCAATTTCGGAGTCTGGTCTGAGTCTGAAACCTCAAGGTCTCTCTGAGTTTTCCCATTGCCTAGTAATTAGAGAATAGTATTAATCAGGGTTACTGGAAGGCGTTGGTTAAAGCCCCCGGCCCTCCTTGATTCACAATACATTATCAAGAGAAGGGAAAAGCAAACATCACGTTGTGTGGGATGAGCATCATGTTGTCTTCTGCCTAAACATGGAGCTTCGAAGAGCTCCATTTTGAATGAGAACCTGTAACACAGATAAATGCCAGCTTATTTCTGGCAGACGTCAAGTTCCTGCATTCCCAAGCAGAACATCCTCTTCCATGTCCTTAAACACCTCATTGCAAGTTTGAATTCAATACACAGAGAATTTAATTTTGACTGCACCAAACCAGCCGTTAGCTCCATTGCAGACCCAGGACTTGCTGGGCTGAGGTATTGAAGATGCCGGGAGTTATCTGCATTCTGCCAAAGCTCTTTTATGTTATTGCCTCTGGATACAGGGTAAGAAAATTGGTTTCCATTTTAGAGACTCCCCATGTCCCAGCGTATTAAAAAGTATAGTCAGTGTAAGGGAACACCAGGCATGTGTCATCCGAAACAGATCAGCCAGTTCTAGGTCATTTTACCCCATGTCCTTTGTTAATTGTTGTTTGTGGATCAGATTTTCATTTGCCCGTTTCTCTGTGGGTTCTGGGAATGGCTGGTATCTCAAGCCCATTTCAGCCTGTGTCTGGCTCTCCAAATTCAACAATCCAGATGTTTTTGACCATAGGCATTTTATAAAAGCCTAAAACAAATAAATACACGGTCCTATCCCTTCACCTCTCTTGGGATTAAATATTCCCAGAGTGTTATTAAGGCTAATGTGTGTTTTTTTCTCTTGAACAGCAGCAGCATGACTGGTGAATTCACACAGATATCATCATGGGCTGGTACATACCAGGGCTTGAGAATCGCAGCCCTAACAGGGGCTGGAGACCACGTCCTCCATCCCCTGCTGGGACCCTGCCCCATCCTGCGTCTGCCAGCTGATGTCAGCAGGAAAACCACGGCGTTGGAGCCCTCGCCAGCCTGGATCTGCAGCACATAAGGTAAACAAAGATCTTCCCTCCCTCCCTCCTCTGCGTCCCCTTCCCACCCCCAATAACCAACATTTACAAATGGGATGATTTGTAGCAACATCAGCGGAACTTTAAAACAAGCATTTCCCTGGCAGATTCGTTTGAAATGCCGAGTGGTTTTTATAATGGGGAAAATTAACCAAGAGGTCTTACATTTCTTTTCTGTTGTTGTTTGTAATCACGGTCAACAGAAACGTCATCTTGTAATACTTCGCCCACTTATCTTGCCACACGATTATTCATCCCAGAAGTGGGGATGGGAGGAAAAGAGGCTTCTCTGATTGTTATGTTTTGTAACCTCTTCCTATTTTTAAAAGGGATATAGTCCAGAGCCAAACTGTATGGGTTTAACTCAGCCCAACTTCACCTCGTTACCACCAGAACCTTTGTTAATGCTCACAGGTTCTGTCTGTATAATTAAAATAGCCTTGGAGCTGCTTTAAAGTATGTTCCTGGGGAATTAATGGGGCAGAGCAGGGGTTTGCTGCCCTCTCCAGCCAAGCTGTCTGTGCTGGGAAGGGACTGGGCTGCTCTCCATCTTTTTCCCAGTGGTGAATTGTTTGCCACCAGCTTGGGCTAGAGATACAAGTCCAGCCCAAGATCTTCCTGTACCTGAGTGGTTTAGCTGTAGGGGCAAGGCTGGGAAATTTGAAAAGTCCTTTTAAATGGTGAGTTGGAGAGTCACAGGAGTGAAGTAGGAGATTAAGGCAACCCTTGTGGTAGGTGTTGATGGGTGTAGCCGCATGACCAGAGTTATTTGCTCCTACAAAGAATAAGGGGAATGGTTTTATTGTCATGGCCTAACAGCACACTCGAGGGGTGACCTTTAGGCTTGAAAATTCAGAGTCTGATTCATCCATACGTTGCTCTGACTGTGCTGCAGCCCCAATTCTGATCTTGCTTTCCAAGGATTCCCTCCACCAACCAGTCGCTGAGGACATAAGGGCTGTTGATACCCATTTCTGAGCTACACAATAGGGTAGAAACCCAAAGTGGGGTGAGACACCTCACACTACAAACTCAGAGTATGATAATGTTGAATCAAGTCCTCAGTCATCTTTCTTTCTGGTTTTGTTCTGTGTCTCATCTAGGACTAGCGACCAGGGTACTAATTAGTGCCAGTGGAATAAAAGAGCCTAAATGCACACTTAACCACAAAAAATAGGTTGAGATTTCCCAAACAAATTTAGGAAAAGCCAGAGAATATAAATCAGCTGCTGGAAAGTTTAGCTAAGTTAATTGTGAGCTGCTTTGAAGTCAGTCTGTGTAAACAAACATATAGACATAATTATTTACCACCACTTTATTTAGGAATTTGCATGTGACAAAACACCAAGCTATTCAAAACACATTTCTTCCACTTTATTATTGTTTATAAATATCTCCTAGACTTCCCAGGAAAAATAAAACCCCTATCACAGAAGGCATTGTGTAGTGGGTTATAGAGGGAGCACGCTGGTTAGCGAGCTGGGTATAACCTGTGCGAGGAAGGAGAATGGTGGAATGAAGTCACCCAGTTAATCCGTTGCAGACTCGTTAATACAGCATGTGTCCAGGAGTGTCTTTCCATTGAGAAATTCTTCTTATGGCTGCATTTAGAGACACCAGCAGCCTTCGAGCTACCGTCACCCAGCACCATCGTTTGCTGAGCCCACTGTCCTTGAGAGTTCAAGGAATCATAGAATCATAGAGTTGTCCAGGCTGGAAGGGACCTCCAAAGGCCATCTAGTCCCACCCCCCCACAGTCAGCAGGGACACCCCCAACTAGACCAGGTTGCCCAGGGCCTCGTCGAGCCTCTCCTTGAATATCTCCAGGGAAGGGGCCTCAACCACCTCCCTGGGCAACCTGTTCCAGTGCTCCACCACCCTAGCAGCGAAGAACCCTCTCCTAATCCCGAATCTAAATCTGTTCCCCTCCAGCTTGAAGCCATTGCCCCTCGTCCTGTCACTGCAGGCCTTTCTAAACAGGTTCTCCCCAGCCTTCCTGTAGGCCCCTTCAGGTACTGGAAGGCTGCTATTAGGTCTCCCTGGAGCCTCCTCTTCTCCAGGCTGAACAACCCCAGCTCCCTCAGCCTGTCCTTGTAGCAGAGGTGCTCCATCCCCCTGATCATCCTTGTGGCCCTAAGGAGAGGACTTGTGGCCCAAGGAGAGGACTTACTCTGTGCTTTGACATCTCCCCTTGAGGGACAGCAGTGGGACCGTTCCCAGAACTTCTAGGGGGTTTGTGTTGCCTCTGAAAACCGAATAATCTCTATTTTACTGTGCTGTGAGGGTCATTTCTATGGGATTTGTTGCTTTATGCACGCTGGCTTCCACCTCTGCAGCTCTTGTGGGCAGTCTCCCACACAAGTAACTAATTAGTGTTTCTTGCTCCAGGCCACTCTCTGGTTCTGCAGTTCTTATACACCTGGCAATTATCAATGGCAGCATCCGGCTATCTGCAGTGGGTTTTAACGTCTTGTGTATAAATCTCTTCTTAAATTAAACCAACCATCCACCCTAAAATAAGAAATAAGACCCCAGTGCCTTGTCTGTGCTCTGTGCAGAGGATGAAGCGGTGTCTGCGGTGACACAGAGCAGCCGTGGGTCTGTCGTGCTGCTGCACCAGCCAGATGGGATGGGAGCACCATTACTGGGCAAGCGAGAAGGCAGAAGAAGGTAATTAAGGGAATCTGGAACAAATTCTCCCCATAGGAGCTGATGATGTGATGGTGACTGATGCCAGCAGAGACGCTGGTCCACTGAAGCTGATCTAAGATTTTGGGGTTATTGAGTTAAAAACTACTAAAGGGATATTTTCACCTTCAGCTGATAAGGAGATGGATGCTGTGACTAATTATCCTGACTGAAGAGCTTGTTAATAAATAGAAAAGCTTTCATAAATCTGGAGTTACATGTGATAGGACCCGCATCTTGCACTCAGCCTGGCTTTAATTGTGTTGTATTGGAGAAGGTTTCAGCTGGGGTGGGAGGGACAAAGCACACAGAACCAGTGACACCAGGGGGAAAACTAGGTCTCCCTTGTTTCCACCAAGGCTGAAGGGAGCTTGTCCTGTGTCTCAGCATAAATGTGTTAGGATAAAGGTGCTCAATTCTGATTCCACCTGGATCCACGGTAGCGACCCTCCTTAAGTCAATCCTATTTCTGATTAGGATCACTGAGATCAGAGAGCAATTCCTAGCGAAGAAATTCAGAAACAGCTTTAGGACCTGAAATCCTGTCCCTCTTTCTCCCAGTTTTCAGCTGTGTGCTTCATGTAGGGCAGGGCAGGAAGGACTACTAAGGCTGGGCTCAGGTCTGTCTTCCATTTCTGATAAATCCTTTCAGTCCCAAAGCACTTCCAGCTTACAAAAAAAACCAGCTCACATGGACAGCTGGGGCTGGAAGCGGCTGTCAGCGGCTGTCCTTCAGCATTAAAAGGACATTTTGCCAGTATCTTTATTCTTCCATCCAATGCCACCCAGAGCGGATTGGTCATTTTTTCCTCGGGTCATTTAAAAGACTTTGTCTCGGAAAAACTGTTCCAACCCATTTTTAAGCTCAAACTATGGAGGCCAGATGGGCTCCTACATCATGCTTCCAGGGAGCCTGGGTCTGCATCAGCTTATTTAAGGATTTCCAGCAGCGGCATAAGCCGACTCTGATCTCCAGAGGCATCTCCAGTGCAAGAACCATCACATCAAGGACTAGCTTTTGCTCTGTGCTGTGAGAAGGAGAAATATTGGGGTGTAGAAGGAAAGGGCTACCCTCAACGAGTGACCTCTAAATGGTAGGGCACAGTTTTCCCATTCCTTCATGATTTCAACACTTATTTTCTTCTCAGGGACAAAAAAAAAAAAAAAAAAAAACATAAATTGATCGTATGAAAGGAAAAGAAGGGGAAAAACCAGTGAGATTAAAAAATGTTGATTGGGTCACTTGAAACACTATTTCTCAAGCGTTTTGAAATAACTTGCTTTGATTTAATAGTAAAAGTTGTACAAACTTGTCTTAATGGAAATTCAATTTCTCAAGTAAATTACTCAAGTTCTGGAAAAAAAAAAAGAAATTTGTGTTCAGTTTGAAAAACTGAAAAGAGAAAATTCAAAAATTTTTTTCAGACAAGGAAGTTAAATTAAGAAAAGACTTGAAACCAGAGGAGAAATGTATTAAAAATGTTTTCCATCATGTTCCCGTATGTGCTGAATGCCAAATTTTCTAAATTTTTAACCTGAAGGAGACATGGTAAATGCACACTGTCCCAGCCAGATTGTCATAGCAATCTGTAATTTTTAAATGGATATTTATTATAGCCTGAATTCTGAGAAAGGAAGGGATCCTGCCTAGCAAGCAGGACAGTCTTGTTTCATTGGGGAGAAGAAAATAACTGAAAAACCTCAAATAGAAGACATTTGTTAAGGTTTTACATGTAATAGGAAGCATTGTGTGTTTTTAAACAGGGTGCAGTTTTAGTGGCTTAATCACAGAATGGTTAAAGTTGGAAGGGACCTTAAAGATCATCGAGTTCCAACCCCCTGCCCTGGGCAGGGACACCTCCCACCAGCCCAGGTTGCTCCAAGCCCCCTCCAACCTGCCCTTGAACCCCTCCAGGGATGGGGCAGCCACAGCTTCTCAGGGCAACCTGGGCCAGACTCTCACCCCCTACAAAGCAAAAAAGTTTTTCCCCAAATCTCATCTCAATCTCTCCTCTTTCAATTTAAAACCATTATCCCTCATCCTATCACTACGTTCCCTGATAAAGGGTCCTTCTCCATCTCTCCTGTAGGCCCCCTTTAGGTACTGCGATGAGAAGGACCATTGAGTTTGTGAGGAGGCACAGGGAAGTAGGACATGGAGAGAAGATTTCTCCAAAGTCTCAAGGAGATTGTGAGCTGTGGATTCAATACCAAGCTCCTTTGCTGCAAATTCAACACCAAGCTCCTTTCCTAAGGTGTGGTCCTCCTTTCATTTTTCTCTCATCAAATTGAGTCTGAAAAATCGGTTGGTCTTGCAAAGTCTCTTCCACCGGTGGTGAAAAACGCTCCCTGGGTGAGTCAGGGCTGGACCTGGGCCCCAGAGGACCGTAAAGCAGTTGCCACGTGTGCTTCTTGCTGCTCTCAAACATGGGGGCATGCATGTATTTTTAAGAATGAAACAAAACTATGGTTCCCTCCCATGGTCTGGGTGCCGGTATAATCACCAGCACTCTCTAGACCTGTTTAGACCTGTATGACATTTATTACAGCTCCTGTGTTTTTCCGCCAGTGGAAATGGAATCAGCTTTTCAACTCTTCTGCTTTCAATAGTGGCGCCAACACTTGTCTTCTGTCAGGGAAATACTTGGCCGTTTCCGTTCGGCAGTATTGTTTGCAAATAAAGACTGCCTTTGTCTTGGTTTGCATTATGGATTGAAACAACTTCACCAGACTAACTGGGAACTGTTTCTCATTTCTCTTGCTGCCAGGAATCACAACCATCTCTCTGAATGTTCAGCCTGAAGAATGTTGGAGGGATCCCGCGTTGAGAATTAAAGCAGCAGGGCGACATACGTCATGCGCAGCCTGAGAGGTAATGTAAGATATAGCTTGAGCAGCTCTTTTTTGATTGTTTTTGCCACATACAAGTTTCATCAGGTCTACAAAATATAGGGCTTTGATGCTTCTATCCAGCTAAACTCAATGATAGCAGGCTAAATGCTATAAAACTCCAGTGCTTGGGTTACTCCTTCTACCCCTTTTACAACTTCCCCGTGCGTCGTCACCACCCAGGGAAAGAAACACCTAAATTTAACTTGCCACCTCCCAGAATAATTTCCCAGACTGAGAAAGGGAACTGAGCTACCGTCACAAGAACTTGGTCAGGAAAAGAAATGCCTTATCCTTCTTTCCAAAGATTTCCAGATGATACTCATCTGACGTCTTGCTCGGAAGCAACAGCTACATTTTAATGGGCTCTTTGGTTATTTCTTTCCTGCTTCTGTGTTCTTAATGATAAAGGACAAATAGGTAGATATGGTGCCTGGGTGAGCAAATTCTCATGGAACTTCTCCAGTTCAAAGGGATGGGTTAGTTTTCTTTTTTCTTTCCAATGCTACTTCATGCATCATATGACAAGACACATCTGCTCAGTGACTAATATAAAGGGAATATCCCATGCGTGTAAGAGGCACAAGCCTGCCTCACACTCAACCTTTCTGCATTTTTTTCAGGGGCTGGTTATGCAATAAATAAATGGGGACAAATTCATCCCAGGGAAGGACTTTTAGTCAGCTTTGAAAGCAGCAATTTGGCTTGGAAAGAATATCCAAGATCAAAAATAATAATGAGTGCATGTTACTGCTGACAGTCCTGGAGACAAGAATTCTCCATGCATCCAGAGCCAACTTCTCAAGTGCTCTGTCCTTCATATCTTAGCTCTTACATATGGAAAACCCTCGGCAGAGGGGGAGGAAGAAGGGGGTGGGAAGGGTTTGTAAGAACAAATGCCTCGAGATTTGGCTTTCAAGTGGCCAGGCCAAGCCTCAAAAATCAGCGGTGAGGACATTGATGGCCCCCTCCACTGTGTGCTCCAGAGCTGAGGGATCCCATGGGGAAAAGAGGAGGGTAGAGAAGTGGGGCCATTGATGTCTTCCTCCTGGCTACGGTGCCAATAAAACACCGGCCATTTGGCTTTTGCAATCCATATGCTGGTGCTGTAGGACCTCCCTGTAGGCCACCGAGCAGCCAGCTGAAGGGAATGGCATTTGGGCTGTGCCATCTGGAGTTGTCAGTTTAATGATGTAGGGCTCAGGGAACAGTTTAATAAATAAATCCAGCCAGTAGCCCTAGCAGTCCTTGGGGCTTTGCAATACTTTGGAACAGTTGTGCAATAAAGAAGAAAATAAGAATGTATTGAAAAGGAGTATTTCATCAACTAGAGGCTGGGGAATAAATCAGAGAAAACCATGTACTGAAAGTAATGTATCTGCTAGGTTTGGCTGGACTTTGGGGTTTGTTTTCCTTTTTTTTTTTCCTATTCACAAATTGTTCATCTGCAAATTGCGGTCCACGGCTTTAAATGGTGTATAACTGCATCATGCTGTTAAAGTTTACGAACCAGTGTCACCAGTGGAGCTCTGTTACTTCCTCCAGCTGAAGTGTTGGCCTTACGTATGTTTTTATGACCTTTTTCATTATTCTTGATTGTTTGATGATGATGACAATATATTCCTTCCTTTATGTAAGTGACCTGCTCCATCTTTTGTTCTCATTTTTGACAAATTGAAATTCAGAACAGAAGTAATCGCTGGCATAACAGATCTCTTGGGATAAGGGAGGGGAGTGCTCCAGGGAGAGAGGACAGGCTTAGCTCATAGCTGGATAATCTGCCCATGAATCACCATCCATCGCAGGAGGAACTGCATCTATGGAGCCCATCTCCATCACCTCATCCCCTGTAACACCAGTGGCACAGGGATTCTGGGAGCTCAGTGAGCACTGGGGCGATGTTACTGGTGGGAATGGGAAAAGCAGAAGAGAAATGTGTACTCCTGGGAGAGTTGTGAAGCTGTGAAAGTTTGTTCCTCTTCCAAAGGTGAGCCAAACAGTTGAGCGCTGAATAATTTGCTCGCCACTTTGCTCAAGTAATTTTGGAAGCTCTGCATCTTCTCTTTCTATAGGTGAGTTTTAATATTCTCAGCTGGGGGCAATTTAAACAAGCCAGCCCACCCCCCTCCATGGAGCTCTTGCATATGATGACATTTAGATGCACTTTGTTGTACATAATGGCCTGCTTTTCTGGGCTTGTTTAGAAAGGGGATATTGTTCCTGGCTGACTGTTTCCCATTAAGACTTTTAACAAAGTATTTCTAACAGTCTGCAGTCAGCTCTAATGATTATCAACCCCAAGCTGTAGCTTTAGCAGCTCGGCTGTTCCGGTGTCAGCCTTTGACTGAAGCTGCAGCTCAGTTTTTACTGACCAGGGCTATGGATTTATCCTGCTTAGCCGCTCCTTTGAAGCAGGCAGGCAGTCGTCACAGCTTCAGTGGAAAGAGGAGGGTAATATTGTGAATGGCAAGGTTCCAGATTTTCGTAACCGAAGCCGTGGGATGATCGCCTTTTGTTTAAATGTCAGAGGATCATAGATGTCAGAGACGAGAAACGGCCTTTTAGATCATCAAATCTGCATCACAGCATGGAAGTCATCAAGAAGGGAGCGTGAGCATCAGTGTTAGCCCATCAGAGTTACAGAGAGTTCCCAGTTCATCCCAACTGAACCCAGCTGATGGAGGGGCACAGGGCATGAAGCATTCCCTGAAGAATTTTATTGAATAACACATATGGCCATATTTTATATTTCACAGTTAAAGTAATATGAACTATGTTAGGAATTAACATGAAGAAACTTTGGAGCCCGAGCTAATCATGGTTCTTTAAAGTATAGGCAACGAACCATATCCTGGATATAAAATATTTCCCAATAGCTATTATAATACAAGCAGCTGTACTTTGATTCACTGCTTAGCTCCTACACTGAAAAGAGCTTTAAGATCGATGCTACTGCTCCTGAAGGAAGGGATTGCTTTCTGTTGGCAGCAGCACAACATCCATTTCCACCAGCTGAGAATCCAGCCAGGATTTCTTTAATACTAATACTGTTAAGTAACTCGGAATAACTGTTACCCCTCTTCCCTTAATCTTGCTAATTGCAAACTGAGAGTATGTCTAAACCTTATCTTCCTGGGCTTTGCTCAAGTACAGGGTGGTCGACTTTATTATCTAGATTTTGGGGCTCCATTTCCTTCAGGCAAGTTAAGAGGTAAAGCAGCGCTGCGAGGCTGCAAAGTTCTCCTCTCCCTGGTTCAGAGATGGTAAAAGGGAAGTGCTGAGGAGTTTAGTTGAGCTGGTTTGTGAATTCTCTGGCAGAGAAAGAACAATTATTCTTCCTGACACCTTAGTTTACCCACCAGATTAGCCTCTCTCTCTTTTACTCTACACTTATTGTCGTCTCTTTGTTTTTTTTTGTTTTTTTTTTTTTTTTTTTTTCCTTGGGTTAAATTTTTTTTTTTTTTTTTTTTTTTTTTTTTGGTAATACTTTATATTAAATAATTATCCATAAGGCCTGTTTTAAAATATGGTCATCCCTGTAAGCGCTTGAAAAAAATATAAATGTGTTTGATATTTTTTTTTCATTTTGTGTTTTTTAAAAATGTGCTTTGGCAGGAGTTGTGATTTTTTGGTTAGTAATCCACTTATTTTGTGGTTTAGAAAATATCTCAAATAACAACTTGGACACGTTGTTGACTGTCATTGTTGGCCGCTCATGTGGCACGAGGAACATGCAAGGAAACACGTCCTTTCGTGTTTAACCCCCCCTTCCCAACCAAAAAACCCATCCACTTCCTACCATGAGCATACCTTTGGGGTTGGAGAGGGGCTGCAAACTTCATATAAAAATACTCACAGGTATGCAACCTTGACAGATAGAAGCACAAATATATGGAGAGTGTTGTGTTTATGTCTCTATTTCTGTATTTCTCTACATGTCAGTGTAGATCTCTGTCTTCACAGTCAAAGATTAAAAAGTACACTTTTTTAACTGGAGGTATATTTGTTCCTATAAATAGATTTGCCTGTTGCCTGCCACATAGCTCAAATACTGGTTAGATAAAAGCTCACTTTTTCTTGCTTTTATTTTCTGTAAACTTATGAACTGGTGGGAGCATTTTTTTCATAACCCGTAGATTGAGTCAATATGCCTTTTTTCTCAAGGATGAGGAAAAGAAGCTGAACAAATAGCAGCTGTCTTTCAGCAAGATGCATACGATGGCTGTAGGATGTTTGAGGATGTCAAATTTCATTGGAAATAACAAGTTTATTTGCATATGTTTGTTCGTGCTTGTGGTTACCAGAAGAAAAGTTGGGCTGAAGACGAAGGCTAAACCCTTAGAGAGCAGATGTATCATATAGTTGGAGTAAGCCTCTTGTATATATTTATGGTACATTCTATAGGTCCCAGTCAAGATCTTGGCTCCCTCCCGCCAGGCACTGCATAAACAATTTGTGAGAGCCTGACTCTTCTCCAAGGAGCCTAAATAGGCTGAGGAAACAGTTTGACAGAGGAATAATTATTAGTTCCTTTCCACAAATAGAAAAACAGGCAGAGGACGAGGAAGTGGCTTGCCAAAAATCGTGTATAGCAAGGGTGACAACCCGGATCCCCCAGGTCTCAACCCAACGCTTTCAAACAGAAGATCAGAGGAAATAGGTGCATATACCTCTATAAAGTAGAAGTTTGGGAGTCTCAAGTGGGTTTTCGGTCAACTCAGGTTATGGGCTTGGAGAGCAACAAATTTTGAGTGGGGACAGAATGCGAAGGATGCAGAAGAAGTCAGGTTTTATCATCCTGCTGGAAAAAAGAGAAGCCCAAATATTATTAATGGCAGCGTCATTGTCGAGTGGTGCCTGAATAAAGACCGCAGGGCTCTAACCACACTTTCGAACCCCTGTCTGCACAGACCATTGCAAACTGTTCCGTGGAAGGATTGCTGCCACCCGGCACCAGACCCTGCTCCGCTTCCTCGCTCCATACTCACCATCAAAGCTATCATTCATGGGTAGGTGTAACAGGGCAACCTCAGGCTTGAATTCATTATGAAACCCCTTGGAGTCGAACCAGCCTGGACAACCAACCTTCTGTTCGGCTGCTTCAACGTACATTTTTATTAGGGAACCAGTATGGACTTCCTTCAAAGTGATTCATAGGTCATCTTCCCTAAACTGTGGAGATTATCCCACTCATTTCTTGCTCTTTCCCCATGTTCTCTTATGGACTGTCATTCGAAGAGTAATAAATCTGGCTCCAGTCACCAGAGTCTGTGGTATGTATTAGATGGATGGAGAGTCTAAACTGTTCAACGACCGTCTTGTTTGGAGGCTGTTTTGAATAACGCTTTTCTATTATTAAAATCTTTGCTAATTATTCAGTTCTATTGTGGTGGTGCCAACAAGGCCCAGCGCTGCAGCAGGACAGCAATAGGCAAGCACACAGTAAAATATCTGTCCCTGAATCCTGACTTAATACTATAATAGACAGTTAATTAACTCTCATAACTAAAGAGAGGGCTGGAATGCTTATAGGACGTTTTAGGTTGGGATGGACGTCGGTGTGGGTCCTCTTTTGGATCCTCAGCAGAGGTGGGAAAGTGCCCTTTAAAGGATCCAAGCTCTCAAGACTCAGGAAATAAACTTCCATATGGCCTTGAAGAAAATCCTCACACTACGTGAAGTTGGCTGAATTTGCTTCTTTCAAGTCTTTTTCTATATGGAAACCAGTTTTAATACCACCTTCTTATAGGTATAGTAAGCTTTTGGACACATTCAGGCTGTGTTAAGTTGTTAAATATTTGAAGTCCTGAGTATTAGTCCTTCTACTGATTGCTGTTATCTTCAAAAAGATAGCGAGAGAGCTTTAAGCAGTGTTTTTACTTCAAAGCCCTCTCTTGTTCCTTCCAATAGAAAGCTGCTCAGAAGGTCAGAAAAGCAACAGTGAAGTAAGAAGTGTCTGTGATATAAAACCTCCCGTGATTCCCAGAAATTAATAGCTCACTGGTGCAGCTCACAGTGGTGCTTGTGCCAGCAAATTCACACAAAGTCAAAAGTGTCAGAAAGATGTTCGTCAAGTACTCTACGAACTTAAAATAATAATAATAAAAAAAAAAACAAACAGAAAAAAGCCCCAAGGGCAGCATTTGAAAAGATATTCAGGATCCCAACTCCTTGTGGGTGCTGTGTACTTTCTGCTACATCCAATACTCAGCCAACCAAACCTCAGAAGAGTCCTTTGACTAATGTTTCTCATATTCTATGTCGGTAACTAAACGTAGACTCTGAAGTGAAACACCTGTAATAGGGACACTCTTACCTTCAGCTTCTCTGCCCGAGTGCAGTTTCTTAGTCACTGGACATTCCTTGTGACTTTGATGGATCCTATAGAGTGTCTTAAAATACATCATACTGAATGGTTTGGGTTAAATTCAGCACCGAGGTGTCACCTCAACCCTCCGGCATCTGGAGGGACAAACCAGGTCAACTCAAGTTGTCTACTGCGTTCCAGAAAGGCATTTCAGGTTTCCTACAGAAGTTCAAACAAATACTGCAGTTGACGTAATTTATTGTAGAGGGATGTTGGGGACCAGAGGGGAAAAGTAACTGGAAGTGACTAAAAAGCCGGAGCCTAGAACTTCTGACATGGAGGTGGATGACCAAACCACCATAATATCCTTTTTTTCCATGTAAATAACATCTGACGATGAAGACAGTGGAATTTTACAGTGGTTCATAAGCAAAGTAGATTTTCAGGTTCAGTAACATCGCAGATCAGTAGTTGCTGTTTTCAGTTCCCAGGTTAATTTTATGGAATATTTTGCATTGTGCCAGACTCTAATTAATTCCAAATGATTTCTGCTTTTCCTTATTTCTTTCCCCTTTTGCATGTTACTGTCTTACAAAGGAACTAAACTCTCAATTTTCTCTAAGACCGGTAATTATATGCATAAGTGATGAGAAATCTCAAGCATTTTTCTGCAAGCCAATTACAGACATTTAGGATAAGGATAATACACATCCTTAAAAATACATTAAAAACTCATTTAAAGAAAAGTAAATGAAATAACATTGCTAAGCTACTGAAGAGAAATTTCAAGGTACAGTTTTAGAGGACACAAAAACCTTCTTGCTTTTTTGCAGGATATTTTCAGACTATGATTTCTAATTTATCTCAAGGAATTGTGACTTTTTTTTTTCAAAGCCAACTGTTTTACAGGAGCTTGTTGAACTAAATATCAGGCTGCTTGCACGCTGCCTTGGATGAAGCACTTTGTAGTTTTAGGGTATGCTCTTGCACTCGATTTTGTAAGAATCCTTGGGATAAAAGATAGAGACACCAACTTGAGTTTTCAACCTCTTAGGATCATACACGTAACATGTTGGAGACAGTGCCAAAAGATGCCTAAAAACCTCTGAGCAGAGGGACCTGTTCCTTTTTGCACCCAAGAGGTGGAACCCAAGTGGAGATTAACTCATGCAGATAGAAGGATCTGCCCTGGTGTCCCTGTAGGTCTGCTGAGAAGAGCCAAAATCACCACAGATGCTCTTCATCACGGTGCTGCTGGTGAGTCTCTCCCTACCATTGAGGACTGAAGAATGTCTACAACTTCCCAAATTCTACTTGTTGCCACTTGGGCCCGTGCCGGAAAAATTGTCTTCCATCTCCCCACTTCATCACAGCATTAATCAACCGGTGCATTGTTCAGATCTCCCTCTTCACCGCTTCAGCCTGGGAGCTTTTTTTCATCACATGTGAACACGCTCGGATTTATTAAGCTCCTGAATCTCAAGCAGAGGGCTGAAGAAGTTGCTGGGGCATTTCTTGGTGGCAAAACACTCGCCCTGCCCTTGTGTCAGGAAGGTCAGGCTGGTCCTCCTGTCCCACAGCGGCAGCTTTTGGAGCCGAGTGTCAGGGTATATCTTCAGGAGAAGGTGAGGGCTCTGTCAGACTTGGAGAAAGTCACGGACTATAGGGATGGTTCATATCCTGAATTTGTGGGCTCACAGACCTACGAAGAAGCGGGTCAAGGATTTAGCTAGAGATGAGGCAGTGAGGTTTCTCTGCTGCCTCTCTTCTTCTCTCTGTTTGCATTCCCGTCGTTATTGCGCCAGTGATTTCCTTCACTTGCCTCATTTGTGATAATGATAACATTGTAAATGCTTGCCCTTTCGAAGAGCGGGAGCCCTTTGAGTCACAGACCTGCTCTGCTGAATCAGAGCCCTTTTCTTCCTTTCCTGTGCTGTCTTCTTCCCATCCTGCCTCCCTGTTCAGGAGCCTTGCCAGCTCCCGCATGACAGCGTTGAAGCCTTGCTTTAAAACAAGAGTTTAAAGGGATAAAAAAAAAAAAAAAGAAAAAAGAAAAAAAAATCATTCAGAAAGCAACGGCTACAAAGAGCAAAGCATCGCTGCCTTTCTGTGTGCATCCTCCCCCGTCCCCCTGGGAGCCAGGAGCGGAGTGACCCAAGTCAATGCATGAGAGTTTAATTTGAACAAGTTGCTGGCATGGCTCTGGGCCAGCATCCCCCCCAAACCCCCCCCCTGTGCTGGCTCCCAGGCCCCCCGGAAAGAGCAGAGCGGGGGTGTGGGGCTGAGTCAAGGGCTCGGATGCACTTTCTCAGCTGGGAAGTCCATTGGGGTTAGTGTGTTTGAGTGGGGATTTCTGTCTCATTCTTATTGATCTGTTTTGGATACCAGGCACCGGTGTTTTTCCCCAAGGGGGAGGTTGGGGGGTGTAAAAGGGCTGAGGTGAGGGAGGGAGAGCACAGATGATGAAACAGGATGGAGCAAAAGCTCAACGAGCCCGAAAATAGGAGAGTGAAAACATGGAGAGGGTTGAAAATAGTGGGGGAGGAGGAGAGACAAGGGGAAACGGTTTTAAATTGGAAGAAAAAAGATTCAGATTAGATCTCAGGAAGAAATTTTTTACTCTGAGGGTGGTGAGACACTGGAACAGGTTGCCCAAGGAAGTTGTGGATGCCCCATCCCTGGAGGGGTTCAAGGCCAGGCTGGATGGGGCTTGGAGCAACCTGGTCTGGTGGGAGGTGTCCCTGCCCATGGCAGGGGGGTTGGAACTAGATGATCTTTGAGGTCCCTTCCAACCCAAACCATTCTATGATTCTATGAGACATCAAAGATGGTTGTGGTAAGGGGAGAGAGAAAAAAGGAGGAGGAAAGAAAGGGGAGGAGGAGAGACATCAAAGATGATTATGGTAACAGGAGAGAGAAAAAAGGAGGAGGAAAGAAAGAGGAGGGGAGAGAGAGGGCAAGGTATGGGGCAGGTGGAAACAGCACGGGGCTGCAGGGCTTGGTTTGTTGGACGTGCTGAGAAATAGGAGTTGAGGGACATTCTTGCTGTGTGCACTGGGAAAACAACAGAGAAACCTCTCTCTCTTAAGTAAAGAGTGATTAAGATGGGGAGGAAAAAGAGTAAGGGGATGATGCAGCAGGGGAGGAGGAGGGTGACGCAGTAACGGCGACAGGGGCGTACGCAGACGGAGGGATGGGCAGTGGACGCAACCAGAGCTGTTATAAACATCCTGCCTAGAAAGAATCTTGCTTTTTTGGATGTTTCGGTCTGAAATTGGTCCAGCTAAGATCTCTCCAGAATAACAAATACTGCAATGGAAGTTTACTCCTCCTTCCCCCCCTGTGCACACACACACACATTGTCAATCGTTATTTTGGCCAAACATTTCTATGACTACGCTCCCTTCCCTAAAGTCATGTTGTGTTTATTATTGCAGCTAAACAGTGAATTTTCTAATAGCCTTGTTATACATCCTTTTAAACGTTTTCTCTAATATTCCAAAGAAAATTCTTACAAAATCCCCCTCAGCGAGAGAGGGGCCAGATCTCTTGGGCAGATCAGCCAGGCACGTTTTCACTGCCGTGTGTTTTACAGACCACGGTCACTAAAAGCAGGACTAGAAAGCCATGAGCAGGATTTTCACAAGATATTCAGCTGCTGAGCTTGGTTACTATCAACTTGATGTGCTTATTTATGTATTTGGACTGAAATTGCACCCTATTTTTTATTTCCTTATAACTTCAAGGCAACGAAAAGCGTTTGGTTTTAAATCCATGGGTAAGAGATCTGAACATCTGGGGATTTAGAGCACGACCATGTGGTCCTCTTTCATATCAAACTGAGCAGTAACTCACAGGAGCTTTACAGAATGCTATGGGGTTGGAAGGGACCTCTGGAGACCATCTCCTCCAACCCCCTGCCAGAGCAGGTCCACCCAGAGCAGGTCCCACAGGAACGCGTCCAGGTGGGTTTTGAATGTCTCCAGAGAAGGAGACTCCACCACCTCCCTGGGCAGCCTCTTCCAGGGCTCTGCCACCCTCAAAGTAAAGAAGTTCCTCCTCATGTTTACCTCCAAAAGAACCTGCTTTTCCGTTGTTTTATGCTGCACAGAGTCATTAGTACTCATGAAAACTGCTGCCTTATAATTAGAGTAGAAATTGTCCACGCTTGGTGTTCCTAAGCCTGAGAGCACGTTTCCTGCCAGAGGTTAACGACAAGGCACTCACCCGCCCGCTCAAAAAAAGGTAGAAGAAATCAGAATTCACCACCATGGGCAGCTTTGCTCCACAGTGAGTACTTAAAGTTCAATTAAGTTTGTGGTCGTAGAGATGCCATCGGTCTCTAATCACATCCTGCTTTGACGTTAAATGGGTTTTGTTTTCCAGTTCTGGGAGCCATGGGCTCCAATCCCTTAGATTAGGCACGTTGTTTGTTTGAGTATCCTTTGAATGTTTGTATGGAAAGCTGCCTTTTGATGACAAAATAATAATAGTAATGATAATACCTTGATGTTAGATACTGCTTCCTGCAAGTATTTTTCAAAGTGTTTGATATCACATTTGAAGTCCTTAAACAAATCACTGCCCTAGCCCTTTGTTCCTCAGGGACACGGTGCCCAAAGTGGGAAGGGGAAGGCTCACACTCTAGCAAGAGTGACTCAGGTTAAATACTAGGGAAAACATCCTAGCAATAAAGGAGCAAAGTTTTCAAAAGAGCTTAAACTTCACATAAGTTTACAAAGGATTTATTGCTTTTTAAGAGCAGTTTCCAGCCCGAGCAGTTCTTATGAACAGGCCTAACAAAAAACTGCTTTTGGAAATGACATGGACTAAACTGCTCCTGTCTCAGAAGAGGGGACTGGACGTTGACCTGGAGTTCCCTCCTGACCCTGCTTCTATGAATATCCCCACTTTATACATGGGAAACGAAGAGAGGGAGCAGTGAAAGGCCACGTCCAACGTCACAAAGCAAAACTGCCAGTAGAACTTAGGTCTCTTCTCTGTGGGGGCAAGCAAAAAAAGAGGGAAAAGAACAACAACAAAATGAAAAGTAAATAATGGATTGATGACAGGCTTTTCCTGCCTCTCAGTTCCAGGCTTTCCTGCATTTCTTCAGATGCATTTGAAAGGAATCTTTACCTACAGTTCCAGAGTAGATCAGCTCATCCAGACCAACTTATCTTCTCTCCCAGCCCCTCAAAATCTTTTTGTATGGATCAGAAAGCCCTTGTATAGCCAGAGGAATGCTTGTTTCTGGGCCATTTCACCTGTATGTGATGGATGATGTACAGGAGTTATGCAGCACAAGCTCACACCAGCTTCAGGCAGAAAGGGACAACAGAAAGGAGCTGCTGAAACATAAGAAATTCTTTGGCCCATGCAATTTTTCCCAAGCCAACAAAATCTATTTTATTCCTTATGAATTTTTTGGTCCCTTTCAGAAAATAATTGAAAATGCAAACCCTATATACTGAGCAATTAAGAATTAGAGGGGAGTATAGGTCCTTGCAGTATTAGTGGTTTCCACTCATTTGAAAATAACTGCAGACTAAGATAAATATCAATTCCAACAGCAAATTTTGTTTCATTTTGAGGTTTCAGTCACTGTCCTCCTCCAGTTTTAGCATCGTTTGGTATTCAAGAACTTGAAATTAAGAAAATGCTGCTGGTTTTGAACTGGGTTTCATCCATTAGTCACAGCACTGGGGATGCTGGTGAGATTCTCAGCTCAGATAAGTTAGAGACTGTCTCTCCGTCACCAACTACAACCTCTTTCCCACTAAATCTGAAATTCTGTTGAATTTGGAGGGAAAAGCAAGAGGACATTGCATGTAATGAGCCCGTGGATGAAATTCCTACTTGGTTAAGCCTGAATCAAACCCCCAGATCTGAGCCTGGTCTCCTAACCTGGATCCAGTTTCAAATCAAGCTGTTCCCAAGGAACGGGCTAAACCAGAGAAGTCAAGGCTTCGGGACTGGTAGAAAATCCTTTTGGAACTTTCTTCTCTCATTTTCTTGCAGAAACTTGAGGTTTCAAACTAAATTGAAAACATTCACGGAAAGCATGTTTGCCTCAATTTTTTCATATTTCCACCAGAAAACAGCAAATCCAGTTCTATCTGCAAACAAATAGCGTCAACTTTTTGTCAAAAAATAATAATCGCAAACTGGAAAATAATAAGTTTTTGATGCAAAGTCATAATTTTCCATGGGAAAACCTCCAAATTCCATTTCAGGGCATGTCAGCATTCTAGATGAATAAAAAAACAGATACAGGCAAGGTTTAAACTGGCTCGCTCCGGTACCAGTAAGAGTCTAGTACTGGCAGCATGAACTCAACATGGACTACTCTACCCACTTCTCCAGCAGAAATCAGCTCCACGCACAAGCTCCTATTAATACCATGTTGGACAATGGCTCTGAGCCATCTTTTCCTGTGCTTCTGGCCAATATCTTCAGAAGAACATTAATGAACTCAATAATAAAATCAGTTAATCATGTCCCATTCTGTCTTCAGTACCAGATGTTAGATGGAGTTGGAAGGGGAGCACTGGGGGTGAAGAAAACTTGTGATTTTCACCCAGTTGGGGTTTATTGTGCACCTGATCTCTTCTCTGTGTCTTCTTTGATGCAGAGAATCTGCAGAAGAAGTGAGCCACCGGTTCTTCTTGCTTTGTGAGGAGGAGCAGGTAGTGTCCCTGGTTTGGGGAGTCTGAAGCAGAGGGACTCAGAGAACGTCGGGCGGGAAGTGCGCGAGGAAAGCGGAGAACAGGGCCCAGATCTCTGCCACCTCCCATCTCTTAACAACAAAGTGATATTTTCTCTGGGCAGGAAATTGGATCTCGGTCTTTAGAAGCAAGACACGCTAGAGAGCAACTGCCTCTCTCCTGGTCAGACATATGCCAGTAAGTGTTGGCATTAGGCACAAAGAGAAAAGGACAAGAGATTTTCCTATTGACCTTTGCAAGCTTTAAAAAGGGCTCCCATTGGTAATGCTAAAGGCAACATACATTCTTGTTCAAAAGAGAAGTCCCTCTAGCAAGTTCCCGATGGATAATAGTGGTGTTTACTTAAGGAAACTGGGTAATCACAAAGGTTATTTTTTATTGGGTGCCATCCTTTTTAGCATCCTCGTACACAGCCGACGTCAATGGGTGTCATTAACAATGACTTGTAAAAGGATACAGCAGTTGCTAAGGAAACCTCTGTTGCACAGGAGCTAAACAAATAATGGCAAATTAAGCAGGGAGCAGAGGCCACAGAGGGCCTGATTCTGCAAATCTTTACCCACACGGACAGTCTTGGGCTGCAAAAACTGGTCTCTGGACTTTGCCAGGAGATGTTCAACCCCTGGCACAGGAAAAAGTTTGGAGATGCAGGTTCCTTGTCAGAGACTCCGCAAACTTTTATACGTTCGCTAGAGCAGATCAAAGGCAGCCTGCAGTAGAAATAGCACGGAGCTATTTCTGGCCTCTGAATATAATTAATTGTCATTTGAAAGCATCCGTGTAATCTTTGTTGTGCTATTAATTTCACTGAGAGATGCTAACAGGAAACATCAATGTACATGGCCTCCAATCCTCCGTTAATCTTCAGGAAGTGTATAGCAGATTAGGCACCTTTAAACATTAATGAGATCTGTCCTTTGGACATACCCAGGTATCCCTGGGGGCTTCAAAGAGCCTGAGAGAGTTTCAAGGAAGGTCGTTCTTGGCAGTAGTGTCTCCTGCTTTGACTTATGGGCTGGATGAGTAAGTCAACAGGACCCACATTTCCAAAGAACGACAAACCAACTTTACAAGAGTTCTGCAGAAATGCTTTGAAATCCTTTTGTCTGTGAAAAAGAAACAAGAATATTAGTTCAGCAGAGACTTTCCTCCATGCGAAATCCTATTTTTTTCAGGGAAGGAGTAGTTTTCACTTCTCAGGGATGAGACAAGACCAACCATGAGAGTCAATCTCACAGAAAGACTAGTTTGAAGGCAGCCACGCAGCAGCTCCTGGTGGAGAAGGCCCTGCAGCATCTCCAGGTCGTTCATCACACACCACAAACCAACCTGCAACAAACGCAAGGTTTGTAACAAAAAACAGAAAATTATAAACTTGAATGTTATGGAAATTAGTAGATCAGACAGGACAGTGCAGCCCTGGAATGGCAAATATTTTTTATTTGCATCCAGGTAAAAATAACAAGGTCTTACGACTGCTGGAATTTAACACCAAAAGAGGCATTTCAGTATAAAAACCCACAATGTTTCTGACAGTGAGGAATAGCCTCAGTCCACTCAAGGGACTTAAAGTGGTTGATTGAAGTTGTGATTTTAAACCAGTTTAGTTAAAGGGTGGCAAATGGCTGAGCAAACACTGATTCTTCCACTTCAACCAGCTTTGCTTCAGTTCAGTTGGAGCCCAGAAGGAGAATATTCAGCCCGTGCTGGGATAAGCCACTGCCACCAAAATCAGAGTGACCACTGTGAATCTGTATCAGTTGAAGATAACCAACGTGCGGGTCTGTAAGCAGACACTGAGATCTTTAGAGGAAAAGACTCTCTTTTTTACACGTTTCCACTGGGGTGGCAAAAGGCTGAGCAAACACTGATTCTTCAACCAGCTTTGCTTCGGTTCAGTTGGAGCCCGGAAGGAGAATATTCAGCCCGTGCTGGGATAAAGGGTGGCAAATGGCTGAGCAAACACTGATTCTTCCACTTCAACCAGCTTTGCTTCAGTTCAGTTGGAGCCCAGAAGGAGAATATTCAGCCCGTGCTGGGATAAGCCACTGCCACCAAAATCAGAGTGACCACTGTGAGTCTGTATCAGTTGAAGATAACCAACGTGCGGGTCTGTAAGCAGACACTGAGATCTTTAGAGGAAAAGACTCTCTTTTTTACACGTTTCCACTGAACCCAGGACAATGGGACCAGGATTACAGGGTGTTACCATGATACAAATGAGACACAGTATTAAGAAAAACAAGCGTTACCATAGAAACAGCTGATAAATGGGCACATGCAAAAAATTTGCCCTTAATTTGCTTTTCTTAAATGGGAGGGGAACTATTTTGATCCTGCTTAATTGCAGCTGATCCTATTTAATTGCATTTTCTTCCACCACATCCAAAATAATGTTGGAGCAGCAGGATGAAACTCGGGTGATCTGTGATCTTAAGTCCTGATACTGGGAAACTGAGGCAGGGACAGACGACTGTGTTGGCTCCCACCAGGTTATTGATTTATCCTTGTCTCAATCTCACCCGTCCAAAGGAGAGCCTGTAGAGCAGGAAAATGAAAATTAAAACAAAATGGATGAGGGAAAAATCCTTTTGCTCACCTGCTTTGCTTGAGTTGGGAATAAGATCAGCTCCTGTGGCTGCAAAGAAGGGGGGGTCGTCTTTGCCTGTTTGTCCTTTGCAAGGTGCTAATGCTGATTTTAAGGTCGCAGGAAAAAGAGCTCCACATTTAGCAAAGCGGAAAAACAGCAGCTAAGTGTGGAGAATCGGAAACCTGATTTGAATAAGAGTAACCAGATTGTAGGAACTTTAAATAGAATGGCAACTAATGTAATTAAAATGAAAAGGTTCAAAGCGCATTAAAAGGGCATTAATATGCAATAAGGAAATTCTTAACTTGTTATATCTCCAAATGCACAGTCCTGAAGGTGAAAGGAGCAGCGCCCGTAAAAAGCCATTCTTTTGGGGAGGGCATTGGGTTCAGTGCATGAGAAAGGCTCCGGTGTGAGAGCTTTCCATGGAAAGTTTGGTTCCTGCGGGACAATTAGCACGAGAGAGGGTCGATAACGAGCTCTGGGGCAGACTCACACCACGGAGCAGATCCACGTGTGAGCTAAAGAAACCTTCATCTCACAGTGAGATGCACACGAGCAAAGTCCTTCAGCCTCTCAAGGTCTGCCAAGGCAGATAAAGGTATAAATAGCCCAGAGAAAGGGCCAGGCTGGTTCAGTGGCCCAATTGCTCTCCTGGGTTCTCTCCTCTAATGGCTGGTACCAGCTGCTTCGGAAGAGAGCGAGTTCTGCCTCAAGCAGCTCTGAAATAATCCACCTTCAGGGAGTTTCCTTCCCAGACTCCCTTGTTACACGTTAGCTTAAGTCCTTATACCAGATTATGCCCCTAAATATAGCTTTATTTCAGCAGCAGATTGTTTTATTTTAGCAGTAGGAGTGAGGAGATGACATTTTTTTGGACTGTGAAACGGCATTAATAGCACCACTATTCTAACATTTTTCAAAGCTTTAAAAAACTAAACGAAAAATTCCCATTACATATTATCCTTTCTGCATCGGAAGAATTAAAACCAGCTAGTCAACACAAGCCCTGTACGTCCTAATTAACTCTTTTCCTTGTAGCTTTAAACGATTCATTTAAGCTCCCTGCATAACTATATATTTCACCTAATGGAGTTGGAATTTTGCCACGGATACCACTCCGAGCAGGATTACACCTCTGGGCACCAAAGTAGCTGGGTGAATATAAACTTTGTGATTTAAAGTCCGTAAAGATGGCAACGAAGGCTTAGAAGAGGAACAGAGAACAGCAGCTGGGAGATGGCAGATCCTCCTATTTCTGGCTGGAGGTGTCATAGTCACCTCTGGATGGGGAGGCAGAGGCCACACACACTCCCCTATACCTACACCCGGGCTCAAAATATTCTCCCAGGAACCTTTCCCAAGCATATGGGAATAGTTTAGGTTTTAAAGACAGCGTGTCCCACCTACAGTAACTGCCATATGCCAGATCCCCCAAATTAAAGACATATTTCTCTTGCGTGGTGACAATGCAGCTTGTTCTCCTGCAGGAATCCTCATGTCCCTCCTCAGACTGTGGTCCAGGGAAGGCTCTTAGACAGTTTTTTGGACTTTGCCTTCATCAAGAGCTGCTGGGACATACTGTTTTCCCCGTGCTGGTGTTCTAACTCAGTAATGCGGTGTACTGACCGCCTGCTTTAACCACGGGGACATAGTTCTCCTCCAGTTCTAAAGGAGTGCAGCTAAACGGGATGCCCCTTAAACATTTGGTTTCTGTGATCTGCTTCTTTGCCTTTTGAAAGGAAACCTTATAAAAGAAAAACCCAAACACTCAGTTTCCAGTCTCAGTGGAAGTTGTCTCCTATGGAGATAAATAAATAGACGTGAGCATAGAAGACATACCCATTGTAGTTACATCCGAAGTATTTATGCTGTTGCCACATAAAAAAAGCCTCCTGTTTTAATCCCACATAGTGGAAGATGATCCTCTTAGGGATAATATTTAGGCAAGAATCATAAGAGTCCATCCACAGCCTCTTCAAAATAATAGGCCCATGGTTGAATTCTCTGCTCTGGGATTTGCAAGTGTCTTTACAGTCCCCATTGGACAACAGTTTTCTCCAGAAAGGACAGTGTTTCCCAAACTAGAAAATAGGTTCTTGCTACAGCAGGGAAATTTCTCCCTCCTCTTCCCCTTGGGGTTGATTCCTTTACTGGGGCTCTCGCCAAATCTGAACGGGACAGGAAATACAGAGGGAGATTGTCCTTGGTGAGGGGGAAAAGGGACCCAGAGCCGGTGCTGTGGCGGATGTCACGAGTAGGAAGAATAAGGGATGTGTCTCAGCTTTAATTAATAGCGATGAATCAGCGGCGATGGGTGAGATCTTTGGCTGATTTACGTCCACGGAGCTCAGGCAGCGAGGGGACCCAAAGGCATGACACCACATTTTTGCTATTTTTGTTGTATCTGCCTCTTGCCCTCTGCAGAGATTTTAGCAGCAAAACTGATTTTCTCCTCCTCTCAACTCGCCTGCAAAAATCACACGGGTTTCTCCTATTTTATTATGTAACTTCATTGTCTTGAAGCAAGAGATGAATCCCAATGATTTTCCTTCTCCTCCCGGCTGCTCTTTGCTGTTCTATTAAGGAAAGCCAAAACCCAAACACAACCCAGATGCTAATGTGAATTCTAGACTCTGGTAGGATTCGGTGTTATAGTTTTAGCTGAGAAACCAGAATATTCTGAATCCAGTGATGGAAAAGTAGCTGAAATAATTTCCAAATAATGCTCAAAGAGTGGATAACTGGGAAGTTTTTATAATTGCATCATTTACAGATATGACCACAGTCCGTTTTGCATTTGAGAGGAAGTGAAATAGATGCCCTGGGTTCGGATATCATCACATCCTGGTGTTATTACTTGATAGGAAAGAAATCTTTGGCCCTGAAGGCTTTTCAACAGTGTCTTCTGGATTTGTCAGGGCATGAAATGAAGGTCCTGCTGCTTCTGACCGTATCTTTTGTAGCCCAGTACATAAGAGTAGAACATTGGCTGGTCTGAAATGAAGATGACACCAGACTTCTCGGTGTCGTATAAAGGAATTACCTTCCGGATTTCACAGAAACTACTGGGGTTTCAAAGGGAATGTATTTGCTTCTAATTAGAAACCCTGACCAGAAGTAGGAAACTTATGCAACAGAGCAATTAAACCAAATGCCTCTCGCTCCCTGTGCGCCTTACGTCCCATCAGCCAGGAGCTTCCATTTTAACGAGCCACCTTCGTCAGCCAGGGTCTTGTGGTGGGTCACTCTGTGGAAGTCAACGGGTCTGTGTTTGCTCATGTCAGCTGAGAATGTGGCTGGGTGGCACCAGAGGGCGAAATACCCAGGCTGGAAAGGAAAATATCATTGGCATAGAAAAAAATTGGAATATTAAGTCTTAATTGTGACATGTAAATTACGTGTCATTAAGTTTATGAGGTCCCTGTGTTGAATCCTCAGTGGGATATACTTGCACAAACTCAGGGTGCAGGTCATCAGGTGGAAAATAGGTTCATCAGGCTCGGGGTTTTTTTTTCAGTGTGATACAATTGTGCCTTGAATTAGCCCACTCCCTTCCAATGACCTTTCTTGCAGCATATTTTGGATATTAAGAAGAGCTGGATCTGGGGCAGAGCAGTTCATCCCTCAAGCCAGGAAGCTGAGATGCAGCCAACTCAGAGGAACTTTTTTTGTTGTTTTGGTTTTGTTTTTTTTTCTTTCTTTTTTTTTTTTTTAAAAGTTATGGTTGCTATGCTGCAACTCGTCTGTGGCTAAAATAAAAGGCACTGTTGGAGCGAGTCTGCCAAAGGATTGTTTGTCTTGCATCCATTTTTGCTAATTAAGTAGCCTCTTCTGTGTAAAGACAGCTGCTGACTCAGCAGGATTAGTCTTATTTATGAAAGATGATTTATGATTTATATGTTCCAGACAAAGACAAGTGTGATGAGTCTTTTGGATGGAGAAGGAGGAAACTTTTTTTTTTTTTTTTTTTTTTTTTTTTTTTTTTTTTTTTGGACCATGTCTGTTGCCAAAAGATTAGAAATGACAATCATCAACAAGAACGAGAGCCAGGGTAGGACAGGGCTGCCTGCAATAACAGAGGGAGCCCCTCCGACAGCGCTGGAAACGCTCCTCCAGGGTTCACGGAGGCCAAGGGGTTCTCAACCCTTTTTCATAGGGTGGATGATGTTTTAATACCGAGATTCTCTGCTGAGAACATGATCCCACGGACCCCACCTCTCCTTTCTCTGGAAAGAGAGAGAGCTGCAGCAGTTGCTTACGTGGGAAGTGACGGTAATGGGAGAGAATTGAACGTGGCTTTAGCTGCCTTTAAATGATTTAACAGCTGGATATAAGGAGAGGTGACTGCCACTAAAGTTGATCCATTTGGTTTTAGGAGATGGACCGGTTTCCAAGGAATTGAGCCAATTTATGAAATTATATATGGTGTCTGTGGGAACCCCAGAGCTGGTGGGAGCACCAGTTTGGGACAGTTTATCTTCTTAAGGCCGCTTTGAACAAGGGAGATAGAGCCAGCCCCACCACACACCCAGGGGTGGTTTTAAGATGCCTTTGATGACCTTGATTTTGTCATATTCACACTTTGCTTTCATTTGAACTGCTGGGGAGATGCTCTGGAGACCATTTGAGACTTTCCAGGCCTCAGTGAAACAGGGCAGTGGTCTAGGGAGCCTTTTGCTCTAACCATGGCCTTTTTTAATATAAACTATAAATATAAATAACTAAATATAAAGTAAATCCCAAACTGCATTAAACTCCCCTTGTTTCTGTGCACTTTAAGAAGGTAGAGCTTTCATGCAAAGGCCTGAGAAAAATGCGTCCTTGCCCAAAATAAATCTTCTTGGGGCAAGACGCAAAGGCCTGAGAAAGATGTGTCCTTGCCCAAAATAAATCTTCTTGGGGCAAGAAGTTTTGGAGGAACTAGTAGTTAATGAGTTTGGTAGAAACGCTTCTGGAACAAGTGTACCCAAAAGCATCTTACAGAGGGGAAAAGCCATGAAACTGCAATTTTCATGGAAATCTGACTTTTTTCCTTCAGCAAAATATCTTTGCATTTCTTGTATTTCTCCCTTATAAGTTCCAGCTCGTCGATTTCTTCCGGTGTGGGTAATCACAGAGCTTTGGGTTATGCTTAAGAGTTCAGAAATCGTTGTCCTTGTCTAAACTTTGCACTACAGGCCTTGTTTATGAGCTGTCTGGAGAGGATCTGTGAATCAATGGAGCATTGTTCAATAAATAATAAAAGCCAGACACAACTAGGTTTCTTTTTATATGAGGCTTTTCCCATAGGAGATAGTATATAAAAATGTCTGATGTGTAAGAACATGGTTTCTTCCTCTACAGAATGTAATTTAAACTCATCAAATTAATTACCACTTTGACATACCATCACTTGAAGTAATTTGTAACATCACACGTGAGATACAAAGTCGCTTTGTAACGTGGGACCTTGTTGTGATTTAGATTCTTTTGTCATTGTGCCGGAGGAAGCTGTAATTAATTTCTGTCAGGGTGATATATATAAGTGGCACTTTGCTTCATGTTTAATACAAAAGAACTAAACAGGCCTTTCTGGCCCACCTCACTTGTCTTGAAGAGTCAGATTTGTCTTACGTCTTTCATCCTCCCCTCAAGTTTTCATACGTGTTGCAGCGTTAGAGTGAGATGTGATGTTTGTCATTAAAATCCCTCCACAGTGCTCAGGGTTAATGTAGCAGATGTTCAGATTTTGTTTGTACTTGCGCAAGAGCCAGAGTAGATAGTCCTGCCCCGTAGTAATCTGTTTTCTTCTGGTTTGGAACACTTGGTTTCATCATCACTGAAAACATAGTGTTGGAAGCCGAGGTCCATGGAAGGCGTTTCGTGATAAAAAGAGTCAAGCCTCTCCTTTGCTCTTTCCAAAATGCTATTACTAAGCAGTGCAAATGGTGACAAACCCACTTGCTCTTCTTCTTCCAGGCAATTCCTTTTTTTTTTAATAAAAGATGTCTCTTTTTGAATCAAAGTACAAAAATGCCGCCTGTGTTCTGGTGTTATTGTTTCTTCTGTACTTCCCTGAGTCAGGCGGTGCCCACTGCACTTATCCATCAGCCTCAGCCTCTTCGTGAGTTCATCTGTTTGAAAGATGTAGTGATCACTTATGAAAGAAGGCTTAAGATAACACGGTATCATCTCTCCGAGGATGAGATAAGTGATATTAGTAATGAAATGTTCCATAAATCATCTTTTATCTGCGCAGCTGGATGGGACTTAAAGGAACTGGGTCAAAAAGACAAGTACATGTCTTCACCTTGGCATTAGTCAAAATGCCTAAGGCCAGTGTAGCTTCACCTGACACAGCTTTCATCATGCTGCCTTGCAGAGCTTGTCTGGCTGAAATGCACTTACATTTCCACGCCGTTACTGCTCCTCAACACAAACAGCAATATGTCACTGGACTCCTACTTTCTCTTTCTTTTCTTTCCAACTCTCTGGTTATGCCTAAATTTTAGTGACAATAGAAATCTCAGGAGTGTGTTTCTTCCCACCCAGTGACCCACACGCTCTTTGTCTTTTGCCATAACTCTGTCCTTCTGTGTCCTTTTGATGTTTAGGAGGAGCTAAACTCCTGCAGGAGGACGTGACGTGGCAATGCTCACTCTGACTTACTCAGAACCACAAGTGGAGTTTGGGGACCTGTGCAAAGGTGTTGCTGAGGCTTTTCCAGTTGGAGATGGCAGCGGAGACACCCCAGAACCAGATCCCTGAAGGTGAGCAGCAGGTAAGCAACGAGGAGCAGGTTTGACCTCAAGCCTGTCTGGGAGGCAATTTCAGGCATTCACAGCCTTAGTGTGGGTGATGTGAGGATAGATACGGCTAAAGCCTGGCAGGTCTGTAAATCCATGTGACAGATAAATCCCACCTGGAGCTTTGGGTTGTTATTTTCATCACAACAACCTCTTTCAAGGATGTGCTGGATTCCTCGGGTTAAGGTGGCAAACAGAATAAAATAACTAGTAAAAAACCCACCATGTCCTGATCCAAAGGCCAGTGAAATCCAGGGAATGATTCCTCTTCCTTTCACTGAGGTTTGGATCTGGCCATCACCTGCCCTATGGATGGGAGAGAAGTGGAGAGTAAACACAAGCGAGAAGTGGGCGACCAAGTATGTAATTTCTTTTTAGGACTGACCAGTGAATGAGCCCTGTGTCCAGGGAGTTTGGTGGCCAGACCCACACATCCAGGCTTGCTCAGATCACTCTCACAGGAAGGCAACTGCATATTTGTGGCAGGCTTGAGTTGGGAAAACTTCAGTCAAGCCTGTAAGTATCTGTTCTGCTCTACCACCATCACCACCCAAAACCATCTGGTATTTTAACAAGCTTGCACTGCAAATTTCCATATCTCCAGAATAAAAGTGCATCTATGGTGGGGGGGGGGGGGGGGCGGGGGGAGAAGGAGGAAAAGGAGTTTTAAACCAAAGCATTCAGGAAACCACAAAAAGGAGGCTCTGTGGCTAAGATCTATCTTCTCAACCCAAGCTGGATATGCTGGAGTAGAAATCTTGCTCAAAGTGCAGAAATTAGGAACAGCCTGGACCGATAACTTCTGCCAGTGGCAGGGAACAGCCCCTATTTCCACCACTGCACTGAGGAGGACAGGGTTGAGCAGTGAGGTGCTGGGTGCTTTAATGCACATGAACATCAGGATGAATCCAGGACAAGAAACAAGTGGCCAAATGGGGCTTCAAAGTCCTGGAAGGGAAAGCCAGGGCAGATTCTTACTCCTCACACCTCTGGTCTGATGAGGCTGAAGTCAGTGGGCTTCGGTGGACGAGGCCATGACCACAACTGGGCTTTGAATTGCCTTTCCAGAAGAGTTTGCAGAAGTGGAGCTCCAACAATCTCAGCATTGTGTCTTACTAAATGAGTAGTAAATCAGGCCTAATGACGGAAACTTTTCTAAGCAACCTGATACTCCAGAGCCTCCTAAACACAGAAGTAGAGGGATAATAATGGTAATAAAATAAGAGCCATCCTGAAGGCATGGTCCAAACTGTTACCAGTTCCATCCAGTCCTTTCTGCCTGCTGTTCACCTTGGATGACTGTAATTCCTTTTAAAAAGGGAATCTACCTAGAAAGTACCTTTTTTTTTTGTGGTGATCATATGAAACATATCCAAAGGAAGATGAAAATTTTCTGGGTGTGTTACACCCCCCAAATTCTAGTTGCCCAAATAAAGGGTGACTTCATGAGAGGAGGGCACTGAGGTACAGCTGAGATGGGCCACGTTTGAGGGCTCTCTGTTACCCACATAATGCCTAAGGCACACAAGAAATGGCTCTGTTTCAGAGCACTTCCATGCTTCTCTCTCCCAGGACTGTATGTTTAATTGATCCATCTTCATTAAGTATTTTGAGATCCTCAGAGTTCCCCAGCGGCACCTTATTTACATTCTCCTGAAGCAAAGCAGATGAAGTGAAGGCAGAACAGAGAGTGTGAAAGACGGCATCAAAGCCAAAGGAAAGGAGGTTCTTTGCAGAATGTTTTCTCAGGTGTAAGAAAGGGTAAGCCTGTTTCTAGCCAAAGACATCAAAGGCAGGAGCCCCCTCCCCAGGCTGCTGGGCTGGTTGGGTTTGGTTGGGCTTGGCTGGGCCGCCCAGGAGTGACTCAGAGTGACGGGGAGCAATGTTTTTCATACGGGATCCGGAATGGGTAGGAGCCTTTGTTTGGGAACCTTTGCAACTCCCTAAGTGAGTTCATCCCAGTGAGGTCAGCGGGTAAAACGTATCGGAGACAGGTGAAGAAATCACTCTGACTTTTCAACACTTGTGTTTTTTAAATACTTCTTCAGTACTGTTTGGATTAGTCCCTGTGCCGTGGCTGCTCTCAGTTCTCTTCCCAGCAAGAGGACACTGAATGCAAAATCAAATGGCCTTGTGGTTACAGTTCTGGCTATTCCAGGACCCTTTTTGTCCACAGACACCCTGCGTGACTCGAGTCCTTCCATCCCAGACCTTCATTTGTCAAATGACAACACCTGCAAGTGTCCCTGGAGAAGTGACTTGCCCCGGGTGTCTGTGGTCCCCAGCCCTCTGCTGGTTTCACAGAGCCTTCTTAAGTTACTTAAGAACAAAGACTAAATAACAGTCCGTTGCTCAATAGTTACACCCCACAAATGTACATGGTTAGGAAGAGAATTTCTCTCCCACATGCAACAGAGCAAGATTGTTTGGTTTGTGCTGGAGATTGTGTGACACAGCTTCTCCACGAGCAGGGAGAAGAAACACAGCCAGGCAGGAGACCTCCTCCTTATCCCTACCTGCCTTTGACTGAGGGACAGGGACCGAAGGCACTTGGAAGGAGATAAGGAATTTTGAAGCTTGGGGCTGCGATTTGGAGCACTTTGAAGTTGCATGGGCTAATGAAGAGAACAGTTTGTCCTGGAAAATGGGAAGTCGGGGTGGGACCGCTGGCTCTCGGTGACCTGTTGTGTAGCACTGGCTAATTTGCCCATTGTCTCTCCCGTCTATTTAAATCTGAAGCTCTTGGGGGCACCATATGTATTTACACAATGGGGCCATGATTTCCATAGCGCTCGTGCTAATTATCCAACACAAATAATTAATGGATGGAACAAGTTCTGGCTCCAGGGTTGAGCTTCTAACCACCTGCCCTGCTTATGACTTGAGGCCAACTTGATTGCAGCAGGGTGAACACAATGCGGTGAAGAAAACCCAGCAAATGATTCAACTTTTTTGCTAAATATAAAGGCTAAACACCCAGTAATCCTAAACCACATCAGGCCTTTTCTTCACCTAGGCTGCCTGCATCCCTCCTGTAACCACTAAATGCAAATAGTTGAACCAAACACCCAAACCCTAATGCTATTAACCACTGCTGGATATTACTGTGTTGCAAGACTTTTAAGAGCGGCGGCAGCAGCAAGCTCTTGGCTCGGCGCCACCGCTTTATTACTTATTTTTACATAGCCTTTGGCATGGCAAGAAGTCCTTCTTTAATTATAAACAGGAATGAAGAAGCCACAAGAGGAAATCATACAGTATTGTAGCCGGATAACTGGTACTGTGCTGATTACACAGGGGCTCTTATCAAAGCTGACACAGTGCTGGGGCTGAGCAGAGATTGTGCTGGAAGCCACCGGCTGTGCGTGGGAGAGAGCCTCGCGGCGGACGTAAGAGCTGTGTAATTCTGCTGAATTGAATTCTCCATGGAGAACTTTTTTTTTGTTTCCTTTTTTTTCCTCTCTTTCTCCCTCTCTCCCCCCCCCCCCCCCCCCCCCCCAAAAAAAAAATCTGAACCTCTTCCAAATGCTGAAAATCATCTTTTCCATCACACCTTTCCTACGTTATTTTATTTGGCCCTTCGGGGGTGGGAGGAGAAAGCTCAGTTTGACACAGAGATGAGCTATGGATAATGACAGTTGTTTGTGGAACCATGAGAAAACTCTTGAATCTCATTTAAGTCTCTCCCAAGAAGTGAATAACTACTGTTTGTTTATCTTGCCAAAGCCTTTTCAGTTTTCTGGAAGGACTGTCAGCCCCACCTTCTCTGGAGGCTCTGAGGATCCTGTTGGTAGCAGTCTCAGCTTCTGTCACTCTACCTGGGTCTGTGCTGTCCTCTGTGCTCAGTCTCCCTGATGTGTGAGGCTGCTCTGAGCACCCTTGCATGATCCCAGAACAAGTAGGGCCACGGAGATGCTGGGAGGGCTGGAGCCCCTCTGCTGTGAGGATGGGTTGAGAGAGTTGAGGGGGTTCAGCCTGGAGAAGAGAAGGCTCTGGGGAGACCTCGGAGCCCCTTCCAGTCCCTCAAGGGGCTCCAGGAAAGCTGGGGAGGGACTCTTGATGAGGGAGGGGAGCCCTAGGAGTAGAGGGAAGGGTTTGACTCTCTGATTGAGCTGAGATGTGGGGAAGAACTTCTTTGGTGTGAGGGTGGTGAGAGCCTGGCCCAGGTTGGCCCGAGAAGCTGTGGCTGCCCCATCCCTGGAGGGGTTCAAGGGCAGGTTGGAGGGGGCTTGGAGCAACCTGGGCTGGTGGGAGGTGTCCCTGCCCAGGGCAGGGTGTGGGATGAGATGGTCTTTAAGGTCCCTTCCAACCCAAACCATTCAATCATTCTATGATTCTATAAGTTATAATTCTATAAGATATAATTCTATGTCATTCTATAATGATTCTATGATTCTATAAGTTTCCCTGGGACTCAACAGGAAGTCACTAAAGGGCTGCTGGAGCACAGGTCATAAGTCTGATTTTTTAATTTGTTCCTCCACCACCAATCTGCTGTGAGACCATCGGAAGATTCCTTCTGCTGTTTTGGGCACCATTCTTCTCCCCAGGTGCATCTCTGGGGAGAAGAACAGCACAAGGCTGTCTCTGTCCCCTTTCAGCTGCACTTTAGGTGGGGCTTCTGCTGGGCATTCCCATTGCTCAAACTTGCTCTTAAAAAAAGGTGATGTTGGCCTGGCCAGACCTCTAACTGCATCAAACCAGGGATAATATGGATCAGTCTTCTCCCCTGCTCCTCCCTTGCAGAGCTGAAGGCAGCTGTAAAAGTGCTCGTTTCAATTCTACAGCTGATAAACCCCTTCCTATCATTTTGGACTATAAAGCATCTAAATTGAAAGTCACAGGCGGTTTGGTTTGTGCACACACACGTGCTCAGGGTTTCAGCCACGCTGCCTCCGGTGACTGTTCTCCAAATGTGACCAGTGATTTTGATTTTTTTCTTTGCTTGAGATCTTCCTGTTTGGTCAGATGTTGGCCCTGTCTATTTGTAGATTTAAACTCTTGCAATGATCTTAGAGCAATTCCTGTGGACACCTAGAGATTTTCAGAAGCCCCTTTACGTTGTGGGGTTCTATAGTAGCAAAAAGAAGCCTATTGAGCTTCATTGTCTTGTTTTTCCCCTCAGTTCTCACTCTTGATTATTTTTCCAGCCAACACTCATTGAAGGCCCATAAATAATTGTGTCGGAGCTGCAGACGTCTTCCAATCCTTTTAATTTTTTTCCAAAAGCCCCAGATACCATCTCTGCTGACTGAAGCCAAGCACTGTGGAGGGTTGGTGAACTTGAAGCTTTCATTGCCTACAATCTATAACAGAATAGAAAGCCAGAACGTATTTTTATTGTGCCCAAAGGGGATTCAGATCAAGGGGTTTGGATGAACTTCCTTGTCTTTCTTTGCTCCAAGTAATCCTTTCTTAAAACAAAGTAGATAATTTACTAGTGATTTGGGTGATAATGTGGAGCCAAATTCTTGGTGGTTTCCTTCACTTAGTTCCCTCTGCAGAGAACTATGTTCTGGTGACATTTCAGGGCTATGAAATAGAGTCACGGACAGATCCCGCTGAGAGCAACTGCTCGCGCTGCCGTACCTGGGGATTGGATCTGCTCGGGAGGACCACCAGGTCATGGGATTGAACGTAAACGCCAGGTAGGAGAAAATCCTCCTGAAATGTAATGTGATGGTGGATAAGGGATGAATCACCTGATTTAACAATGAGAGGATTTCAACAGCTTAGCTCTTTCTCCAAATCATTAAAAAGACATTTGTTCCATTATTTCCCCCCATTCCTGCCTTCTCTTGTCTTTAACATGGGGATGAGGGAAGGGCAGGGAGATTCTCCCGGAGTGAGCGGAGTAAGAAGAACAAACTGGGCACAGAACAAGGATGAATTTCCATCACACATCCCAACACATCTAGCTCTGGTGGGACACTAGGATGAAGGAAATCTCTTTCACTTCTAAAAAGGTTTAGAAGCATTTTGTCCAGAGGTTGAAGAACGACTTCCACTAGAAAGACAGAAGGATGTGTCCACCTGGGCAGGACTGACAGATGTCTACCATCTCCGTTGAAGGATTTGCTGGACCCAAGCCATGGTGGTGTCAGTAATTGATCCTCCAGGATCAATGTAATGTCTCACCAGACCAGAGCAGTGTCTACGTGCATTTACCTAAATACTGAAACAAGTCTCATACAAGGAATTATCTCCAGGGTCTTCTTTACCAACATATTCTGTTATTATAAAGTCTTCCTCCTTCACTTATGTTACTCAGATTTGTTAGCCATGTATCTATCGCACTTCAACGTGTCTTATTGTCTTATTCTCCCTGGGCAAAATAGGAATGGATAGTCTCACAACGTGCAGTGAAAGATCTATGTATCTATTGCACTTCAATGTGTCTTGTTCTCCCTGGGCAAAATAGGAGTGGATAGTCTCACAACGTGCAGTGAAAGATCTACCACATTCGTAATTTTGCATTTTATTGTTTTTGTTCTTATTACAGAAATAGTTGCAGTTCCCAGTTTACCTACCCTCTGGCCCTTTAAATTGAGGTGGGAAAGAAAGAAAAGGTGTTTCTGTTGGAGTGGCTGTTTGTCACCTGGTTCCTGTAGGCTTACATCCCTTCTAACTGGTAAGTTTGGGGGGTTTATGGTATTTTTTGTGATTATTCTTCTCCTTTTTATTCTAAAGAAGAAGGTAGGCTCCCAAAAGTAACTATTTGGAGTGGTTTTGTGTGATATGCAAAGCTCTGTGTGAGGTTTCCAGGTGCATCTGATTTGCCGTGTATTTGGGACACTGAATGGTTGGATTCACGCCCTCTGGCCCTTTATATTGAGGTGGGAAAGGAAGAAAAGGTGTTTCTGTTGGGGTGGCTGTTTGTCACCTGGTTCCTGTAGGCTTACATCCCTTCTAACTGGTAAGTTTGGGGGGTTTATGGTATTTTTTGTGATTATTCTTCTCCTTTTTATTCTAAAGAAGAAGGTAGGCTCCCAAAAGTAACTATTTGGAGTGGTTTTGTGTGATATGCAAAGCTCTGTGTGAGGTTTCCAGGTGCATCTGATTTGCCGTGTGTTTGGGACACTGAATGGTTGGATTCACATGAGAAAAATGATGGTTTCCCAAAGAACTTGTCCACGGTCTTTGTTTGGCTCTCCTGTTGCTGTGAAGGACTGTCAGCCCCAGAGCAGCTGGATGGTGCTTCTCTTGGTTGCTGCCTTGTCTGGGATCTGGTATAATTCAGCCCTGAGCTCAGGTGGCATCTCTAAGAATTGTTATAATACATTTGTCTCCTGAACAGCTTAAACTGTGAATAGACAAAACAAAGGAAAGGAGGGGGAAAATGATAAAACTGGCCCAGGGTTTACCCATTTACCTGTGTCTTGCTCTGTCCTCATCTGTGGGTTGATGCCATCATTCCATCTATGAACAAGAAAGATAAATCCAGCTGCTGGGGGGAAAACCACTGCTCACCCCTGAGCTCCCTTGGCATTGAATAAGAACAGCAGAGGTTATATTTGGTTAACTTTCTGCATTTCCCATTTTATTTTTTGCTGCTTCGGGAGATTTCTGATAACGGACTAATTCTATTACTTGTAAAAAAAAAAACCTCTCAAGACCCCAGCGTAAGGACCTTAAACTGCTGTATTGAACACAGACCCAGATATGACAATGTGTGGCTGAAACTGGGGGAAAAAGGGAAAAATGGCAATGTGAAAAGGGACTCTCCCCTAACAGGTGGAAACTGAGGCAAATGATCTTCCAGACCTGACCTTGCAAACATCCACATATGTGCTTAATTTTAAGCCTGAGTGGTTCCTTAAAGTCTCTGATTTAAAGGATTACTAGCGCTTAAAATTAAATACACATGTATGGATGTGGAGAGCTGGGTCCTTGGTCTCCTGTGTGTGAATTGCTCACTTGGAAGCACCTCCCTGCTCGTGTAACTTTATGGCACAGTAAATACCAAAATAATCTTATCAGCAGTGTCTTGGGGGCTGTATTGGCACCTAACACAACGCATCCTGGGGATTATCTGGGGCCTCTGCTATAATGAGCATTTAATCTGGGCCGTTTCCTCCCTTGTCATCTCCCTGCACCTCTGGGGTCTCTCACACTTCATTTTTTAGGATCTGCTTCAGCCAAGGGGCAGAAAGTCTCACCCCTTTTTATTCATCTACCCTGAAAGGGCTTTACCTTCAAACCCTTCCGTTCTGTCCCTTCTGCTGGGTTTGGGAGATGTGTGTTATGGCATTGGGTCTGCTTGGAGGCTGGGAGTAACTATTCCATGTGAGATGGAGAACAACTCGAGTTAAGATATGCTAGGAAGGAGGAGAACATTGGCACTTGGCAGAAAATAATACTCCTCTCAACCTCCAATTAGTAAAAATGGGTCTCAATTTGAAGCATGAGGGTTTTATGTTCTCCTTTAAACCCTTGCCTGGCTTAAAGCTGCATATTCTTTATTCATGTCTAAGCTCTGTTTAAAAATCCTCCTACGTGTCTTCAACAATATCTTGGAATAATGAGTCCTGCTGTCTAATTATGAAATATTTTTTTTCTCTGAAGGCTTTTTTTAAATCATGAAAAGTGAAAAAGTTATGATCCAACCCCTTGGTATCTCTGCTGTAAGAGCTCCAAACTCTGCTCCGAGTTGTGTGATCAGCATCCTCCTCTCTCAGCAGCTTGTCTCTGACTGCTCCTTCACAGAAACCAGAGGCAGAAACACCCAATAAGAAGACTCACATCACCTGCCCCGAACACTCGATTCAACCTCAAAGTGGTACAATTTCACTATTTCTGGAGACCAGCTCTGAAGTGACAGCATCTTGTGTGCCAGGTGTGTGAACGTGCTGTAGTTTTCCCTGTTTCTGGAGTCAGGCAATGGCATGGGACTGATCAGCAGGAACCAAGTTACCAGCTTGTCTTCCAAATTAAAGAGAAGATATTCCATCCTGTCTCATCTAAGCCAGGGAAAGGGGAGCCTGTTTTCCTCACGTCTTTCTCCATCAGCTGGCCTCTGCATCACTGAGCAAGTTTACCTGGCTCTGGATTTGTCTTGCCCAACTTTATCGTAGACATCAACCTTTGAGGGTGAGCAGAGACTCACCCATGCCAACACCATTGGAGGCTTTTCCTGGGTCTGCTCCTCTTGGACCTCTTGGACTGCCCTCCCCAAGCAAGGGGAGATGTTCCAGTAATCTGGGAATGGGAGAGGACATCAAGCAATTTGGGGGGGGGCAGCACTGGGAGCTGGAGTGTTTTTTTTTTCAACTTTCTTGAGCGAGTTTCAGAAGCTGGGGCTGAGTCCATCACCCTTCACCCTGGGCCACAGGTTGTCATCTGCACCCTGAGGACAGCAACTGCTCTCTCTGCCTTTCTCTGTTGTCCAAGTGAGGCAGAACGAAGCAGCAGCAGCTCAGGCTTGGTGTCATCTTAAAGCAGCAGCAGCAGCTCAGGCTTGGTGTCATCTTGGTGTCATCTTGGTGTCATCTCTTTCCACCTGACACAGGCCCCTGTTAGGCCTTACTTTTATTCTTCCCAATGCCCTTTTTGGTTTCTTTCTAATCTACCTTCAGTACAGAGGTAGTGATGAAATTTGGCCCCAAAATTCATCTTTCTTACCCATCTTATTTTCCATAGGGCCTGGAAAACATGGCAGAGCCATCCTTTGCAAGGTTTGGAGCTTGAGCTGAAGCTTGGAGTCCACTCCTCGTGCTCCTGCGTGGTGGGATGCTGTGGAGCTTGGTGGTGCTGGGGGTGCCTAACGAGCAGAAATGGGTCCTGCTGCGGGGGGGTTGGGGGTGTGTGTGTTTATGTAACGTGGGAGAATAGGGGAACCCGGGGTCTGAGGAAGGAAAATTGCTTATTCCATAATGACTGTTCCACCGCCTAGTACAGAGCGGAATAATTAGGGTTTCTTTTCTCTTTAATTAGAAAATGGCAAACATAGATTAATCAATTACAAATGCCTCTTTATACTGCAGTGCACTGCAATTAACATTACTTAAATGCGTTAACAAAGTAGGAGGCCTGTATTTGTAAAGCAACTTCTTACTGCTTTTTCTTTCCCCGGTTTCCCGGCTCCCAACATGACTGAACCCTTTCCATTTTCCCTTTTCTGCTCTTGCCCCTGCTCCTTCGGCGGAGATTTAACTAACAGCTCGAGATGAGATTTTTCAAACCATTATATACTGCATAGCGTTAGCGAAACCACTCTTTCCAAAAAAGCCCTTTTGGCCAGGCTGGGAGGGCTGGAGGAATTAACCCAGGGGAAGAAGAAGTGGAATCGGCGTATTCATTGGGGTCGCACATTACAATAGCGGAGTAAAATCCAGGAAATACAATAACTTGATTCATTACTTGTTTCTTAACGCCGCTGCCAAAAGCGTGATTAAGTCACAAAGAGTTCGATCAGGGACACTTAGTAACAAAACCCCAGCTCCATTGACATGGTCTATTTTCAGAGTACATCTAGTGCTTGTGCTCGCTGCTACGGGCCTCTTCCTCGCTCGGCATTTATTTAATAGCCTCCACCGGCCAACAAAAGTAGCGGAGGATGGAATTGGGGGGGAGGAAGCTTGTATTCAAGTGCAGGAATAGAGAAGTGGCAGCCCAGGAGGGAAGGAGGCAGGGTGGTCCAGGGGCTGGTGGTACCCAGGGTCCAGCTCTGCACCCTGATGCGGTCTCCTCTGCCCCGGGGCTCACCTGAGCCTGAGGCTGGACCAGGGCTGGGAGAAGTGGCTGTGTCTCCATGCATTGCTGCCATCTATTGGGAGGAATCGGCTCCTTCTCACCCCGATTTCCCCCGCGGAGCCGCGTTTCGGGAAGAACATGGGACTTCCAGCCCCAGCTGTTATGGGTTTGGAGGTATTGATGTGCCGTCACCGCCTTGACGTGAGATCTTCAACCTGGAGGGTTTTAGGCCATACCCTTTCTACTCTCATTGCTCTCCTTGTACCTTTGTGAATTGTGTGGTGGCCCCAAAGTGCTCTCCTGGACTCCCAAGTGTTGGTGGCACAATCTGGACTCAGGAAGCACCGGTACCACTTGGTAATCAGAGAATCATGGAATGGTTGGGGTTGGAAAGGACCTTAAAGACCACTTCATTCCATCCCCCTGCCCTGGGCAGGGACATCTCCCACCAGACCAGGTTGCTCAAAGCCCCATCCAGCCTGGCTTTGAAAACTTCCATACATACTTCCATAATCCTTAATTTTGTGGTGTAATGGTTTTATGCTGAAATGAGTGGCCCTGTGATTGTAACAAGTATTGGATGCACAGAAAGTATTTGGAAGCAAGAAACCTTAAATTTGAACGTTACCAAAACATCTGGTCCTTTGCACTGGTCCTGCATTGCTATTTCAGATGGATTTGGAAAAAAAATAATAAAATAAAGGGTGACTGGAAAGAAACCTGTGGCCTCTGGAGAGGGAGAGCCGTGGGTGTGCTGCTCTCCTGGCAGCACGGGGTGCCCTGGCCGGCAGGTTTACAACTGTGGCAAGTGGCTATCAGGTTTCTGTAGGTGGTTGTCTGCTCCTTTCTCCCCTACTGTAATTTAAAGACACTTTAGCACCTTGGATCTGCCCCAAGATGAAATAGGTAGAGCAGGTAGAAATGGTATCGCTCACGCGTTCGTCGCAACACGGAGCTGATGGAAAAACAGGTTTTGCCGTTGGGTCACATCTTCGTCCAGGTGAGGACTGAGGCACAGTTCAGCGTTTTCCACCCTGTCCTGTGGGTGCTGTCGGGGTGATGGAGCTTAGTGACCCCCCCAGCTCACGTAGGTGGAAGGGGGGGCTTGTGGAGACACAAACAAGAGCCTCCCCATCTTGCCAAGAGCATCCCCATCTTGCCAAGAGCATCCCCATTCTCCAAGAGGTGGTCCCAGTCATCTCCAAGAGGTGGTCCCAGTCATCTCCCTTAGACTGCCCACAGGTTGTCCCCTTTTGTACTGCCCTTGGTGGTGGCTGGTTGCAAGATGCTGTCTTTTAGGGGGTGATGGGCGCTGCATCAAATGAAACAGATGCTCCTTCCCAGCGAAATCTCTCAGGGACTAGCCAAATATAGCAGCAGCGTTCTGCTCTCTTGCAAAGCAGCTCCATTCAGATTCACAGCTGGTGTGCTTCTACCTCCCAGATCGCTTCTCCAAGCCCCTCTTCCCTTCTGCCTGAAGGATATCTACCCAGGTTGGTGCTCTCCCAGCATCCGAGGGATGGGGTGTTCAGCTTCAGCCCCGCTAGATTGGAAGAGGAGAGGACAGTACATTGTGTGGTGTATCCGCGTCACCTGGCTCCATTAAGAAATATCTCCTAAATCAGAAGTCTTTGCTGTGTGCCACCTGTGTTTTGTCCTCTGTTGGCACATTTCCCTAAGGCCTCAGATAAAAATGAGAGAAACTTTTATGTTTTATTGAGAAAATGTCTAGAACTGAGGAGGTGAAAAAGGCTCCATCCCTAATACTCCGCACGTGTGCTGCTCGCTGGCCTGACTGCCAAAATCTGCCCTGCCTGCCAAAATCTGCCCTGCCCAAAAGGGAGAAGACTTGAAGCCGTGTATGGAGAGATCTTTTCCTACTGTGGGCGTCTTCTGGGGAGGGATGTGGGCTCTCCAGACCCACATGTTGGTAGAAAGCAGGATCCTCCCTGCCATGCTGCAAGCCTGGCCCTTGGGAAGCGGTTGGTTTCCACCTGATAATAAATCTAGGCATTCACTGAACTACCTGCCAAACTGGGGCACCAAGGAAGGAGCCTCATCGACTTTCTATAGAGTTTTTTGGGTTTTTTTTAACGAGCTGATACGTGCTAAGTGGGAGATGCAGCTGATGAGGGTGCTAGCTATGGAGTATGTGGTTTCAGTTGGGGCTGGTGCTGGATGTTCCTCCCGGGGAAGGATGATGCTTTGAACTGGAGCGGTGGCATGTGGCTCACCACAGCTCTGCTGACACCAGAGTCGCCCGGCCTTTGAGCCAGGAGGAAGGGAGAGGAGCTGGGGAGGAAGCAGGGACCGCAGAAACACGCTGGGTGGGAGGCTAAAGAGCTGTCTCTCCTCCCTGATATTGGCTGGCTTGGAAGGAGAAGAGGGTGTGGGAGGGGTTGTGTCTCATGTGCTCGAGGATGCGAAGGCAAAGGGCTTTGTTATAACGTCACTGGTGATGATTTTTTGGAATTGATAAGGCCGAGGCAGCTGGTGCTTCACAGAGCAACGGGGAGAGCTGTCAGGAGGGCCAGGGGGGAAGGAGACCAGAGGTTGGGATGCCAAAGGGCTGCTCCCACTTTGGGAGAAGATGGGAGACAGGGATTAAGTGGGAGTGAGTGGGAACAGGGCTGTGGGGTTCTGTTCCTGCCTCTAGAAAAGGGTTTTCATCGCCTGCCTGGGTCCCCATCTTATTCTGATTACGCCTGTGCATCGGTTTTCTGCTCTGCAGGATGAGGACAGAAGGCTTCCCCTTGGAAAAAAAGTTTGTGAGACATCATTCATGAAGTAAACTCGAGTGCTGGAGGGAGAAAATATACTGTCCTTTTTTATTTCTTGTGTTCGCACACATTTTTCACTGCGTGGTTAAGATGAACTTGTCGGTTGGGCTTGTGTTTATCCTCTTAGGAATAAAAAAGGCAAACTGAATCAACACACGGATGTAAATAGGGGAAAATCCAATTTTATTGCATGTTCAGCAGTAACATGTGCTTACCATATCATATAGCTTAATGTGTGTTTAAGTAGCTGCTGTCCGTCATACTGCGCATTTATATAATAACTTAATTGGAAAGGGGTTGTGCTCGGGGAGATTAACTTTGCAGTGTTGAATGCTTTCAATTTCCTGGAAACATGTTCAAGGCAGGAACTCCTGGTTAGCCCTCTTTTATTTAAAAAAAAGAAAAAAGAAAAAAGGAAAAAAGAAGCTGTTGAAGATAAAATCTCTTGAAGATACCTTTTAAACCTCTCCTATGGGAGAAAGGTGGGTCTGACCAGCTTAACCTGGGAAGTGACAACTGGTTTTTTGGACTAGGGGTCCCTGGGGCATTTTGTTGCCGGCATCTCGAACTAAAAATCTATATGTTTCTTAAACAGGAAACGTTTACTAAAGAAATAACTTGCAACTAACAAACATAAATAGACTTGCGCATAGCTTGAGTTCCAGCTTTGTCTTCTTTGTTTACCAGGAATTTGTCAGACAACTGTCTAGGGCTCTAATATAACCCGTAGAGGCTTCAGGCAGCTCCGTAATATATTGCAAGAAAAACTTTATGCGAGGCATCTCTCGCCCAGAAATTCACAGCCTGCTCTAGTGCTGCTTGTTTCTACCCGTAACTGCGCTGAAAAACTGGCTTTATTTAAGAATTTGTGAGAGTGAGTGTGTTGTCTGCTTTCTGCCATCACTGCCTCACCCAGAGGGTACCTGGTGGCCCCCTGTCCTGTGCTGGCTGGCACCAGTTCACTTCCCATTAAAAATAAAAAATGCAGTTAGTGCAGAGAGCAGCTTGCCATCACACTAGACTGTCAGTGAGCATAAATCTGTAGATTTTACAGAATTTATTTCTGGTGAGGACACCTGTGCCCAGGTCCTGTGGTTCGTGGTACCCATAGGATGTGTTTTACTCTGGGTTCCAGCCTCCCCCTCCATCCACCCAAAGAGGAGCGACCGCCTTTGCTGCAACGAGAAGCCTTTTTTTCTCTTGCAGGTAAAGGGGCCCGTGGATAAATTTGGGAAGGGAGCAGGGGCTGCCTGGATGCTGAGCCTGGTGCTGCCTTTGCAGGCAGAGCCCTGTAACAAGTGCAGCTCTATTCAGCCCTTTTAATGAGGAAGCTGAGGCTAAAAGGCTGCCGGGGGGGATGGGAAGGCAGGCACAAATCTGGCAAATCCTTTGAACGGTTTGGACCGGCAACCGAAATGTATTTAACCGTTAAGATATGAAACTCCAGCCTTTCTTTCCTCCCCCCAGCCCTCACCCCCCCCCCCCCTTTTTTTATATGAAATAGAAAAACAAAAAGGAATATATGGAATACAAAAAACAAATCCTCAGAGGTGTGGATGCTAGTCAATACTCTGCACTATCAGCAAAGAAGAGGTCTGAATACATGGAGAAACCCACCAGCTCCATTTGCCTTCCTCTTTCAGGTGTCTCAGGGTTGAGGCGCACCCAGAACTTGACAGAGGTCAGTAAGCGCTATTGCTTACCCACGTTCTGCCTGCCACCAGTTCACCCACTGGAATAGTTTCTCCAAAAGTGAAGTTAGTATCTTTTACAGGCAGTAAGTAGAGAAATTAGAAAAAATGAAAGATAAACTTATTTTAAGAGTGATTAAAACCAATATCAATCTTTAGTATTTTATAACAAAGTTTAAAACAGGATTTTAAGAAGGTAACCCCCCTCTTAAGCAAAGTGTTAAGTAGGTGTTGACATAATATAAAGGGAAAAGCATAAGAATAGAGTTCAATGGGAACACAAAAAATACTACCACCTGCCCTCCCCTCCCTCCCCTTTTTTCAATTAACAGTTGGTCCCCAGGCTAACAGCCTGCTGATTCACTCACAGCGGCCATACAGCTGATGCTTCATGAAGTCTCTGTGTTAATCTAATCCCTAAATAGCTCTGGTCTCCATCACAGTCGCAGCGGCGATTTCGGTTCCAAATTGTAATTTTATTCTTGTAGCCTCTGCAAAAGTCAATAGGTTTTCCTGGAGGCGTCGCCTGCCCGTTTGGGCAGCTTGGATGGAAAAGGGCTATTGTAAACCCAATTTAACATGCCCTTCGGTATGGACAGGGCATGACCCAAAGGCTGCTGAAGTCAGGGAGGCTTTCTGAGAGCTTGGAGTGGGCTTTTGGAGCAGGGCTGGTGCAGGCTATTCTCAGTTTCTGTCTATATATTTAGATGGGATTCTGTGCCTCTATTAGGGCCTTTCGCTGCTTCTCCCGACCGGAGTAGCTGAGCAACTCTGCATTCTTTGCATCCTTGCCCAAATTTGCACTTTTATTCCCGGAAGCCATGCTGAAGCGCAGAGCTGGTGTGAAGGGAATGAGTTTGCAGATTTTGCTGTGTGAGCTGGCTGCCTGGTGGCATTGTACACTAAAATAACCAAAACCCCAGCCTATTTTTAGAAGGAGAGCATTCTCAAAAGCTTCCTGCCTTGATTTCCCCACCTCCCCCCTCTATTGTTCGCTGCTTTGGGCTCCAGCGTTGTTCCAGGAGTAGCCCCAAAAGCCTACCTGCCCCAGAGAAAAAATATTCCAGTTTCCATGAAATGGACTCTTGAAAGACAGTGTTCCACCCATACCTCTTTTAGCCAGCTATTAAGTGCTGTTAATTAGCTAACCCCCTGCATCTTACAGCTGTAGGAGAGTTTTGCTGCCCTGAATCCAAGCCATGGCCAGCAATTCCAAGTGAGACCACGCTTCTTGCCTGTGATCTCTGGAAAAGGTCTAAGCAATTTTCACTTCTTATTCCAGGCCCCTTTCTCTCTCTACCTGGTAAGTGGGAGGCTTCCAGCACGGCTCTGAAAGCTCAAAATAATACCTGCAAATACCTATCGTGAAGTGTAAGAAGTTCTCCACAAGAAGAGACAGTCTCAGCTGAGAAACGAGGAGCTTCCTGGTATAAGAAGACTAAAAGCTTTTCAAAGTTTTGGTCATCTCCTTGGATTAGCTATTCTCTAGTTATTACGGTCACTGTGGGGCAATTGTCTTCATCTGGGATGGACTGGACACCAGCCAGACTGTCCTGTAGCCCCATCAATAATTCCCTATGGCTATAGATTGCTATAGCAGTCTGCAGCATCTGAGACTTCAGAGCCTTCCCACTGGACCAAAAGCATGGTTACTGTAGTGAAAGGCAGGGTGTGTTTTGGGGGAGAGTAGGAATTTCAAACAAATTGGCCAAAAGGTAGAAGAGTGAGGATAAAAATGATGCTAAAACCTATCCGGTCCTTCAGCCTGTCCTTCTGAATAGTGCGGGTTGGTTTCCAGTTTTCTCAGTCTTTGTCCAGCCGTGTCTTAAATATCACGAGAGATTAAGCTTCAAATTACTGGTGTGACTTGTCCAGCCAGGTCTTAAATATTTAGATCTCAAACGAGCCATTAGTGAGAGGCTGGATGCTGCCGTGGCGCGTACGGGGGTCCTGAGCAGGAGCTGGAGACACCCACCCGGGTCCCCGCAGTGGGAAGGCAGCTGGCAGGAAACGGGCCCCTTCCTCGGGGTAGGAATAAGTATTTCCTTGAGCGCAGGGATTAACAAAGCCTGGTTTCCCACAGATTTGTGTCTTGTGGGCAATTGTTAATTGCGATTGAAGCTTTTCCCACAACTGGGGCATTTGACATCTCCCTCCCCCCTTTCTTCCCCCATAAAGTCACTGGTATCCAGTGAGGGGTGATCCCATGCCGCAGGGTTTGCACGGAGGGGTTTGGAGGGTTGTCTTCTAACAGCTGTCCTCTCTAACAACTTACTTTTCACAAAGGTGATGAGGAACCCAGAGGAATTTTTATGCCCCCATCAGATGCAGCTGAAGGTGCCCAGTGAACTGAAAGGGTCAGAAATGTGCCCGTTCACACACAGTGCATTTGTAGAATTGTCACCTTGTCAAATCAGGCTAAAATTGCTAAGGATGGATTTGAAAATCATGGCAGACTTCATAAACTTCATTGGGTTTGAGTTAACTTCGTGGTTTGGGCTTTTTTTGTTTTCCTTTTATGGGCTGCGGTTTCGGGGGTTTTTTTTGCTTTGTGGTAGATCTTTGTTTTATGTAAAGCCCGGTCTCGAATTTTTGGCTGAAAAGCACGCAAGACTTAATTCTGCTAATCTCAAAATGAGGATTGTGGGCATTAGGCTGTCTTTCTTAGTACAAGTAGAGCAGAACCAAAGTCCTGATTTCTGTTTTATGACCTAGACGAGATGTTTGTTTCTTGATATTGACCATCCACTTGTGGATCAAGCCTTAAAGTCTCTGTATTGGTTTCCCAACTGCTACATGGGGATAAAAGATCTGCTTTGTTCTATTTCAAATTAAAAATGTGCACTAACACAGTGGAGTTTCCCAGAAAAAGACCCTTGATATTTAGGTGTTTGTGATGGACAAAGCTGCTGGGCTGTGCTGGGAGATGGAAACCAAAATTCTCCAGCCAAATCTTTCAATACATTGGCTTGAACTGGGGCAAATTCCCAGTTCATATAAGGCCTTTAAGATGCTTATTCCTATGGCTGCACACCAGATAAGTGACAATTAGAAAAGACAATCAATTTGTGGCTGCTCTGGTTTTGGTTTCCATCTGATGCAACTGCAATCTGGAAGACAAATCTTAATTTAGGACTACAAAGGGATTGTTCTCTCAGAAGATAACACGCTGCCGGCCAGGCTCTTATCTTCCGTGAAAATTGATTGTCCCGTTTAGTGATGTCTCTATTTTCCTGTGGCTGGTTCAGAAGGAGCTGCTGAAAAGCGAACTAAATTGGGGTTGTGGATGCTGTGATTGTCGCTGTGAGTGGACCCTTAACTATCCCACTTCTCGCTTCACCTTTGCAGGCTCCCTAAAAATTGTCTGTTTGCCCCGGCGTGATACGGGTGTCCGAAACTCTGGCCTGTAAATTCTGTTTTCCTCTCACTTTCAGTGAATGGTATGAAAAAGGCAAAAGCCTGGTTGAAAATGTGGGTGCTGGAGCTGTGATCTCTCCCATATTGCTGTATGCCCAGTTAGGAAATGGGTGGAAGTGAGATTTCCCACATCAAATCCATAAAACCTCCGGGGATGTAGGGGACAACCCAGATCAGCTTCTTCCTTGTCACCCCTTTGGTGTCCTTTATCCTTCTCCCTTTCTCTTGGTCCACTCCTTAGATTCCCGTTTCTTTCTTGCACTCAAGTCCCCAGACCTCACCTGAAGAGCTGCTTTGATAATACCTTCTCCTGTCTCTTTTTCTGATAAATGGGCCAAAACAGGTCTTCTGACTAAGCTAAAAAATCAGGTTCTTCGCTGTTCTGCTGGTTACCGTACGAGCGAGAAAGCTCGGAGCAGCTGCCAGATATTTATGCAAGCCCTTTTCCTCTTCTATTTTAAGTTCAGTTTTGATCAAAAAAAGAAAGAGGGTGGGGGGAGAGAGGAGGGGAAAAAAAAAGAGAAATCAGCTTGGAAACCACAATCCATGACTTGGAGCTCCCTGCTGCTTCTTCCTGCTCGTTTGCAGAGGTAGGTGTGAGGTGCAGGGATGAAATGCACCTCTTGAACAGAACCTGCTGAAGAAGACAGCCAAGCAGAGGATTGGAGATGCTGACTTGCTTCTCTGCAAACCCTCCCCGGAGCCTTTCTCGCTGCCCAAACCGCGCTGGCGAGTTAATCATCCTCTCCCTTGGAGGCCAACCCGTGGTGAACTTCAGCCAGACAATGCACGCGACTCTCCGCAGCCCTACTTGTTTAGCAACATGCAGGGTTTGACATCCAAAGCAGCAGATGGGGAGGAGAGCACGCACCGGGGAGGGTGGTTGGGTTGGGAACAAGCTGTTCGAGGCCCTTTTCCACTTGGATTTAACCTCCCGTCTGAACGCCACGCTCAGCCCCGCCGCTGGACGCTCCCCTGGTTTGATATCGCAAGGAGGACTTGGTAGGGGTGAGGCATGGCCAAGAAAACCACACTGGTACTCTCTGTACAGGCTTGGAAAGAGGTGTATGGAACCACCTTGCCCTCCAGTTAGCCTAATAAATATTGTAATTTGAATTGTAAAGTTCCCAAGGGCGACGAAGCACAATCGCTGTGGTTGAGTTCATGGTGAGCCAGGCTATGGGGGCTACCTTTTCTTCTAAGACCACTGCTGAGCCACTGGTGTTTCTCAGGAGGCCTCAAAAGAAGATGGTTCTAGCACTGATGTGCAGCCTCAGAGGAAATATAGACAATATCCCTGGTTTTTCTCTTCTAAAAGCACCCTGTGTGTGGTTCTGCTGTCACAAACAGGTATTGCATATGGGTATTTCAGGGTGGGACCAGGACAAGAAGTGTCCAGTGGACACTTTGAGCAAGTCCTGGGGCCTCCCCCTACCGACATGCAAAAATGAGAGAAAAATGCATAATATACTCCGTTGCTCAAGTCCCCTGCTCCAAGTGACACTAGGACAGGTTTTTAGGCTGGTTTTGACTTGACTTGCCCAAAACTCAGGAGGGACAATACTGTCAATGGTCCCTCAGCTTCTGCATTTCTGGGGTTCCATCAGCTCTAAGTCAACCTCTGGCATGAAGACCAGAGGCCATAATCCCCAGGGGGGGACTTTCCCATTTGCTTCTATATGTTTTGAATTATGCTCTGCTCACTTAGCTCCTCTTATCTAACAAGGCCCCGTGTTATTTAGGCTTTGGCAATTAGTAGATTTTTCTCCAAGAATAATCTTTCCAGCTTCTAAAAAAATCACAGGGAAAGAATGATTCTCCCGTTGAATGTTCCTGTCAGTACGGCAACCAGAATATTTGATATGCAAACTTTAAGATCTGTGACTTGTTATGGTAATGAAAACAAAAAAAAAAATACAAAATGACACTCTTGCAAAACAAATTCCAGTAACTATTGGCTAGAAAAGTTTCAAGAGACTTTCTCAAGAGTAGAGCGAGGAGGCTGCCGTGTCATTCCCTTTTTTTTTTTTAAAATTATTTTTTATTTTTTTTTAAAGAGCTGCTGTGCAAATTGAAACGTGTGCTGCTGGCTGATCCCTCCCTGCCTTATTTCACACCTCGTGCTGAGGTCGCCCCGCGAGGAATTCTCTCCTCCCCGCAAACAGGGGAAAGATCTTCCCAAGGATCCTTCCCCAGCACGCACAAAAAAAAGCAAATTCATGATTCATGAAGGCTCTGGCCATAGATCTTTGCAAAGAAATGCTTGGCAGCTTTAGAGAATAGCTGGGTTTATTTTAACCTTTAAGAATGACACCAATTTCACAGCTGTTAATGCTATGTGGCTCCTACGCTTTCCAATGCAAATTGCACATGAAGGGCTAATGCATTTTGATGAGGGGGGGGGGGGGGGCAGAATCTCCATATTAATGTGCCAATATCTTTGTTCTGAAGTGTTTAATTTTATGCTTTAATGAGAGATCCTCTTTCTGGTTAAGGCAAGCCTTTGCAAGAAACTATTTAGATATTTGCTAGTGTCATCAGGCTCCGGAGCAGGGGGAGGGAAATACTTGGTGCAGGCAAAGAGGGGGGGGTGGGTGCCTCCGTGGCAAAGCCCATCGTGGTGGGAGTCCCGTGGAAATGGGGGAGTCCCTGAGTAAAGTGTCCCTCAAAATCAGGTTTGGGATTTACAGTCAAAAGAATTGGGGATTTTGGCTCAACCGCCAAAAGGAGGAAAGGAGAGGTGATGGGTGTCCCACCACGCTCAAATTCAGGGTGAGGGGGGTTTCCTCCCTCTCTTCATCTGTGCTGGCATCTCTGAGCTCTGATTGCTTTCCTTTCAGGTGAACAGCTCTGTCACTGTGTGCAAAACCTGGCGTCCTGTCTCCGTGTGCTGCATCTTCCAAAACCCATTACTCATCGGCGTGAGGCGGGATAACCTGCCAAAGCAGATTGCCGCCTGCAAATGCAACTTCCTCGCCTCCCCGGGCCACGTCCTGCTTCTCCAACTCCTCTTGGCTGCTGCATCGGGGCTGGGATGGGGACTGGCACATCTACCTGCTCAACGGAAGGATTAAAAAAACCTCTGACTCTTGTTTTTCAGGTAGGAATCCAGTCCAAGCTCATGATACCCGTGTTTGGTCAGCCTGCCACGGCCGAGCCTTGAAAGGATGGTTTTGCCTTCCACAGATGAGTATTTTCACTGCCTGGATCAGGCCAAGGTACCAGGGATTGAGTGCTGAAAGTGCTTTATGTATCTGATACGTGATGCACATTTGGCTTTAATCAAAATCCCATTGAAAGAGGCGGTGGGGATTTAGAGCATAGGATTACAAGTAATGCCAGGTTATTATTAGTAATCACTTTTCATCGTGCGTTGCATTTACAAGATACAAACCAATCCCAGCAGAACTATACTGAAATGCATAATTCCTTTCGTTAAAAAAAAAAATGAAATTGTGCAAAGTGAATAAATCATGTCCTACAGTAACACGAGAAGACCTTTAACTTGCCTTCTTTTATGTTTCTGATTAACTCCAACACAGTAGGAGACACCAGTTACAGCCTTACGTTGGGCTTTCAACAGCTGTACCTTGAACGTACACGAATGACACAATCAAACCTATTCTGACTTTTTGCATAGAAACCGGAGATATTAAAGCCCTTTGGTTAAGGAGAAGATTTTGAGCAGGTTTTTGTTGTTGTTGTTGTTGTTCTTGTTCTTGTTGCCAGGTTTGTAGAGCGAAGGCCAAAGCTGGTAGGAAGGATCCAAGTGGCTCTGTCGGGGCAGACACCCAGGTAACTCTTTAAATTGTCTCCTGCTTTTTTGGAACAAGTTCTGACATCCACTTGCACCCGGCTCAGCCGGGGTTATTCATTTGGGGCTAAGCAAATTAAAAGGTTCTGCTTAGCCTCTCCCCTTTCCCTTTGCTTTTAGGGCTGTCAGTGTAATTGAAGCTACTCCTGGTTTTTATAACTCCGCGGCGGGGAGTTGCATCCAGCCAGCGGCGTGCGGTGACGCATGGGAGCGATGGCGCAGATGAAGGGCTCATCTGGAATTCGGTGGTTTTATACTAATGTACACCTGCCCGGGATGTGCGCAGGCGGCTGGCGAGCTCTCAAGGCTCCGAGACAGCGCAGGTTGGATCCTTCTAACCCCAGGGAGAAGCCTTTCCTTTGGGGTCCCACTCACTCTTCCAGCATCCCACGGAGGGACGTGGGTCCTACTCCCTCCAGACCTTCCCCCCACCCCATGGCTCATCCCGGCCATCCCTTTTTTTTTTTTTTTTGCCTGTTAAGAGCGTTAAGCGCGGCGTGTGTCACCGCGAGGAAAGGGTGGGGTGGCTGTGTACGTGTGTGCCAAAGTGTCGCCGCCGCCAGAGGAGGGTGGTTTTTGCTTGGAAGGAGCCGACGTGCAGGGACGAAGCAGCGGAGCGTTGCTAACTCCCGAGGTGATGCAGTTGCTCACGTCCCTCCCGGAGCCGAGCGAATGGAAGGGGGGGGGGGGGCCTTGGGCTGGGGAAAAAGGGGGGGGGCGGAAAAGGTGGGACAATGGCAGGGAGGGGGGGGCCCTGCTGCCCTCCCAGCAGCTTCCAGCCAGCCAGCAGCTGAGCACGGAGCAGGGGGGGGATTATTGACTTTGGGTTCCCTGCTTTTCTTTTACTTTTTCTTCTTTTTCTTTTACTTTTTCTTCTTTTTTTTTGATTTTTTCTTTTTTTTTCCCCTCCTACATTTCTTCTTGAGGTTGGACAAAACTCGTAACACCTTGGGAATAGGGGAAGGGCGGTACAATGGGGCGCACTGTTCGCTTTAACAGAGTCTCTTGAATGGGAATGGAAAGAAGGGGGACGGTTCACCCGGGGCTGACAGTGCCTTTCTTCTCTTTCTTTACGTGTATCAGCCAGGAAACAAACCCTTCTACTTCGGGGCAGCGTTTAAAGGAAGCGACGGAGAAAAAAAAAATCTCCCAGCAGGTTATACCGAGCCTTTAGTAAATAGAAATTCTTCTGAGATGTTATTTTTTGGCGTTGTTTTTTCTCTTTTGGTGAGTTCTCAGGCGTCTAGGCCAGCCATTGACCAAGAGCAGGAGGAGAGAAGATTTTTAGGGAAAAACTTATCCCATAATAGACATTCTTCTTGTGTCCCCAAACCTTCTAGCAACGGTCTTAAAAGCATGACCCCGACGTGGGCAAACCACTGATCTTTGAACACTGTTGATTCCTGCACTGGTTGTTTCTTTTTCCCTTTAAAAGCTTGAGTGCAAGAGAGAAGCCCAAGCTCCTCTGCCGTCATCAAGTTGAGTGCAGAAGGGAAGTTACAGGGGGATTTTGCAGTTCTTGTCCCCTTCAGTAAGTGAAATAAATAATGCAAATGTGCTCTGGTACCAAAGGACTCAAACGTCTCCCATCGAAAGTTGCTCGTACAAGTCTCCTGCCCAATCTGACAGCAGCTCAGTACGGGGCCTCCGCTCCTGAATTCATTTTCCCACTTTTTTTAAAGCATTAATAAAGGTGAAGCCTTCACAAGGGCTTTCTGGAGCCTGGATGAAGTTTTCCCTGATACTATACTGTTTGAGTGTCTCCTGATTGAATATATCCCACAGTCTTGCAGTGCCCATTCCCATTCCCAACCCAAACCTCATTTTACAGTTAATTTCCTGGAATTGCTCTTCGTCATTAAAACTGGTTGTTTTAAAAACATGCAGCAGGTACAAATACCAAACGTGACCCTAAAGGAGTGAATCAGCCTTGGAATAATGATACAAGAAAGAATAGAAAACGTGCTGGAAGAGTTTTAGTATCTATAGGAACTCCTTGCTACTAATTTTTCCTTGCACTTGGACTGGGATCAGGATGTATACGTGCTCAGAGGGCCAGGACAACCTGTTTTGTTTTGCAAACGACTTCAGTTCAGATTGAAACATTAAAAAAGACAAGGAGGAATGTTCACCTTGGGGGGGAGAAGGGGTGGAGAAATCGGGCTTTGAGTTTGAAATTCAATTTTGTGGAAAATGCAATGCTTCCACTCCAAATAGGACTTAGATAGAAGGGTGATTCATCCCCCCATTGAAGTCCCTGCCAGAGTTGCTTTTGATTTAATCAGAATCAAACCCGATGGGATTATTCTCACTTGCAAACTGGACGGGTCCTATTAAGTAGAGAAACCGCAGCGCTTTTTTGCAGGGCTGCTTCTTTTTTTTTCCTTATTATCATCATTATTATTTATTTATTTATTTATTTCATTTAATGAAATTGGCTCAGCGTCACAGAACGGAGACGAAACCCGAAACCCTTCTGTTTCAGTGCTTTTTTTTTTTTGCTTTTTTTTTTGCTTTTTTTTCGTTCTTGGAACATCTGGCCCAGCTGTTATTTTGACCCCAAGGCAGGAGCCGCAACCTCGCTCCTGTTCCCCTTCCAATCGAAGCTGACACCGAATATGCCAACACAGACAGGGCTGTTGGAAAAAATCTGAGCTTGGGGATGGGGTGAGGAACCAGCACGGTCCCGTTGTCACCCTCAGAGCTGTCAAATCTGGGCCAAAAAAGGAGAGGAATGGGGTAAAACAGTGGGCGTTGTTTCTGGAGCTTCGCTAAGAGGCTGCTTTGATTTTTCTTTAAATTGTTTCCTTATAGACTTAAATTAGTTTCGCCACGGGATGAGGGGGGGGTTTTGTGCCTCCACTTCAATGAGGTTTTTAGAATTGGTTCACCCAAAGGGATCCTGTGTGTGTGGATGGATCTATGAGTCTGTTTGAGCTGCGTTTCCTTCCCTGGCACCGCAGACGGCAGAGGATTTTATCTTGGACAGAAAAAATCATGGGGAAAAGCTGAGGGAGAATCAAGCATGCTCAAGATCCAAAAGGAGCTATCTCGTCTCTGATCAGTAATACCTGATATCTAAATCTTTCGGCTTATTCTAAGCTGCAGGAACTTGTAACTTTTTATCTATAAATCTCTCTCTGTGCACCTTCCCGATTTCCTTTCAGCTCTAAGGCTTAATACTGCTGCTTACACTTTCATCCCTTAAATACTCAGAGCCTTAAATTGTCTCTGGTATACAGGATAATCAGTTCTCTAGTGTGCTAATCCTCATTATGTGCCTATTAAAATGAAGATTAAATCAAGCATTAGGGTGCCTCCTCCCGTTATGAAATCTGAAAAAACAGGATTGAACTTGAGGGGGGAGAAAAACCACCAAACACCTAAAGAATTGTTTCTTGGGCTTCTCGGGGAAGCCGTACGAGCAAGGTTTTGGTGGAGCCCGAGGTATGAAGGTGGGGGGTTCGTTAACGTCGTGGTGCAGGTGAGGGGGAAATGGGGGGGAGGCGGCGCTCGAGGAGTGAGCTTTTTTGGGCAAATACCCCGGTGGAGGGTATTTGCATGTGCCTACGTGAGGCTGAGGGTGTTTGTCCACGGGTTTTGCGTTGCACACACGTGCTGGGGCAGGCCAGAGGAGATGCCTCCCGTCCGCACGCACCCAGGTAGGTCCTCTGGGGTTGGGAACCCCCCCTTTGACCCCCCCCAAGAACAGCTCACTGCCAGCCCCATCCTATCTACCCCACCAAAACCACCCTTCCCTTCCCCATCCTACCTACCCCACCAAAACCACCCTTCCCTTCCCTCTGGGGTTGGGAACCCCCCCTCTGACCCCCCCAGAAGAGCTCACTGCCAGCCCCATCCTACCTACCCCCCCAAAACGCCCCTTCCCTTCTGAGAACTGCAAAACGGATGGGAAAATATCTTTCCTTAAAGGGCAGGTGATTTTTTTATTATTTTTTTGGGGGGGGGTGTGTGTGGGGGGGAAGATTTAGGACTGCCCTGTCATTTCCTTGAGCTCAATTACCCATAGGAAGTAGACACACAAACACACACACACAGAGAGAGACACACACCCCCCCCCTCCCTTTCCCAAAGCTGAACTTTTTGGTTATTGTTGTTTGGCAGGTACTTTTAATTGGCTGGAAAAAAAATATTCTTCCTGTGAAGTTGCAGTTTGGTGGTTTTTTTTTTGGTTTTTTTTTTTTTTTTTGCGAGAAGAGAAGCCAGCTGCAAGGCACATGTTTACCTCTCAGATGGGATTCTATTTATTACCATTTCCCTCTCCCCATCCATTTCAAAGCCATTTTTGCAACACTGTGCCCTGTTCTAATCCAGGCGTACCTGAGTTTTCAGCAACACCAATGATTACTAGGGCAGTTAACAGAGAATTCTTGTTTTACAGCCAACCCCAGGTGGCTGTGTCTGTCTCCTGGCCTGAATGTAACAACACTAACAGTTCAGTGGTCAGGCCACAGCCAGTAACAGAGACACACACACACACCAAAAAAAAAAAAAAAGCTTGAATGAGTCCAGTCTGCCATTGGCTCTGCCCAGCGCCTCCCCATTGGCTCGGCAGCCCGCGGGGGGGACCGATAAGGGCGGCTATAAAAGCCCTGGGAGCTGCTCCCGGTCCCCCAGCGAGGAGAAGCCGGAGGGTCCAAGGAAATCTCGGCAGCGAAGAGTCCCCGAGCCTCGGCAGATTCCCCTTCTCTCTCCCTAGGAGCGTCTCTCCAGATCCACAGCTTTGCTCAAGCCGAAGTGGAAGAGGAAAAAAAAAAAAAGAGAGAGAGAGAGAGAGAGACAGAGAGAAAGAGACACACACACACACCAAAAAAAAAAAAAAAAAACAAAAAGAGAGAAAAAAAAATAACCGACCAAAAAAAAAAAAAATCAAACCAACCAAAAAGCAACAGCAACAACAACAACAAAAAAACCCACCCAAAAAAAACCACACTTAGCGGAAACTTGTCAGAGAATGCTCCTAAAGTCTGGTTTTCTCCTGCTGCTGGTGATCAGTGCATCTGCATCCTATGAAGCTGAACAGAATGACTCTGTGAGCCCCAGGAAACCCAGGGTTGCAGCCCAGAACTCAGGTAACACCCAGCGAGGAGGGCTTTGAGCCTGAACCCTGATGTGTTAAACTGTTTCAGTTATCTCTACTGCTGGTTTTTCTAAAAAAAAAAAAAATCAAACCAACCAAAAAGCAACAGCAACAACAACAACAAAAAAACCCACCCAAAAAAAACCACACTTAGCGGAAACTTGTCAGAGAATGCTCCTAAAGTCTGGTTTTCTCCTGCTGCTGGTGATCAGTGCATCTGCATCCTATGAAGCTGAACAGAATGACTCTGTGAGCCCCAGGAAACCCAGGGTTGCAGCCCAGAACTCAGGTAACACCCAGCGAGGAGGGCTTTGAGCCTGAACCCTGATGTGTTAAACTGTTTCAGTTATCTCTACTGCTGGTTTTTATCTTTTTTTTTTCTTCTTCTTTTTTTTTTTTCTTTGGGGTCTTTTTTTTTTCTTTTTTGTGCTTATAAACTTAACGACTGGTAGGAACAAAGATTAAGGGTCTGATTGAGGAGGACGGTGGTGAGTAGCTGGAGAAGAAAATCTTCTCCTTTCAGGAGCTGGGGCAGGGAACCGGTGTGTGATCTGCTTGCAGGATGCGATCCCTTCTCTCTCCTCCTCCCCCCATCTACTAAATGAGTTCCATGTACTTTTTTTTTTCCTTTTTTTTTTATTTTTTTAATTCCCTCTCCTCCTGCTTGCATGTATCTTTCTCTCTTCTCCAGTTGCAATCATACTTCGGTGTTAAATTCCTTGCTTTTTAGGAAGTTGATAAAAATCCGTGGAAATTTGACTGAACCATTGTTCTGCCAAACATCTGTCTATTCAAAGAGGGGGGAGAGAGATCTGCGACTTTGAAGAATGCTGTAACCTAGAAACTGTCCACTGCTAGCATTTATTTTCAAAAACTGATTGCTATCACTTAGATGGTACCATAAAAATACAATTGTGACATTTAGCAAACTTGCTTTTACAATGGATAAAAAAAAAAAAAATTGCTGGCTAAGTCAGCTCTGGATGTCTCTACTTTGTGCACTATAGATGCTTAGATAAGTTGGACACATTGTCTTGAACAATGGGAATTAAAAATCTGTCTTCTACTATACTGAAAAGATATTAGGTCTCTAATTTGGAGCTCATTAACAGATGTCTTATTTTAGATCTGCAAGGCTCTGCAGCATTATACTAGGGTGTTTGCTCAATTTCCTTTTGTATTTGGTTGCTATAGAAACATAGGGTCTCACTATTGCACCGTGCCTAAAACAATAAAAGCTTAATGCATACTAAGTCTGCTGAAAGCAAAGTTATAATTTGAACCTGTGGAAACATAATTATGGGAATGGCTGGTGCGACGGCGAGGTTATGAACTGGGGAGAGGATGATCTTACCAAATATTTCTCCCTTCAGGCACGTAAGCAAGAGCGGAGAGTGAGGAGGGGTTAATTGGGTGATTTTTTTTTGAAAATATTTTTTTCCCCTTCTCTTTTCGGTCAAGATCCCAGTTACATAGATGCGTCTTTAGGGCTACAACTTGGCTCTTAATAATAAGGTGTGTTCTCTCCCACTAAATGCAAACCCTCACTTTTCCCACACCTAGGGTCTCGATGGGAGACACTGGGTTTGCATTTCTTCCTAAAGAATGTCTCGTAACATGATCTGCAAAAGTAATGAATATGCCTTGCTCAGACACATAAGGGGACAGATGTTCAGCTTACCAAAAAAGGTTAATCCCTCCTAATTTCAGGGCAATCATGTGGCAATACTGCTGATTCATTGTTAAAAGGCATAGTATCTGCTCTAAAAAAGATGGGATGACATGGATACCCTCCTGTTCAGACTAAATGCTGCCTCAACGATTTTAATTCTACACGGTCAGCCCCAATTTCCTTAACTTTCTCTGCCCAAATATCCCTTCTCTTTGCGGATCTTGACCTTTCTTGGCTCTGCTTGCAAACTGCTGGGTACCAGGTGGGTATTTAGCACCAAGCTGCTCTTTCGAGTCCTTTGTAGTTCAACTGAAATCTTATTTCGAGAGACTTTCTGCTTTTTAGAGAAGCACAAGTGCCTCCAGTGCTGGCAAAACCGGCGCTTCCTCGCAGTAAGTGCGAATTTCACGCCGGCTTTTTGGCCATCGCCATCGCTTCAGTCTCATTTTCCAGTGAGGGTTGGGAGCCAGGTGCTGCCGAGCTGCTCTGACCTCCCTTCGGTCTGAGACTGTGGGGGAGACCTCACCTCCTGGTGCTCTTCATGGGCCCGTCCTCGTTCCTTCTGCCTCCTTTAGAGGAACTCTCAAGAAAGCTGTAAATTCATGCGGCCAGAATTGGGTTGGGATGGACCTGTACGTCTCCAGCCAGCCGGAGACTATCAGATGTTGCCTCTCTGTTAATCTGTGTGCAACCAATTGAAGGTTTCGATAATTGCAGTTGCTGTTCCTTGATTTGCTGGTGATCTGTTGCATGACTTCAGTTAATTACCCCCTTTGGCCTCTCCTCGTTACCTCTCCCTCCAGTCCCCAGAAGCGATGAGGCTACTCCTTGACTCCGGTTGAGCGTGACTTGATGTTGCGTTGGAGAAGGGCTCTGGGGTGTTGGGCATCGTGGTCGGGGAGGGCTGTGTGTAATGTTGTGGCCGTGTCTCTCTCTCCACAGCCGAGGTGGTTCGCTGCCTGAACAGTGCCCTCCAGGTGGGCTGCGGGGCCTTCGCCTGCCTGGAGAACTCCACGTGTGACACGGACGGCATGTACGACATCTGCAAGTCCTTCCTCTACAGCGCTGCTAAATTTGACACTCAGGTACAGTACCAGTAGAAAGGGGACAAGAAGAATACCTCGCCCTTAGAGCTCCCTTTTCATGCCCCGGTTCAATAAAGTGCTTTTACAAGTCCTGCGGCACCAAAGCACGTGCTTAAACGCTTTGCTGAATGGACGCCTTAATTTCTGTGTCCTCACGGAGATGGGGTCTGGGCAGGCTTAACCCTTCCTTTCTTGCAGCCCTTCCTGCTGCTCAGCTACTCCTCTGAACCGTGATTTCGGTTTTTTTGGCCACAAATGCATCCTTCAGGGCTCTTTTCTACAGTACATTTTCCACATACTGTATGCTATGTGTGAGGACTTGGCAAGGCGCGTTTCGTGGGGCGGAGAGCTGAGTTTCCTCTTCAGGAGGAAATATAAACGTTCTTCTAACAAAGTAAGTCTTCTGACTGTGTGACCTGGCACAGGGCTGGGATTTGAATTGGAAGTCTCCTGGCCTGGGAATGCACGGCCAGATCAGCCTCTCCGGAGCTGCAGTCGCTCAGGGCAGAATAAATAGGATAATATCAGAGGACTGTGGCTCTGCCAAGGGTCCTTTTCCTTCCTACTTTCTTCCCAAAATGATGCACGCCCCCCCCTTCCCCGAGCTCTGCCTCCCAAGGACAAACTTAAAAGCTCTTAAAGCATCTTGAGGTCCTGGGGAAGCAGCAGCGAGTGGTCCAGCCCCCTCCCCATGGGCAGAGTTGGCCCATCTCTGGTGCTGGCACTCCCAGGTCTATTCACACAAAGACCTCCATTGCCCAAATCATTGGGGAACTGGAGCTTGCTCTTCTCCCCAAACTATGAACCCATCCCTTTCTGTGAAATCTGATGCAGTTTAAGGTTTTGCTTCTGTTTCCAGGGAAAAGCTTTTGTGAAGGAAAGCTTGAAGTGCATCGCAAACGGGGTTACGTCCAAGGTGTTCCTTGCCATCCGGAGGTGCTCCACCTTCCAAAGAATGATCTCCGAGGTGCAAGAGGAGTGCTACAGCAAGCTGGACATGTGTGGCATCGCCAAACGCAATCCCGAAGCCATCACGGAGGTCGTCCAGCTCCCAAATCAGTTCTCAAACCGGTATGTGGAGCTTTCCTCAGCTGAAATGCATCAAAATCAGAAATGTGAAAGATGGGGACAGAGGAACCAAGTTGACTGACTTCTTGCAAGTCCTAACGTAGCGTAGCCTGAGTAACTCTCTCTGCCTTTCCAAATCCCTGTTAACGTGTTACCAGCATCCTTCTGCTTCTCCTTTTGGTAAATAGACATCTCCAGGGGAGAATCATAAAATTAACTAGACGTACATTACTTCAAAGCCTGGAGTTTGTTTAAATGTTAGTTCTTTTAGCCTGAACACAGCGTAATGGTGAACGGAGCTTTTAGATACCAAACCAGTTTGATTAATGTAGAATCTCTGGCATATTGAGCACTGGAGAGTTTCTCAACCTATTGCAGCTCCATTCACTTCTTCAGGCTGCTGCCATCCCCTTCGTTGGGTTTATATGACAATTAGCAAACGAGGCCTTACCATGGAAATATGAAGAACTAGGAGAGCTTAAAGGGAACCAGCGAGCAAGCTCCTCTCTAAACCTTATTCTGCCACAATCCTGTAGTTCATATTTCTAGGGATAGTCTGGTGCTCTTAATGGTCTCATTTTGGGTTTTCACCCCTTTTCCTTCCCAATAACCTGCAGAAATGGGCCCGTCACGCTGCTCTCTGGCACCTTTGTCTGAGGGCAGAACTGGCCTGTCCCCATCCTCCAAGGACAAGGGACAGAGAGAAGCTTCAGGGAGCTACTGCAGTCTGCGCAGTCACGCTGCAAGGGCAGGGATTTCTTCCTCTAAATCCTGGAACAATCAGTGCTGAGTCTTGTGATTGGGATAAAAGGGATCTTTTTGAACAGTTTGAGTAAATATGCTCTAGAATTTGAGCGCAAACAGACCAAGCTGCAGTTTAACATGTTGGCTGGCTGCAGAGAGCGCCACGGCTCCTCTGGGGTGGCTGTTGGACTTGATCTAGAAGCATCTCAAACCTCCAGACCTACCCTAGGACAGGGATGCAACTGATGGATAGACATTGCATCTCTGACTGGCGTAAATTTATTACGGAAAACTCTATTGTAGATATTATATCCAGAAAATTATACTTGTGTGTCTTTCCCCTCTTCCCCCAAGCAAATTTGGAAGAGGTTTGCTTGAGTGTTCCTCCAAGGGCTGGGATGAGGAGCCGTCAGGGCTGCGGCATCAGTGTTTTACCAGCTGAAAGAGCAGTTTGGGTTAACTTGATGGGTTGTAGAATCGACCAGCCCTTGGTGGGGCTGTGGGGGTGAAGGAGGGACGTGTGGACACTTGAGCGAGGGAGGATGCGGTGATGGCAGCGGCGACGTCCTACGTGTTGGGGATGTTCCTCTCCAGAGGACTGAGCCTGAAGCGGAGCCGCCGTCTCCCGAGGCGGGGGGGGGGGAACTCCTCCCCCACAGCCGCCAAGCCCTGCCGAAGCCAAAGGATATTATGACATGTTGAGTAACAAAAGCAGCAGGATTTCCCAGCTAATAGTTTACATTGAGGTCTCCTAAAGCATCCTGCTTTCCCAGCCCCTGTCCCAACATAGCCACAGAATAAGAATGTGCCACTTGGCCGGGGACGCCGAGAGGAAGTAGTTAAAGGTCATAGCATCTTCCTGTGATTTAATCTCATGGCAGGAGCAGAGGAAAGCCTTGTTGCCTTTGCTTGCAGTCTGGCTAGCGAAAAGGCACTGGCGAGCTGTTTGATTGCAGCCCTGGCTCTGGAAACCCCCCAGGCTGTGTCTGTGTGAAGGAGGTGTAAGAGCAGAGGAAGGGAGGCAGGATCAGTTCCTCCCATCCTGGTGGAGCAGGGCTTGGATTGTGCTGGGTGCGTGGCTCACACAGCTGTGTTCATCATCAGCTGCCGTCCACGCTTCAGACCCTAATATTGACACTGTGGGGTTGTGCTCTGCCATTGCCAAAGCCTGGTCCTTTTGTACTTCAGATGCAGCAGAAACTTTAACCTCACCTGACCTCCGCTGGCGGCTCTAAAGGCCAACGCTGAGAGTTGGGAAAGGAGTTTGAATGCGAACTCTCATTTCCCTCTTCCTTCCCCTCCTCCACCTGCAGGTTATTCTCTTCTCTGCTCCCGTGGAAAAAATGTCACGGTGACCTTAAAGGCTTAAAATAAGTTCCCCGACGTCCTTTCAGGCAGGAGCAGCCCAGCAAATATGGGTCTCCTCCTCTTTTTCCCAACTTTTTCTCCCTGGGAAGGTGTCCTCTTGGACACCGGTGGGGTCCCACTGGCCAGCTTTGCTCTCCCTGCCCAAGCACTCCTGGGGCTGTGCTGGTTCTGCCGTAGCCCCGTGGAGGATCCTTCCTTTGAGCTCTCTTCTCTGCTGGGCTCAAGCAGCGCTGGGGAAACAGATCAGCACAATTTCCTGGCTCCCTCCTCGAGCAAGGAACGCGTTCGCGGGGCTGCCGGGAGGGGAAAAGGCAGCAGCAGGCTGTGGAGGAGGCAGAGAGGCTACAGGACAATCCCCACTTGTCATTCAGTTCACGCTGGGCTTGTTGGGAGTGACAACTGATGGCCTGTCCTAAAGATCTGTCCCCAGGGAAGACACGGATCTGCCAAGCTCTGGCTTGGGCTAAGCTTGTTTCTCCCTCTCCTGGTCCCCTGCAGAAGGGGAAGGGAGAGGGATGACAGGGAATGGAGCTGCAGGGATGGATGCGTTCATTTGAAGGGTCGTACTGGCTCAGACCATGGGTCTGTTTAGCCTGTTGTCCTGTTGGGTGATGGGCAGTATCTGTCCATTAGAAACATGCAATTATTTTTTTTCCTAAAGCTCTAGAAACTCAGGTTGTTCAGCAGAGGGTAAAACACACTCTTAAGCCAATTACTAGATCATCGTGGTTCCTCACTCTTACCTTCTTCCCAATCCATGGGGGTAACACCAAAATCAGTTGTGCCTCCAAAAGCTAGAGCCACCACTCATTTAGGAGGACTAAATTAGAAGTTTGATGAGTTGTGTTCCTTGTGTATGTCATGGGCACAGCATCTCCAGGGCTGCAGCGAGAATATGTACGTTGTGCGCTGTCAAAAATCAATTTCAAACACCCTGAACGACTTAAAAATTCTGCTTCTGGTTGTGTTCCTTGTCTATGTCATGGGCACAACATTTCCAGGGCTGCAGCGAGAATATGTACATTGTGCGTTGTCAAAAATCAATTTCAAACACACCCTGAACGACTTAAAAATTCTGCTTCTCATAGTTTTATCACTTGTAGCAGTTGAGATGAGCTCTTGCCTTGTTTCTTCATCTTGCTGGTGGATGCCTTGGCATAACGACCGGTATTACTCTTGTGCAGGTATTACAACAAGCTGGTGAGAAGCTTATTGGAGTGCGACGAAGAGACCGTCAGCACCATCAAGGACAGCTTGATGGAGAAGATCGGCCCCAACATGGCGAGCCTCTTCCACCTGCTGCAGACAGACCACTGCGCCCAAGGCCACCCCCGTGCTGACTTCTCCAGGAGACGCATCAGCGAGCCCCAGAAGCTAAAACTCTACTTCAGGAACCTCCGAGGTGAGGGGTCCGTCCCGACCCACGCGAAGCGCAGCTCCGCCGAAAGCGCGTGACGCCGCGGGGGGAACCGCCACGGGTGTGTAAGGGATGCTGAGCACTACCAAAGCTGACGTCTCTCTTCTAGAAGAGTAATGCACCCAACCCCAAGTGTACTGTAGCTAGTTTTAATAACGACTAGGAACTGGTTTTAGGTTTTAGTTCATGAATATTTTCTATTCCTCTCCGACGAAACTTTTGCATGGGTCCGTGTTCAGTGTCTCCGCTTTCCCGCCGTCAAAACGTCTCCATCTCTTTTCTTCCCCACAAAAATACACCCCCAACAACCTTAGTCTTAAATATAACCCTACAGTAGTCAGGCCTTCAGACACCAAACTCGAAACGTACTGTAGCGCTAACACCATGGAGGTCTGAAGATTTGGCACCAGGGAGAGTGGCTTTATTCTCTCTTGTGTTGAGCTGGGAGGCGACGATAGATGCACTAATAACTATTGCACATCCTAAAGATGTCAATGGAATTCGTGTTATGAATCTGTGCTGGCCATGGACGAATATGAATGTCATATTCCTGGTCTCTTAGTGTCATACAGTCCCAATCCTTCCAACGCAGCTCCCTTAACCCCTTGATTTACCCAACTCACTCCGCTGTGGGTGAGTCTAGTCCCCCATGACCTGGCACCACAGTGCAAAATGAGTTAAAACTACCCACCAACCCCCCCTAACCCCCCCTCCCCGACACACACCGAATCAGGAAAGGAACATTTTGTACTACGGAAATGATTAAAAGAGGTGCCAGTCGATGGTTGAAGCTCAGAAGGTTACATAATCTTGCATTGTATTTAAAAGCTAACATCTATGTACTGTATTTAACTGTCTAAAGCTTTAAAAGAAATCTAACAAAAACAAACCCTGTCTTAAGACTAGAGTATTAAAGGTCTTGCTCTAACTGTGGTATAAATAGTTTTAAAATCTGTCATGTACTGTACATAAATTCCACGAGAGTCTGCTTAAAAGGAGCAGAATATAATAACTTTATTGCATAAACTTAGTTTTGTAAGTTAGCTATTTCTTTTTTTCTTCCTGGAAACAGTATCTCTGTCGTATTCAAGAGTTCACATTCTACTCTGTGGCCTTTTTTCTAATGAAAGAGAGAAAATGCTTAGGACAGAAATTACAGGGCCAGAAACAAGCCTCTCTTCTCATAGTGAAAATGGAGGGGGGCGGGGGGGAAAGAGGAAAAAAAAAAAAAAGGAAAAAAAGAAGAGTTCAGCCTGGCCAGTCTTATCTCCCCAGAGCTGCTGTGAGCCGTAGTCATACCCGAGGCACGAGTGCTGCTGGGGAGCTATTTGGGGAATTATCAGATGGCTGAGAAAAAGCTGCTTTGGGCTCTGCCACGGGGTAAAACTTCCTTCAGAGAGTTGATTTCCGGGGGAAAAGGCAGGAAAAAAAAAAAAAAAAAAAAAATCCTTTGGATTCTCTTTAAGCTTCAGAAGCGAAGGGATGTGCTGGCCGTTGGGAGGACGCGGGGCTTCGTGCTCTGGGATCTGCCTTCCCTCCTGCCTTCCCACCGGAGCAGCCGGTGGCCACCGTGGCTGGGCCCCCCCCCGCCCCCCCCCTCCCCCCCCCGGTCCCCAGGTGGGACCCGCGGCGGCACAAGAGAGGCCAGAAAGGCACCGACCACATGTGCATGACCTTTGCAAAAGAAGTTGCTTGGCCCCGCTTTTTAGTAACCCAGGTAACAACTGCTAACTGGATAAGAGAGAGGAAAAAACAAAGAGACTGGGCTGGAATAACATGACCAACAGAAACATTGGCAGCTTATGCTGAACACCTAAGTTAAAAAACAATGAACAGGGAAAAGCCACAGCCCCTTTATGCAAAGACCTCCCCAGGTTTCCGGGGGAAAAAGAGAAAAAAAAAAAAAAAAAAAAAATCCTTTGGATTCTCTTTAAGCTTCAGAAGCAAAGGGATGTGCTGGCCGTTGGGAGGACGCGGGGCTTCGTGCTCTGGGATCTGCCTTCCCTCCTGCCTTCCCACCGGAGCAGCCGGTGGCCACCGTGGCTGGGCCCCCCCTCGCCCCCCCCCCCCCCCAAAAAAAAAAAGCCACATGGTGGCATAAGATCAACAAGGCCAGTTCCACGCTCCAAATCCACCCCATCAGAGTCCGTCTGCGGGGTTGATGACTCTTGCTCAACTAGTTAGAGAGCTAATAAAGGAGGGATCTATTTTTCTTTTCAAAATCTAAAGCAATATAACGTCTATTTTATTTTTATTTTTTTTTTTTAAACCACAAAGCCTTTAAACAATAACTTGCTGCTAATATATTGAAACCAGATGCAGTGGCAGCATTGCTAATATTGCTGTCTTCATTAAATGTAGCCCAAAAGTGCTGTCATAAAATTGTAAGCAGCAAAAAATGTTGCTGACGGTAGAGGGTTGTTATTTTATTATTTTATTATATTTTTTTTTTTTAAATACTCTGAATCGTGCCGTCCAGGGCAAGCGAGATGCAATATTGCTCATTTTTAAATCACAGTCAGGTATAGAGAGTCCAACACAAAGAAGTTTTGCAAGGTGAAAACCAAAGGCCCCTTCAATATCCTGACCCTAAAAGTTTGACTTAACACTTTGGAAGCCACCCCAGAACTGTGTGTGTGTGACCCCCTCCACCTACCCCACCCCCTGACAGCGTCCCACCTCCTGCTGGGAGATGGGGACCACTCACTGGGGAGTCTGCTGGGGTCTGTGCATCACCTGCAGATCACGATTTGGGGAAATAAGTTACAGAAAGTTCTGTTTCTGGCTGGAGGTGGTGTCCTCGCTTCCGCCAGGTGCACCTGCACTGGTGCTACCAGTCCAAGTTTGGGCTGTGCCAAGTGGCTCCTGCTCTGGGTATGCGAGGCCCCGAGGCTGGCACCAGCAGAGCTTGCTGAGGACATCTAGCAGCCACCATTTTCCATGGAGGTGCTCCTCATGAGGACATCTGGCCACCACCATTTTCCGTGGAGATGCTCCTCATGAGGACATCTACCAGTCACCATTCTCCATGGAGGTGCTCCTCACGAGGACATCTACCAGTCACCATTTTCTATGGAGATACTCCTCATGAGGACATCTAGCAATCACCATTTTCCATGGAGGTGCTCCTCATGAGGACATCCAGCAGCGACCATTTTCCATGGAGATTCTCCTCGGCCATGATTTTCCATGGAGATGCTCCTCATGGCAAGTGGCTTCTCTGTTGCTTTGTGCATCCCTTTCTATGGAAACCCAAAGAAGGTTTATAAAGTTGATTTGGGGATGGGGCGGAGGGTTAGATTACCCCGAACCTTATCATCTTGGGTTGTAATAATTAGCTTTCTTTTCCCAGTAGGAATTCAAACTTGGCCCCTTGATACGGGTGGGAAGAGACTGGGAAAATAATGTCCCCATGGTTGGGTTTGCTCTGGTGTCACAGGAAGATGTCCCCTGTGCAAACCAAAGCTCGGCCTCTCCAGATGCCCCACACCGGGGAGAGCCCCGGCTACATTGTGAGATTTTTGAGCTGCTTTAATGTCACTTGTTTTTGGTTCTTTTTCCCTAAAATCAAAGGCCTGGGGTTCACCTTGCCTAACTTTTGCCATCCAGCCTGAGCTGGTCACTTCAAGCTCTCTCTTCTCTGGGAAGGGGACAACGGGGACAGGAGGTGGCACTTCCCGTCGCCCGGTTTTAGGTGGTGTGACTTAGGTGAGAGAGATCCTCCTGGGGATGGAGAACGATTCTCCATATTAAGTCCAGCTATTTCACCTTTTATTTAATCTCTAACGCTTTATTTTTTTAATCTTGGCAGAATGATTTTTTTTTTTTTCTTGGGGGCGGGGAGGGGCTTCTCTAGAACTGTTTGCATGATTCTCATTGTGATTTGTTTGCACTTTAGATGTTTTGTGCCATTATAAATTTGCATTATGTATTTATAATTTAAAGATACTTAGAAAGGGGAGAGAGTTTGGGTTTTTTTGTTTTTGGTTTTTTTTTTTTGCTGAGTACTGGAATAAACAGTGAGCATATCTGGTATATGTCATTATTTATTGTTTAAATTACATTTTTAAAGCTCAGTGTGTTCATATAAAGGTTATTTGAAACATATCATAGTAATGAGAAAGATGCAAGTTATTTTCTTTGCTTATTTTTATAATTAAAGATGCATAACATAATGAGGCCTATGTTGGATTTTCTTCTGCGATGAAATAAAATGTCAAATTTAAGGGTTTTTAGTGTCTGGGTCTTCTTTGAACCTTACTGTGCCTGCTGATTCCTATCCTACCAAGCAACAAGTGGTTGCACGTGCCTTGGACTGAGCAGTGGAGATTTTAGGTCTCCTCTGGATGCTGAATATCCTGGGATCAGCTCCTGCCATGTCGGGGATGGGGAGGTTCATCTCATCCAGTCTCTGGCATCAAGGCTGGAGAAAAATAGGTAGAAGGGGGTAAATGGTTCCTGAAGTACCCGTTCGGCACATCCAGTCACCACCGTGCCAAGAATCACTAGAAAAATCCCTCAGATACATTTGCTTTGACCAAAACCTCTGGTCCCAGGTCCCACAACATCCAAGAGCAGCGGTAAATCCTGGGGCTGATAAGGCTCTTCTCAACATGCTCTTTGACAGTGGCCTGACCTTGGAAATTGTGTCTTATTTAGCCAGATTACAAAATTCATTTGAATGAATTCATCCATAACGGCATGGCAGGAAAAAGAAAATACCTTGATTTTGGCTTTGATGTACATGGAAATGTGCATTTACACCTCATTCAGGAAATCTCTGATTTCCAGTGGAAGACCAAAAAAAAAGTTTAATACTCATCAGAGGAAGACCAACAGGACTAATTCAGAGTTATTGCTGCAAAAGCTGCTGCGAAGTTTAAAAAACTATTATTTCCCCCGACACTTTGGCTTTCTTTGACGTGTCTTACCCTAAGTGTAAATGTTAGCAATACGGTGAATAAAAAATATAAATCTCTTCTTCCTTCTTGTTTTGTCCAGCTGACACTTAGGGTAAGACTTGTCAAAGAAAGCCAAAGTGTAAATATTATCAATATGGTGAATAATAAAAAAAAAAAATCTCTTCTTCCTTCTTGTTTTGTCCAGCAACTTAGGAATTGCTTTCAACAGGGGCTCTTAAACCTTTGCTTTTGCTGAAATCCCTTTTTAGTCAAGAACAAAGCTCATAATAAGGTACAGTAAGTTACTAAAATCAGATTTTATCATTCTTTGCAAACAAATAAGCCTCTCTTGGTGACAACATTGAGAGCTTGTTGAGCCAGAGTGATGCTTAAGCCTGTCTTGGTGACAGCATTGAGAGCTTGTTGAGCCAGAGTGATGCTTATTTAACGTCGCTGTGAACCAGGGCCCAGGTGCCAGGGAAATGGGACCTTCCAGAGAAGGGCAATGGAGCTGGTGAGGGGTCTGGAGAGTAAGTCTTATGAGGAGAGGCTGAGGGAGCTGGGGGTGTTCAGCCTGGAGAAAAGGAGGCTGAGGGGAGACCTTCTCGCTCTCTCCAACTCCCTGAAAGGAGGGTGTAGCCAGGGGGGGGCGGACTCTTCTCCCAAGGAAGAAGTGACAGTACAAGAGGAAATGGCCTCAAGTTGCCCCAGGGGAGGTTCAGATTCGATATTTGGAAAAAATTTTACCCTGAAAGGGTTATTAAGCCTTGGAAGACCCTGATAGGGTTCTTAAGCCTTGAAATGGGCTGCCCAGGGAAGTGGTTGAGGCACTATCCCTGGAGGGATTTAAAGGCCAGGTAGACACAGTGCTTAGAGACATGGGTTAGTGATGGTTTTTACCCAAGTTGGGTTGATGGTTGGACTTGATGATCTTGATGCCCTTCCAATCCGGACAATTCTATGATTCCTTGAGCTCCTGTTTGCTGTTAATTTGACAAGGCATCCCCTCAACCCACTCACCTTGATACCATTTGGGGAATCCCCCCCCTGTTCCTGGTTCCAGGTGAGTTTGCTGCTCCAGCAGGAGTTGATGTAGGATCTCAGGAGAAGGCAGAAGAGGCGATGACGTACGTCACCTGAAGCACTCGCCTGCACGTATTCCTGGCTCCAGGTGAGTTTGCTGCTCCAGCGGGAGTTGATGTCTCAGGAGAGGGCAGAAGGGGCCATGACGTACGTCACTTGAAGCACTCGCCTGCACCACCAGTTTGATCAGGTGTCTCATAAAATCCTTTCCCCAAGTGAAAAAGTTGAAAGGAAAAGAATTACTAAGAAATAGCAACATCACTTCCATAACCAGGCAACAAATCAGCTTCACAGGAGGAACTGGGACCCGTTCCTGTCCACCTGCAGGTGCCACCGAGTCACCCCAAGCACCAAATCAGCTTCACAGGAGGAACTCAACACCCGTCTACCTGCAGGTGCCACCGAGTCACCCCAAGCAACAGAAGCCTCAGAAATGGATGTCACCTGCTGATTTTTCATTTGGTTTTCCATCAGCTGGAAACCCCAAATCACCTGCTGAGCATCCACTCCCCTGCCTGTAAATAACACCCCCCCACACACCCTACTTTCTGGGAGCCAAAGCAGCAAAGGGAGCAGAGTCATTTCAATTAGAAATGACAAAAAAACCAGGGAATTATATTCTGCTAGAAACACCACCAGCTCCATCCCTGCTCCTGCAGAGAGAGTGCCTTGGAAATAGTGCAGACGCCACGCTCCAAAAGCTGGCTTTCGCAGCTATTTAGTAATTAATAACCACTACAGAATAATTACTGTCAATACAATGTACTTACTTCTATGAAATCTTCATAAATCTCAGCCTCCTCGGCTCCCTCGGCAGCAAAAATACAGCCCTGAAATGAAATTGCTCCTGGAGGGTTTGTGGATTTTGCCGGCCCAAAGCGTCTCACCCCAACGTGTGGAGTTACTTTGAAATCTGGCCTTTTCTAGACTTTTCTTTCCTACACAACAAATGATGTTCGAAACCCCATTAATTCTGGGATGGGTTTTGTGTTTTTTTTCTTTCTCCCCCCGGCTTCCCCAGGGGTTAAAACTCAACCCCAAAAAGAAAAGGGTAAAATGGGACAAGAACTCCCCAGCAAGAGAACTGTGCGCCCCCATAAAGGGCAGCATAATACAGGGTTATATGAAATATATTTAGTGTATTTATTATAATACAAGTTTTTCCCTTCTCCTCCCAACTTCAAGTACAAGAGAACTGTGCGCCCCAAGAAAAGGGCAGCATAATACAGGGTTATATGAAATATATTTAGTGTATTTATTATAATACAAGTTTTTCCCTTCTCCTCCCAACTTCAAGTCCGACCTTGTGGCGGGGATTATGTATCTAGAGATAAAAATGTCAATAATTTAGTTACATGGCACATAAAGCCGGCAGCAGGAGACAAGTGAAGCTCTTTAAAAAGAACAAAGATATTAACCAGACCGTTTGGAGGGTATTATTAGTATTATCATCATTTTTATGAATTTTTACCTGGGGTCCCCAACTGCGACAATATTTCTGAAGTGCAACAACTCCTCAACAGTTCAAAAAACAAAGGAGGTGTTTAGCCCAGGGCCAATAACCAGGGGTTTGATGTCAAACCTTCGGCAGAAACTGGGGGTGATGGAAAGAACCTTCCCGATGGGAAGGACCCAGCTCCTGGAGAAGGAAATCTCAGCCGGGTGACGGCGCAGAGCTGGGAGTGCATTAAAGTCCTGGTTATCGTCTTCAAATGGAACAAACAGACCAGGAGTTAATTTGATTTGGCCGAAGCCCAAAGTACATGATTGACTGATGTTCTTGTCTTGTCCTTTTCTTTTTTTTTTTTTAAAAGTTTCATGACAAAACAAGGGGAAAAACTCATTTCAGACTTTCCCGGTCCTCACCCTTCCTGCTCGTTTTTGCTTTGCTGTTCTGAGCAAAGGGGGGAGAGAGAGAGAAGGAGCGAGAGCGGGCGAGGAGGAGTGTGATCTTTGGCACTTCCAATGACACCGGGCAAAACGGCCGGGAGGGAAATTTGGGAACAGACTCCACTTCCTGCCTCCCGTGAACTTAGAAAAATAAAAAGAAGAAAAAAAAAAACCCAACCCCAAACCAAAAAAAAAAAACCCTTCCACAATATAATAAAGGACATTGTCTTCGCCACCGTGATTCAGCCAGTACGACCGGGAATATGAAAGAAGTTGTTTTTTTAAAAAAAAAAAAAAAAAAAAAAAGAGAAGTGAAGTAGGAGGCTAAAAATATAATCAAAGTGCAAATAAATTGTCTCTGCAGTGGTCGTTCCCATCGTGTGAGGTTCGATGGGCGAGACACAGAAGGAAAGGGCAGAAGGAACACGGATGGATGAGGACTTGGCCACGTTATGACCCGGGGAACACAGAGTCAAAGGGCATCGAGTTCTACAAACACAATTGAGATTTTTTTTTCCATGTATTCCAGTGTAAAGCAATGGTCAAAAATTATGCTGGTGGGTTTTTTGGGGGGGTAACTGCTTGAAATCCCTCTCTTCCCAAGGCCTGATGGCAGGGAGGGACACAGCACGTACGGAAATATTATGGACAATATTGTCCGAGAGCACAAACCACTGACAAAAATTGCTTTTTTTCAATAAATCAGAATTTTTCCAAGGAGACAGCTCTTCCTCACCTCGTTCACAGAATAAAAACCTGTATTTTCAAAGGCTGGGCTCCTCCTCGAAAGGGCCAAGTTGGGCGTTAGAGAGAATGTCAGACCATTTTAGCTGTAACACCCTCCTTTATCTGGGTGAGGGAGAGGGATCCCGACTGGAGAACCTGGGGCAGAAAATACCTGTGAGAGACACTGGGAGTTTTATTCCAGACGCCAGCTGGAAAAACTAGTAAAACCTGTATGAGCTCATGGGGGGTGGGGGGGAGAATGCAATTATTTTCACACAGATGGGATTTTTTTCTCTCTTTTTTTTTTTTTTTTTCTTTTCTTTTCCCCCCTCTTTGGTTTTTATTTTTCAGTTGACTGAAATGCCAGTGAAGCCCAGTTTGGGGCTACGAAGGATAGAGCCCCATCACCTGCACCTTCCTCTGAAATGCCAGTGCAGCCCAGTTTGGGGCTACAAAGGATAGAGCCCCATCACCTGCACCTTCCTGCTCCCCCCTCCAGCCTTTCCTGGATGCTGCGGGTCCCAGTGCACGAAACCGAGCTGCTCATAATGGTTATTTAAAAAGAAAAAAAAAAATCATTTTATGGAAACTGTGTTCCCTGTATTCTCGAGCCGGGAGAAAATTCCAGTTGGTTCCTCTTTGAATTTCCTTGGGGGTTATTTTTCATCTGCAGCCTTGGAGCGTTTTGTGCTGTGAAAACAAATCCCTGCTCCTCTCTCGATGTGCTGTTTGGCTTGGAGTAATCAACCGGGCTCAATAAAATCATCAGCCATCTCCAGCCAGTCGTGCCCAAACCTTAGCACGATTTTGCTCTCAGCTGGGGAATTTTGACAGTCCGAACCCAGCAGAGAGAGCCCAGCTATTTATTTTTATTACCGTGCATGATAATTAATCCTAGAAGTTTTTTTCAGGACTTGAAAAATCTTTTTTTCTGAGCTGTTGTTTGCTTAACTGCTTCACATGTGTTTCTTAGAATCACTTTTAGTTGCTGGCCATGATTTTTCATGGGAATGAGGTGTCCGTCTGTGGGATTTGAGCTCACATTCGTGGCTAATTATCTGAAAAAGGTCGCTTTGATCTTTTCCTAAATACGTGAAGAGCACGGCCACCCTTAGGGTGGACTCGCAGAGGAGCTGCAAGCCTGAAAATGCTAAAAACATTTAAATTAATCTCAACAATAAGAGATGGATACAGAAGGTTTCTTGGGTTTCTGGCTCCTCCATCACGTTTGCTCACAGAATGACAGAATCTTCTAGGTTGGAAGGGACCTTAAAGATCATCTTGTCCAACCGTCAACCTACCTGACAAAAATAGACACCCACACAACAAACAAGGAGCATCATCACTAAACCAGACCTCCCAGCACTACATCAACCCGGCTTTTGAACACCTCCAGGGATGGGGCCTCAACCCCCTCCCTGGGCAGCCCATTCCAAGGGCTGAGAACCCTTTCAGTGAAAAAATTGTTCCTAATATCCAGCCTGAACCTCCCCTGGGGCAACTTGAGGCCGTTTCCTCTTGTCCTGTCGCCTGTGACTTGAGAAAAGAGACCAACCCCCACCTCAGGGGGCCCAAAACTGGACTCCAGTGCTCCAGTTTCCACCAGCGTCGCCCAACTCCCTGCCCCAACAAACCTCCCCCCTTCGCCGTCCCCACGCTCCTTCCACGCGGCGGCGAATCTTTCCTGCCCGAGGTAAATCTTTCCTTCCTCTGGGCAAAACCACCCTCCTCAGGAAGAAGGAAGGAGGAGGCTGCGTGTCCCGGCGGCACAAGGAGAAGTGTGTGACTCTCTAGGTGGAGCCGCCATCGGTGAGTCAAGGGAGTCCCAACGACGCACGAGCCTTTTCCTCCTCGTCACTCACCCGGGGGGACAGACACCCGAGCCCCCACTGCCACCGTTAAACCTTTGATTGATGGAGCTGGAGAGGGCAGATGTTTTATCGCTGCAATCAGAGGAAAGGGCTCCGGGCAGATCCACCCACGGGGGGGGGGCCCCCGGGGAGATGCACCAGCCCCGGAGCTGGATTCCCAGGTCAGGGAGCAAACTTCCCTTAAGGATGGGGAGTGGTACGTTCTGGCTGAAAAAATGAGATTACCAGAAGGACAATATTGGTTTTTCCTCGGGTGTGGAAAGGCGTTCTGCTCGGCTCCCAGCATTGTGAGGCTTTATTCTTCCGAGGGGTGGATTTGGAGTTCACGGAGCCTGATGCTCACCCCTTCGTTAGTCACTAATGGGAGTCAAGTACCAAGGACCTTTTTGCTTCAAGCCTCGGGGCGCCTGGGGGCTCCGGGGAAGATCAGCATCCAGAGGAATTTTCCACAAAAACCTGGGATTTTCCCAGTGTCCACTTTTGGGGCTTCTTGGGACACCGTGACACAGCCCTGGGCTTTCAGCAGGGCTGAGGGAGCAGCTCGACACCAGCTGAGACAACCCTGCTCCAAACACCAGCCCTGGCCACCACCTACAACCCCTTTCTGTGCAACTGAGCTGCCAGGAGCACCTGGTTGTGCCACCTCCCAAATTTCACATCCAAGCACAGCTCAAAAAAACTCACGTTGGTGTCTGGCAATCTCAGCTTCACCATCTCCTGCTCCATTTGGCAGCAACCGACAGCGCAAGAGCAAATACCCCTCTGCTCTGAGATCTGAACTGCTAGAAAAAGCTCATCCTTTGCCTGATAGAGAGCAAAATCTTCCCTTTAAATTGAATTTCCCGCAATTTGCCAAGCAGAGACTGACCAAAAGAACAGCAGGAGCAACACAAGTCCCTTTTGCCAGGCTCTGGCAAGACGAGCTTTAGTTTTTTTTTTTTCTCAGCATCCCCTGATATTCAGCTGATGGGCACGATACGAGGGAATGAATAATACAGTGGTTTTTCTAAATTACACGTGTGGTCACAGAGGTCTGATGGGCTCTGGCGGCTTCTCACGCAGAGGGCAGTTCCCTACCGAGGTCGTAAATGTTGTTTTAATGCAGTAAGAAGCTTCTCTCACGCTGAGGGAGCCCGTAGCCACGTTCCTTGCCCCCAAGTGCCTTAAAAGAAGTGAGCCCAGTGTCCCAGCTTACTGCCCCCTTTGATATCCCAACACCAGGCCCAGATTTGAGCTCCTAAAAAGTCCTGTTTGCCCCAGGAAAAGTCAAATCAACCCACACTAAGAGTGGATTCAGTTTGAGCAATGAGAGGAAAGAAGACTGGGAGATGCTGTCTGCTGGAGAAGCATTCGGGGGCTTCCAGCTCAGCTGCATTCTGATTTTAAGATAACTCTTGATGAAATTTCACAAAGTTTGGGATTTGGTCATCATGGCAAAGCTGAAGCTCGGGGTTAATCCCTACTGAAACACACACACACACACACACACCCCCCATCCTGGCTGCTCTGCTGGGAACGGGGCGAAAGCTGCGTCAGCCCCTGCACAGCATCACTCCGGAGGGTTTCTCATGCAGCTCCGGGGCTGTCAGGAAGCGATTAAGAAAGCAAAGGAAATAAAAGCGAGTCAAAGAGTTTTGATCCCGCTCACCCTCTTCCCCCCCACGGCGCTGACGCCACGGAGTGGGATTATTCAGGGTCCCCTTTGAAGCCGCGCTTGCGTCAGAGGACGGCACCTGAAAAATGGGGAATCGTCTCGATTCCTGCCCGGATTGGAGGCAAAGAGATGTGGGGGCTGATGTCTCCGCGTCTCCACAAACTCTTGGGTGGTTTGTTCAGTCGCTGCCACCTCTAACAAAGCACATTTCCCAGTACCATGACGGGGATTGCACTGGGAAGCAAGAAAATCAACCCTTGTCTACGCGCATCGTGATCCGCATCCCCATCCTGGCTGGGGGAGAGCAGCCCCGCCGCCTCCCAGTGTCACAAAAAAGAGGTGTTTCAGAGCAAACGGGCAACCCAAAAGTTGGTTTCTCCAAACCCACCCCTCCAAAAAAAGCCAGGGGTATTAGCTCTCCTCCGTGGTCCCCTCCCCGGGAGGCTGGGATGTGTTTTCAGCTGGTCCGGCCGCAGCCTGACGTCACCCCCCAGGCTGCACCTCCAGCCCCCAGTTCTGCTGGCAGGGCTCTAAAGATAGATCCCAGCAAAGATTATCAGCCCCAGCGGTATTAATAGGAGGCAGCTGCTCTTTAAAGAGGCTTTTAAATAATGTAAAGAAACTTCGCCGTATTTTTAAAAGCCTTTTAAGTGAGCCAAGCGCCCCCTCCTCCTCTCTTCCCCCCCCCCCATCAAGACATGTGCACCCACTTCTGAGGGATGTGGTGGCCCTGAAGGGTCCCGTGTTGTCACCCTGATCCCTCAAAGGCAGCTCTTCCAGTGGTGTGGGCTGGAGGAGACAGCTCCATCCCAAAGGGAGGGTGGTGGTTGTTTGTGGAGGTGTCCTGAGCCCCCTCCGGGGACAGTTTAGAGCTGTCTCAAAAAGTTTAGAGATGTCTCAAAAAAAGATATCTGGTTTCAAGGAAAACCCAGTGAGATGCCCAAAGTAGCACCGAGCAGAGTAAATATCTCCCCGTGGGGCAGTGGGGTGGTACCCAAGGTCTTCCCCACGCTGACACCTGCCCCACACACCCTGGCTCCACATGGCACGGCCACCAGGCTTGGGATGGGCTCTGAGAGGGGACAGTGTCCTTCTGCCACCTCTGCCAGTGCCTTTTGTGGCATGAAGAGAAATAAGACAAGATCTGGGTCTTTCCTCCGGACAGTCCTGATTCCCAGGGCCATGTTTAAGCCAATGGAACGGCTCCTGAGAGCAAAACAGCCTGTGAAATCCGTGGAAAGGCAAAAATAAATATTGTGAAACTGGCGGCGGTGGAAACCAGCTGCAGCCACTGGTCACCACATCTGGCCATGGTGGCACGGCAGAGGCAGGGCCCGTGTGGAGCTCAGAGCTCCCCGGGTACCCCTCGGCAGGAGCCCCACAGTCCCCACAGCATCGCTGGGGGTCAGAGCTCCTGGAATACACCTCTTTGGGAGCCCCACAGTCCCCACAGCATCACCAGGGGTCAGAGCTCCCTGGGTACCACTCAGCAGGAGACCCCATGGTCCCCACAGCATCACCAGGGGTCAGAGCTCCTGGAGTAAAGCTCTTTGGGAGCCCCACAGCATCACTGGGGGTCACGATTCCCAGGGCCATGTTTAAGCCGATGGAACGGCTCCTGAGAGCAACAGCAGCCCCTGAAATCCTTGGAAAGGCAAAAATAAATATTGTGAAACTGGTGGCGGTGGAAACCAGCTGCAGCCACCAGTCGCCACATCTGGCCACCGTGGCACGGCAGAGGCAGGGCCCGTGTGGAGCTCAGAGCTCCCTGGGTACCCATCGGCAGGAGCCCTGAGGTCCCCACAGCATCACCAGGGGTCAGAGCTCCCTGGGTACCACTCAGCAGGAGACCCCATGGTCCCCACAGCATCACCGGGGGTCAGAGCTGCTGGAGTAAAGCTCTTTGGGAGCCCCACAGTCCCCACAGCATCACTGGGGGTCAGAGCTCCCTGGGTACCCCTCGGTTGGAGCCCCGGGTACCCCTCGGCAGGAGCCCCACAGTCCCCACAGCATCGCTGGGGGTCAGAGCTCCTGGAATACACCTCTTTGGGAGCCCCACAGTCCCCACAGCATCACCAGGGGTCAGAGCTCCCTGGGTACCACTCAGCAGGAGACCCCATGGTCCCCACAGCATCACCAGGGGTCAGAGCTCCCTGGGTACCCCTCGGTTGGAGCCCTGTGGTCTCCACAGCATCACCAGGGGTCAGAACTCCTGGCGTATATGTCAGCAGGAGCCCTGAGGTCCCCACAGCATCACCGGGGGGTCAGAGCTCCCTGGATACCCCTTGGTGGGACCCCCATGGTCCCCGCAGCATCAGTGGGGGTCAGAACTCCTGGGGTATACCTCAGCAGGAGCCCCATAGTCTCCACAGCATCACCGGGGGTCAGAGCTCCCTGGGTACCACTCAGCAGGAGACCCATGGTCCCCACAGCATTGCTGGGGGTCAGAGTTCCTGGACTAAAGCTCTTTGGGAGCCCCACAGTCCCCACAGCATCACCAGGGGGTCAGAGCTCCCTGGGTACCACTCAGCAGGAGACCCATGGTCCCTACAGCATTGCTGGGGGTCAGAGCTCCCTGGGTACCCCTCAGTTGGAGCCCTGTGGTCCCTACAGCATCAGTGGGGGCCAGAACTCCTGGGGTATACATCAGCAGGAGCCCCATAGTCCTCACGGCATCACCGGGGGTCAGAGCTCCTGAGATACCCCTCCTTGGGAGGCCTGTGGTCCCCACAGCATCATCAGAGCTCAGAACTCCCTGGGTACCACTCAGCAAGAGCCCCACGGTCCCCACAGCATCGCTGGAGGCCAGAGCTCCCTGGGTACCCCTTGGTGGGAGCCCCATGGTCCCCGCAGCATCACCAGAGGTCAGAGCTCCTGTGCTACCCTTCTTTGGGAGCCCCATAGTCCCCACAGCATCACCGGGGGTCAGAGCTCCTGAGATACCTCTCCTTGGGAGGCCTGTGGTCCCCACAGCATCATCAGAGCTCAGACCTCCCTGGGTATCACTCAGCAGGAGACCCATGGTCCCCACAGCATTGCTGGGGGTCAGATCT
>NW_015090849.1:2203294-2213527 GCF_001431845.1 Calidris pugnax
AGCTCCTGGAGTAAAGCTCTTTGGGAGCCCCACAGTCCCCACAGCATCACTGGGGGTCAGAGCTCCCTGGGTACCCCTCAGTTGGAGCCCTGTGGTCCCCACAGCATCAGCGGGGGTCAGAACTCCTGGGGTATATGTCAGCAGGAGCCCCATAGTCCCCACAGCATCACCAGGGGTCAGAGCTCCCTGGGTACCCCTCTTTGGGAGTCCCATAGTCCCCACAGCATCACCAGGGGGTCAGAGCTCCCTGGGTACCCCTCAGTTGGAGCCCTGTGGTCCCCACAGCATCAGCGGGGGTCAGAACTCCTGGGGTATACATCAGCAGGAGCCCCATAGTCCTCACGGCATCACCGGGGGTCAGAGCTCCTGAGATACCCCTCCTTGGGAGGCCTGTGGTCCCCACAGCATCATCAGAGCTCAGAACTCCCTGGGTACCACTCAGCAAGAGCCCCACGGTCCCCACAGCATCGCTGGAGGCCAGAGCTCCCTGGGTACCCCTTGGTGGGAGCCCCATGGTCCCCGCAGCATCACCAGAGGTCAGAGCTCCTGTGCTACCCTTCTTTGGGAGCCCCATAGTCCCCACAGCATCACCGGGGGTCAGAGCTCCTGAGATACCTCTCCTTGGGAGGCCTGTGGTCCCCACAGCATCATCAGAGCTCAGACCTCCCTGGGTATCACTCAGCAGGAGACCCATGGTCCCCACAGCATTGCTGGGGGTCAGAGCTCCTGGAGTAAAGCTCTTTGGGAGCCCCACAGTCCCCACAGCATCACTGGGGGTCAGAGCTCCCGGGGTACCCCTCAGTTGGAGCCCTGTGGTCCCTACAGCATTGCTGGGGGTCAGAGCTCCCTGGGTACCACTCAGCAGGAGACCCATGGTCCCCACAGCATCATCAGAGCTCAGAACTCCCTGGGTACCACTCAGCAAGAGCCCCACGGTCCCCACAGCATCGCTGGAGGCCAGAGCTCCCTGGGTACCACTCAGCAGGAGACCCATGGTCCCTACAGCATTGCTGGGGGTCAGAGCTCCCTGGGTACCCCTCGGTGGGAGCCCCACAGTCCCCACAGCATCCCTGGGGGTCAGAGCTCCCTGGGGACCCCTTGGTGGCAGCCCCACAATCCCCACAGCATCACCGGGGGTCAGAGCTGCTGGAGTAAAGCTCTTTGGGAGCCCCATAGTCCCCACAGCATCAGCAGGGGTCAGAGCTCCTGAGATACCCCTCCTTGGGAGGCCTGTGGTCCCCACAGCATCATCAGAGCTCAGACCTCCCTGGGTACCCCTTGGTGGGAGCCCCACAGTCCCCACAGCATCACCAGAGGTCAGAGCTCCCTGGGTACCCCTTGGTGGCAGCCCCACAATCCCCACAGCATCACCGGGGGTCAGAGCTCCCTGGGTACCCCTCTTTGGGAGCCCCACGGTCCCCACAGCATCACCATCCTTCCACTCAGTAACCTCATTGTGGTCCCCACAGCATCACTGGGGGTCAGAGCTCCCTGGGTACCCCTCTTTGGGAGCCCCACGGTCCCCACAGCATCACCATCCTTCCACTCAGTAACCTCATCCCCCCGTCAACTGAATAATGGAGTGAAACTCTAGCTCTGCTGCTCCCAGCCTGAAAATAAAACCCTCCAACACAGGGCAGGCTCCTGCTGAGCCCTGCTCAAGGGGGGTCTCTGCACCCAAAGGGGAGTGGGTACCGTGTAAATCCCTTTTTTTTTTAATATAAAACCAGCGAGCGTCCAGCACAAAAAGGTCTGGGTTGGGGCTGGAGGAGGGGGAAAACACGGTGATGTGGGCACCGAAAGTGTCACCTTCTGGCCCCGGGCACAGGGAGGGAGGCTGGTGCCCGGGGGCAGCAGATGCCTGTGGTTGTTGGAGGGGATGCCTGCGGCGTGCCGATGCTGCCCGAGGCCAAACCAGGGAGAAATTTATTGCTGTGACGTGAAGAGATGAGGGTAAACCCTCCTGGAGTGGAATAAACACTGCTCCCTCTGCGAATATAGGGAGAAAAGGGCAGAAAGGGGAGTGAACGGCAGGGATTTGTGTCCCCCGGGAGAAGGGGAGGGTGGGCACCACCACGACCTGCTGGAATATCAGTCCAGGGTGGGGGGACAGGTCTCTGCGGGGGGCTCCATCCCTCCCCGCCACGTCCCGTGGAGGACTTTCTAACCCTCAAGACACACACAATTCACACACTTGTGCTTTTAAGGAGGCTCTTCCTTTTGGCACCCTCATAGTCCAAGGCGGAAAATTGCACAGCTCGCCCTCGAAGGTGGTGGCCCTATCATTAATCATGATTTTTTTTTTTTTTTCCCTTAAATTAAATGCCAAAGAGGACACCACCAAACGGGCTGCTCGGGTTGACCTCCAATTGCTGGGGCACGTATTTCACTCAGGCTCAGGAAGTTGCTCACAGCCAGGGTTTTTGTTTTTTTTTTTTATATTTTAAGGGTGGGTAGATTGACAAATAGGAAATCTATGACATGTAATAGCTGATAACACATGATGCATTTCCCCCTGCCCTGTGAATTATTTGAGGCTGCGTTGTATTTAAATATTATCATGCCCCGGGGTTTCAGCGTGCGGCAGCCACAGATGACATCAGAGAGAAAAATGAAGCAATTCTCCTTATTTTAGGAGCTTGTTTAGGCCAGATATTTTAAGTTACGCTTTTGGCCTGCTATCCAAGCGATCTTTCTTCAATCTAAATAAATGCCTCCCACTAAAAAAAAAAAAAAAAAAAAAAAGAAAAAAAGAGAAAAAAAAAAAAGAAAGAAAGGTTTGTAAGCAAAACAAAACAAAACCCAAACCCAACAGATGTGGCGAGCCCCAGAGTTGTTCCAAAGCAGAAAGCAAACCCAGGCACGTCTGCCAGGCCCCGGCCGCCCACTTAACCCAGCCTGTCACAGCCAATAATAAAGAACACTTGTGCAGAGCTTGATGTTTGCAAACCACGGGGCAGCTCGTGCTGGGGACAGGGGGAGAGAGAGGGGTGATGGAGGAACACCCCCCCTACCTTCCCCCCCCATCCTTTTTTAAGGGAGGATGTGGAGGTTTGAGGTTCGGGGAGGTGGAATTAGGAGGTCGGGGGAGAACGGAGCTCAGTTTTACCCCCATCCCACACACGGGGGGTTTTGAAACCCCTCTCCCCTGTGGCTCAGAGGGTGTTGGGGGGGGTTACACCCCATTTGCACTGCTGGAAGGGGGGGGGGGGCACCAGCTGCTTTGCACACCCAGCATCAAAGAGGCACAGCCCAAATCCCCCCCTTCCCCAAGGAGCGGTCGCATCCCAAACACCCCATACATTTCCCACCACATCTCACCCTATTTCTCTTGCTGTAGCCAGGGGTTTTTTTGGTTTCCACCATCCTCACCAGCCCCCTCAGCCCCCCCTCCCCGGCTCCTTGGTGGGGGGGGGATAACTAGCCCCTTGGCTCCCCCCCAAATAGCCGAGGAAGCAGCGGGATGCAGCTGCGGGAAGCCAGAGGATAAATTTGGGATGCTCCAACCCCAACGGAGCTACTGGTGGGAGAGACCATAGACTGGGCTCCTGCTGGGACTCACTGGGAGCTGTGGAGGAGGCTGGAAGGGGTCGGTCACCCCGTGGTTCCTCCTGCTCTGCCCTTACTCTTCAGCCAGCTCCAGGATGATGCATTTCTCTTTTCCCCCCCCAATTTCTGTTCTCCCAGCAGCTCCGCTCCCTGCCCGAGGCTCAGCCACGGCTCTTGTGCCATCTGCCGACCAAAGGGTGGCCCCACCACCCAGCACCCACCATCCAGCACCCACCACCCAGAACCCACCATCCAGCACCCACCACCCAGCACCCACCATCCAGAACCCACCATCCAGAACCCACCACCCAGCACCCACCATCCAGAACCCATCATCCAGCACCCACCATCCAGCACCCACCATCCAGAACCCACCATCCAGCACCCACCACCCAGAACCCACCACCCAGCACCCACCATCCAGCACCCACCATCCAGAACCCACCATCCAGCACCCACCACCCAGAACCCAGCACCCAGCACCCACCATCCAGCACCCACCATCCAGAACCCACCACCCAGCACCCACCATCCAGAACCCATCATCCAGCACCCACCATCCAGCACCCACCATCCAGAACCCACCATCCAGAACCCACCACCCAGCACCCACCATCCAGAACCCATCATCCAGCACCCACCATCCAGCACCCACCATCCAGAACCCACCATCCAGCACCCACCACCCAGAACCCACCACCCAGCATCCACCATCCAGCACCCACCATCCAGAACCCACCATCCAGCACCCACCATCCAGCACCCACCACCCAGCACCCACCATCCAGCACCCACCATCCAGAACCCACCATCCAGCACCCACCATCCAGCACCCACCACCCCCGCTTGCCCTGTCCTTACCCACCCTCTCCCCACCACCAGCCCCCAGTTGCCCCCTGCCCTCTCCTTACCACTCTCCCCCCGCCGCCCCCTGCCCAACCCAGACCTGAAAGCATCTCTGGGAATTTGGCTAAATCCCAGAAAACCCAAAGAAGACACAATTCTGCTCTTTGGTCATCATCCCTATGGCCACTGAATGGGACGGGGCATGGCTGCACCCCAGCTGGTTTTGCAGGTGGAAAAAGGGTGGAAAAGGGAATGATCTGGCCAAAACCTCCAGGTATGGAATCACAGAGTCATTTAAGTTGGAAAAAGACCTTCTGAGGTCGTTGCATCCAACCCTAAACCTGACCCTGACGAGTCCAAACGATGGGAAGGAGCAGCTCAGCGGCTGCGAAACCTCCATGGGGAGACTCTGCTCTCCCTCAGCATCTTCAGCCCGGGCTCTGCCACCACAGAATCACAGAATCCTCATGGTTGGAAGGGACCTTTGAGGCCATCAAGTCCAACCACAAAAAAAAAAAAAAAAAAAAAAAAAAAAAAAAAAAAAAAGTGAATTTGTAGGGCTGGACTAAAAAAAAAAAAAAAAAAAAAAGAAAGAAAAAGAAAGAAACCCACACAAACAAACCACAAAGAGACACAAACCAATCATCTCGGGCACTGGAACATGCCCTGAAGAGCCATGTCTACACGTTTCTTAAATCCCTCCAGGGATGGTGACTCCACCACCTCCCTGTGCAGGCTGTTCCAGGGCCTGACCACTCTCAGAGTAAAGTAAATCTTCCAAATATCTCATCTAAACCTCCCCTGCCCCAACTTCAGACCATTTCCTCTGCTCCTGTCATTATTCCCTTGGGAGAAGAGGCCAACCCCCGCCTCTTTACACCCTCCTGTCAGGGAGTTGTAGAGGGCAATGAGGTCTCCCCTCAGCCTCCTCTTCTCCAAACTAAACATGCCCAGTTCCCTCAGCCTCTCCTCGTGTGACTTGTTCTCCAGACCCCTCCCCAGCTTGGTGGCTCTCCTCTGGACACGCTCCAGCACCTCAATGTCCTTCTTGGAGTGAGGGACCCAGGACTGAACACAACACTCGAGGTGGGGTCTCACCAGTGCCCAGTCCAGAGGGACCATCCCCAGTGACCCCCACACGGGTAGAAATCCATCTCCCCACTGCAAACCAGGAGGGGGTCTGACTCTTCATCACAGGAATCCACAAGGAAAGGGGCAGGTAGCCCCCATGGTTTGAGGGAGGACGCTCCCTCCAGCCCAGTGACCCCCACACGGGTAGAAATCCATCTCCCCACTGCAAACCAGGAGGGGGTCTGACTCTTCATCACAGGAATCCACAAGGAAAGGGGCAGGTAGCCCCCATGGTTTGAGGGAGGACGCTCCCTCCAGCTGTCTCCTGAGGAAAAGCGACAGACAAGTCCCCAGAATGTAATTTTTCCCAGTTCAGATTTCCTCCATCTGCCCGCACGGGGAGACGCTGAATTATTCATGACTCTTCACCGAAATAATCCCATTTTAAAAATAACTCCCCTGCTTAAAAGACGGGCGAGGACGCTACTGAATTATTCATGACACTTCACCAAAATAATCCCATTTTAAAAATAACTTAAAAGACGGGCGAGGACGCTCCTAACGCCCAGCGGTATTTTTATCTCCCGAGGGTGACACAGCAAAACCCCCAAAGCTCCACAATTCCTCCCCCGTACCCACCGCTGACCCACTCCTCTGTGACAGCGTTGGGGGGGAGATGTTTTTCCCCTCCTTTTCGCTGCTCTGCTTTGGAGTTTTGGGGAGAAATGGAGCTGCACATCTCTGGTGTCCAAGCAGAGGGCACTGCTGCCTAAAGGTTTGGGCCAGGGCTCTGCTACAGGGGTTTTTAAGTCAATTCCCAACTTCTTCTGGCACAATAAATAAAATAAAAAAAAACCCTCTTTCACCCAGGCCCTCTCCCCATGTAATCCCCCCGATTTCAACAGGTCCCCCAAAAAACCAGAAATAATAGATTTTTAAAAAAAAAAAAAGGTGGTGAACCCCAACCCAACAGAGCAACCAAGAGCGGAGCAGGGCACCAGGAAAGCACTGGTTTGTCTCAAAAATCATAGAATCAGCCCAACAGAGCAACCAAGAGCGGAGCAGGACACCAGGGAAGCACTGGTTTGTCTCAAAAATCATAGAATCATATGGGGTTGGAAGGGACCTCTGGAGATCATCTCCTCCAACCCCCTCCCAGAGCAGGGCCACCCAGAGCAGGTCCCACAGGAACATGTCCAGGGGGGGCTTGAATGTCTCCAGAGAAAGAGACCCCACCACCTCTCTGGGCAGCCTCTGCCAGGGCTCTGCCACCCTCAAAGTGAAGAAGTTCCTCCTCAAGTTGAGGTGGAACTTCTTATCTTCAAGTTTGTGCCCATTTCCTCTTGTCCTGTCCCTGGGCACCACTGAAAAAAGACCGGCCCCATCTTCCTGGTACTCACCCAGGAAAGGGAAAGAATTGGCTAAAATGGGGGGGGAGGAAAGATATAAATAAAGAGCAGGAGATGAGAGTTTGGCCCAATTTTGGTGATTCAGCCTTGTCCCCATCTGACCTGTGCTTTGTCACATCGAGGTGTCCTCCCCCCCTGCCCAGGTCCTTGCCAGCGCCCCGGAGATGTGGCCTTCCTCCCGCAGCCAGCAAAGAGAATTCACCATGAAAACTTGCTAAAAGTTCCAAAGTTATTTTTATCCCACGGATTCTGAAAAGAAGCACATTTTTCTGCTCCCCCCCCCCAACTTCTAATGTTTATTAGAAAGCTTTGGAGGGGGAAATCTGCTTTCCCTCACCCGCCTGCTGCTCAGTCGCTGCCGTCGCTTCCATCTTTTCCTCTTTTTCTGATGAAAAAGGACAGAAAATAGCTGGGAAAACAGGAAGAGGCTGCAGAAAACCCTTTTTAAGTTTAATTTCAGCTGCGCCAAAGCATTTGCAAACTCCTGAGAGATGTCTCTACACGTGCTCTGTGCTTGCAACCCCCCCGATGCACCCACCTCACTCATTATTTCCATTATATTCCCATTATATTCCTATTATATTCCTATTATATTCTTATTATATCCCTATATTCCCTGGTTCTGAGCATTTTAAAACCCAAACCTCCTGGCAGGGCAGGAGAAAGGGGGGGCTGGCTGCCCCTCCGTGCTCCTGGCTGGCAGATTTATGTTTCCTCGGATGCTCATCCGACGTCGCATCGGGATCCTGACGCGTCCCGGCGATCTCTGCCAGAAATCAGATACTTTGGGAGCTGGGCTGGTGCTGCTGCCACAGAAATCCTCCCGTTTTAAACACCCGATGGCGGCTGGGAGCCACTTTCTCCTGATTTCATCTAACCTAGTTAAAAAGAGGAGTAATGCCCCGGGAGAGTTGTAATAAAATTAACTTGCCAGTCAAAAAAAAAAAAATAGAGAGAAGAGAAACCGATGATTTATGATCACTTGTGATAGATCCTCTTAGTCTTCTTCCCAGAAATCCCCCAGGGGCCTCTCGCTGCCAAAAAAGTGGTGGCTGAGGGATGAGGTTCAGCCCCAGCACCGCAGGAAGGGCCTCATCCCTGGTGGGTGCCGACATTCCCGGCACTGGGAAAGCTCCTGGGCACGGGGCAGGGAGAGGGGCTGGGGCTGGGCAGACCTGGCAGGGGGATTTGGCAGGGAATTGCCCCCGGAGATGATTTACAAGCTTCATCCCAGCCTCTGGATGTGTCAGAGGGAGGGCTGGATGCGGACGTGGGGGCACAGGGATGGGGAGCAGCCCCATTGATCCTGCCCCACTCATCCTGCCCCACTGCCTGGTGTTAAGGTCCATTTTCCTTCTCTCTCCCCCATCTTGACCCACCCAGCCCCTCGTCTCTCCGCAGCTCCCAGAGCCAAACTCCAGCCTCTCCATTAATCTGGCCCGCACCGAGTCATTAGGGGCGGATAAAGCTACTTACCCCAATTCCTTCCTGCTCGTCTCGATCCCAGCCAAGCATTTTACCTTGGCGCCGGCTGCCTCCCGCCATCAACAAGCCAAGGTGTAATGTTACTGTCTGTTTGCTCTCGCCTTTTGGCGTTTCAGAGTCCCAAACAAGCCATTTAAACGTGGCAATGAATCCAGCCAGACGGGGAAGGGGCTTTTGCACAGCCCCGGATTCGGAGGATGGGATGGCAGGAGCTCACCTTGTCCTTCGGGACCATGGGGAAGGGCTGCCAAGGGGAAATTGTGGTGGCTGGCGTGGGCAGGAGGCTTTAAATGAGCTGCAGGGGTGTTCCTGCATAGGGTTCTTCAGCCTGGAGAAGAGGAGGCTGAGGGGAGACCTTATTGCTCTCTCCAACTCCCTGAAAGGAGGGTGTAGAGAGATGGGGGTCGGTCTCTTCTCTCAAGTCACAGGCGACAGGACAAGAGGAAACGGCCTCAAGTTGCACCAGGGGAGGTTCAGGCTGGATATTAGGAAAAAATTTTCACTGAAAGGGTTCTCAGCCCTTGGAATGGGCTGCCCAGGGAGGGGGTTGAGGCCCCATCCCTGGAGGTGTTCAAAAGCCGGGTTGATGTAGTGCTGGGAGGTCTGGTTTAGTGATGATGCTCCTTGTTTGTTGTGTGGGTGTCTATTTTTGTCAGTGTTAGGTTGACGGTTGGACAAGATGATCTTTAAGGTCCCTTCCAACCTAGAAGATTCTGTGATTCTGTGATTAGAACTTCTGGGCAGCAAGTGTAATAACCCCCTAAAAAATAAAATCCCTTCGGGTACCCTTTCAGCATGCAAAAAAGCCACACTACAACATTTCACTCTCCTACAAAGTGTATAAAGAGCAGGATCAGGCCCACAGCAAGGTGCAGCACAACTTGAAGGCATCTCAGAGGGTTGAGTGCTCCCCAAGGAGGGCAGGCCAAGAGAAACAGCCTGAGCTTTACCCCCCCCCAACCAAAGGGATTTTGCAGATGCTGAAGGAGGGCAGAGCTGTGGGTTGGCGATGGCATCGCCCCACATCACCCCCCTCCTGGGGAAGGTGAGCTCAGTGTTTTCTCACCATGTTTCTGGTCACAATTCCTTCTTTCCACTGGCAAATAAGGCAGCACAGAGAGCAGGGACATCCCACGGGCACGAAGGGGGAGACAGCCAAAAACACAGATTATAGGACCCAGGAATGAACCCATGAATTCCACAAAAATAAGGACCAACCTAGGGAGCTGTGAGCACGTTTCTCCCCGAGCCACTGTATTTATTTTCCCTCCTGTTGCAGCCCCTCACTTCCTCGCCTGCTTTTTGGGAAGTTTATTTATTCAGCCTGCCCTACCAGCCCGGTTTGGCTATTTCGGTGGTGCCGGAGACACCGACCCAACCCAGACAAAAACGAGCTCAGCTCTGTCAGGGCTATCAGCAAACACCAGCCCCTCAGGCCGGCCAGGAATTTTAATTGAAATCGCCGGTCACTGGGCTCAGATAAGGCCCAGCATCACCCCACGGCCAGTGGGGCTCCCCACTGCCCCATGGGGCTCCCAGGACCCGGTCCCACTCCCCAAACTGGCCCAGACCCCACTCCATGCCCTGCCTGGGGAGGAGGGGGGGGCTCTCCCAGTTCAACACCCACCCGCCGAGGCAGCACTGGGACAGACTGGGAGGGAAGTGGGGCTCAGAGCTGCTGTCGGTGGGCAGGGCCAGGTTGGTGGGGGCTCTCTCAGTGTGTCCCCCCCCCTCCTCTCCTCGGCCGGCAGGAGCTTGGTGGTCTGAGCCCCTTATCAGCCCTTATCTCCCGAAGCCACTCGCTAATGTGACCTTAATGGAGCTCAAATCGACTCGATTTGTTTTATTGCAGCTTTAGCCCAAATTCCCCCCC
>NW_015090849.1:2213866-2215244 GCF_001431845.1 Calidris pugnax
GCTCCTGGGTGACATGAGGTTCCCTGGGGGAAATGAGGTGGTGGAGGGGACAAGGAGGGGACCTTGGGGACACAAGGTGACACCTGGGGACATGAGGTGACCTTGGGGACATGAGGTGGTGGAGGGGACAAGGAGGGGACCTTGGTGACACAAGGTGACACCTGGGGACATGAGGTGACCTTGGGGACATGAGGTGAAAGCGGCCGGGGGGGGGGGGGGGGGGGGCAAGGGGGGGAATGGATACAGCTGGGATTTTTCCTGCCGAAAGGGACAAATCCCTACTATTTTCGGTCACGGAACCCCCCCGTTTCGATGCTCCGTAAATTGTCCCCGCTGGGGACGGGGACCGTCCCCCCCCCAAGGCACGACCGACCCGGGGGGGGCTCGGAGGCGGCTCCGGGGATGCTGCTCCGGGGTAGCCACCCAGGGGGGGGCTCGGACGGACCCCCCCCTCTCAAATCCCACCAAATCTCCTTTGCTCGTGTTTCCCGAACGGGTGGGGAGCGGAGAAACGGGGAAACCAGTAGGACCAGAGCCTGAGCACTGGGCGGCACTGGGATACAGAGCTGGGGAGGTGGAGGGGGTGAGAGGAGCCCGGGGGGGACTCTCTGTCCTCAGATGGAGCCTTCCAGCACCCTATTTCCTCACAGCCCCCACTCTAATTCCCTGAGTCCCTGCTGGGGATGCCGGGGTACCCAAAAGCATCCCACCGGCCGGGGAGCAATTGGGGTGGCAGACCCCCATCTGGCTCCTCTGCAGCACAAAACCCCAGAAAAAACCAAACAAACCCCAAAAAAACCAAACAACTACTCTGCATTTTCTCTCAGATCTAACAATTTTTTTCTCCTTCACTCCCAACCCCTTCTATTTATTGTTTTTCCTGATTTTGGTTCAATTCAGAGGGAGTTGGGATCCCCCTTTCCTCAGGTGCCGGAGGTAAATCCTGCCCAATGTCTGACTCCAGTCACTTCCATCCCTCTGGAATGGGATGGTGGGGAAGGGGGAAGGTGTGTGTTTTGGGGTACACCCAAACCTGGGGTGTACCCCACTTTCCCTGTGCCCCTCCAGGCTGGGGCTGCCACAGTGGCAGCACCCACAGCGGCAGAGACATCGTTATAAGGGCAGAATTATCCCAAATTCACGGAAGTCAGGTTTCTAAGTCCGTCTAACAAAAGAAAAAAGGGGGGAATTTTCTTTAATTCCCATTAAACATCACAGGAAAGTTCATATTCAGTTTATCAACTCTCAGCCCTGCTTCATCTTATTCCCAAGGGACCCCGTTCCCAGTTTGATCCTCCTTTGGAAGCACAGAATCACAGAATCGTAGTGGTTGGAAGGGACCTCAGAGATCATCGAGTCCAACCACAAAAAAAAAAAA
>NW_015090849.1:2215290-2224992 GCF_001431845.1 Calidris pugnax
CCTTTCAGGTACTTGTACAGAGCAATAAGGTCTCCCCTCAGCCTCCTCTTCCCCAGACTGAACACCCCCAGCTCCCTCAGCCTCTCCTTGTAAGACTTGTGCTCCAGACCCCTCACCAGCTTCGTTGCCCTTCTCTGGACCCGCTCCAGCACCTCAATGTCCCTCTTGTGGTGGGGGGCCCAAAACTGGACACAGTACTCGAGGTGGGGCCTCACCAGTGCCCAGTACAGGGGGACCATCACCTCTCGGGCCCTACTCCCCACGCTGTTCCTGATCCAGGCCAGGATGCTGGTGGCCTTCTTGGCCACCTGGGCACACTGCTGGCTCCTGTTCAGCCCACAGGCCACCAACACCCCCAGGTCCTTCTTCCCATGCCCTCCCTGGGGACGGAGTGGGATCTGGGTCTCACTTCACTTTGGGTTTGTTTTTTTTTCTCTCTGCAGGAAAATGTTTGCTCGCCCACCCTTTCCAAGCAGAAGGGAAGAAAGCTGAGCCCTACCCCCACCCCAAGCAGCGCCAGCGGAGAAAACCCCGCGTTTTATTCTCCCAAGCTCAGGTGTTTGAACTGGAGCGACGGTTCAAGCAGCAGAGATACCTCTCGGCCCCCGAAAGGGAGCACCTCGCCAGGCTGCTCCAGCTCACCTCCACCCAGGTGAAAATCTGGTTCCAAAACCGAAGGTACAAATGCAAGAGGCAAAGGCAGGATAAATCCCTGGAGCTGGCAGCCCCCCCGCTGCCCCCCCGCAGGGTGGCAGTGCCCGTCTTGGTCAGGGATGGCAAACCCTGTCTTGGGGGGTCCCAGCCTTACCCAGCCCCATACAGCATCACCTCCAGCCCTTATTCCTATAGCTCCTACTACAGCACCTATAGCAGCAGCCCCTATGGTGGTAGCTATGGGGGGGGGTACAGCGGGGTGCCCCCCAGCCCTGCCCTGGACATCAGCTTGGGCATGGCTCAGCACCAGCCGTCTTGGGCAGGGATCAGGGCTTGGTAGACGGCCACAGAGGTGAGGACCACCTGAAAAGCAGCGAGGAAAAGCCCCCCCCTCCACTCCAGAGCCCACCCTTCCTCCGAAAGGACCTGAATCTGGAGATTTTTTGCCACCTGGGACAGACCTTGGAGCATCCATCCCCTCCAGGCAGCTCCTGTGGGTCACAGCTCTGGAAATGCAGGTGAGGAGCGAGGAAAAGCCCCCCTCTCCACTCCAGAGCCCACCCTTCCTCCAACGGGACCTGAATCTGGAGATTTTTTGCCACCTGGGACAGACCTTGGAGCATCCATCCCCTCCAGGCAGCTCCTGTGGGTCACAGCTCTGGAAATGCAGGTGAGGAGCGAGGGGGACGCTGCCACCCCAGCACCGTCACACCAGGGACACCAGGGATGAGGGCATTTATTTATTGCAACATAAACCTTCTGGAGTCTGGCCCTTCCCGCTCCCAGAAGGTTTGGTCTTCCAGGAGACCAGTGCTCGGCCATCAGGGGGGTGTGGACACTGGTTCTCTCCCTACGGATAACTGGAAAACAGGGTCTGTGCACAGCACTGGGCATTCACCTTTTTTTATGAACTCTATTTAATGCCTTGAGCTCCTCTGATCTTTTGAGATACATTTCCGATTTATATTTCTTAATATCTTCCAGCACGGGTGTTAAATTTCTCTCTTTATTACTACTATTATTATTATTATTATTTGCAAATAAAAACCAAGTTGGTGAAATTGTGTGCTTTCACTCTCTCACCACTTCTCACTTAGCTTTTTGACTTTTCCTACCCACAACTTGCATTTGAGCATCAAAATCTGACCCCAAGCAAAAAAAAACCACCAAAACAAAACAAATTGATCTCAATTTTAATAATTAACCCAGAAAGATAATTGCCTTGCAGCCCAAGCTTGGGGAGCTCCCAAGGTTTAGCCCCCTCCATCGTTCTCGGCCAGTGTTTCCAGCTCTCTGTTGCTACTCCCTTACTGGTAAAATGGGGTTACTGGTCCGTGGCGGGGGGGCAGCTGCGAGGGGCAGCTCCGTGGTGATGGGACCATCTGAATTACACCAGCATCTCCAGTGCTGAACTGGTGCAGGGTCCCCAAATCAGGATCCATGGGCATCCAGAGCCTCACTGGATCAAAGGGCTGTATGTATATTTAGATATATATATTTTTTATTTATATATATATATATATTTATATATATATTTATGAAATGCAGGAGGGCTGAATGCCATCACAGTGTCCCAAAGGACACAGCCACATCCCGAAAAACAGCACGAATCCACAGCCTCACACTTCCAGAATACACCCAGTGAGACCTCGTTGGATGGACCCACTCATGGGCCCCCCCCCATCCCAGCACAGGCTTTACTGGTATGGAGGAGGGGGGGGGAAAAACCACCCAAAAGTCAATGCCTGGTGCAAAATGTTGGTTTAGCAGAGATTTTTCCCCTGTGATGCCAAGGTATCCTGGGGATGGAGCCCGACAGCATCCTGCACACACCTCCCACCTCTCCAAAATAATCTCAGTCCCCACTCCAGGCTGTTCCCCCCCCTCCCAGTCCCTGCTCCTTTCCCAACAGCTTCTTATCCTCCCAGTGTTTGGTGAAAAGAGACTCACAGGAGGCAATTAAGCTTTTATCTCTAATCCCACTCAGCCCCATCACTCCGGTGGTCGCTCGTTTCCCAAATGGGACATCCCTGACACCCAAATCAGACCAGAAAAACCCTCTCCTGCCGCTTCCCGGTGTCACAGCCCCCACCCTGACACTGGAAATGAGTGGGTGCTGCCCCTTCTCCCCCCCTTCATCCATCCCCACTCACTCGGGGTTATCATCTCCCAAAAATCAGCTGAATCTCGGGTCTCTCTCCTGGCTCAGGAGCAGCCGGGGGTGGGGGGGGGCTCCACAGGGTCCTCCCCAGAGAGAAAAAGGGGGGTTAAAAACAGGGTTTGGGGCACGTCTGTACAACCTGCAAAGCCGTAACCAAACACCCTCCTATAAAATCAACAAAGTGCTCAGGGGATTTCAAGGAAATCTATTGTTTCCCTTTTTTAAAGTTAAAAAAATAACAAACCCCACCACATGCCCAGGCTGAGGAAGAGGGGCTGGGTTTGAGTGAAGGATTTAGGAACAGAAGAGCTGATTAGAGCTGCCTTATTCCAACAGAAAAAGGAGCTGGCGGGCAACAGGGCTACGGGAGGTCATATAAATATATATATTTATATATATTTATATATATATTTATATATACATTGCTCAGAAGGTGCCTGCAGTTCCCAGGGATGCTGCTCATCTGCCTCCATGGAGCAGAATCCTGGTTCCCCCACCAGATTTCTTTGCCTTAGGATGGGGTAAGGTGATTTTTTTAATCACATGCTGCCCACACCCAGGGGGTTTTGCAGCTGTTTGTGTGGCGAGCGGGGAGTTAGAGTAGATATTCAGGAAAAAAAAAGAATAAAATCTGTCATAACAGAGAGCTCAACTCGTGGTTTTTCTTGGAATCAGGAAGGTTTTTTGCTCCTTTCGGGTGCCTTTGAAAACAGAGCCTCACAGGATGGTGTAGGAAGGTGCTAAGGCTTCTTAAATAAATGCTGTCCCTTTCTGGTCAAGGAATTAGTCTGAGGTTTAGGCTTAAGTTTTCATGTGGACCCTCTGCCCCTTTCTGTGCAAGCATTTGCCTCTGGACCCACTCTCCCTGTCCCTTACACCTTAACTTTGCTTTTAGAGCCCTTGTTAGAGCAGCTTTGCAAAGCTGCCTTTGACCTTTTCCCCTATTTTTTGACAAACTGGGGAAGGTTTTGAAGAAAACCCTCAAAGCCCTCCAAATACAGAAAAAAAAAAACAAAAAAAAAACCACCAAAAAACAATCCAAACCCCAAACAAACCACAATGCTTTTATTTTCTTCACTTTTTTCTCCTGGAAACAGCATTTCCTCAAAGAGCTCGAGGGATATATATAATTTCTACTACCAGGGGCAAGCAGAGCCCCTGGGTTGCTGGGGGCTGGGGTTGGGGCAGGGGATGCAGAAGGGGTCCCTCCTTCTGGGACCCCTTCTGCAGAGCATCCCTCCAAGGATGGAGCAGGGATGCTGCTCCCCCCTCTTCTGGCCAAAAAAACCCCACCCTGGGAGCACTTTGATCCCCAAAAAAAGGCTGAACTCACTTAGGCATCCTTCTCTTCACCGTAAAAGCTGTTTGCCAGCAAGAGGAGGGCAAAGGGGGAGGCTGAGGTTTGGCCGTGACCCCCCCGTGGATCCGTGGGGAAGGACGTCAGGAGAGAGAGGGAGGAAGGAGCAGCCAGAAAACCCACGGGGGAGCCAAGACACGACCCAAGGGCGTCAACTCCTGCTGGGGATCTCCAATCAGGCCCCCGGGAGGCTTGGCTGCCTGCCCTATAAATGCAGAGCCGGGAGGGTTGGGGAAGCCAGCGTGCCTCCGGGCAGGGAGAGGAAGAGGAGGAGGATGAGCGCTGGGGTGCTCCCCGCCAGGAGGCAGAGAGCGCCCAGCAACACCCCAGAGGGGACCAACCAGAGCCCCACGGCCACCCAACAGCCCATGCCCATCTCCTCCAGACCCCGGACATCCTTCCTCATCCAAGATATTCTCTGGGATGGGGCAGAGCGGGGAGAGAAGAAGAAGAACGGAGGGTTTGGCAGCCCAGAGGATGGGGAGCCGGGGGTGGAGGGCAGCTTGACTGCCCCAGGGAACCCCCCCAAGAGCCCTCGTCCCCCAGGAGCATCCCAAGCCCGAGGGACACCCCAGGAGGCGGATGCAGGTAAGGGGGTGGAAGCTCCTGGCTGAGCCCGCTGGTGGGGGCATGGAGAAATGTCTACTCTTGGGTCAAGCAAGGGGCAGGAGCCAGACCCGGCTGCCTCGAGCATCCCGGAGCCAATTAACTCCTGTTTTAATTACCAGGGAGTATCTGTGCTCCAGCAGTGGGAAAAAGAGAGAGGTCGCAACCGGCTGCAAACCTTTTGCCAGGCGCCTCAAATAACTCAAAGGACTGAATCTGCCTAAAATGCTATTGAAAAAAACCCCAAACAACATCCCAGTCAACGCATTTCTGCCATATCTTGGGAAATAAAGTTCCCTTTCAACACAGGAGGTCCCCAGCAAGGGCAACTTGGGGCTTCTAGATGGAGAGGCAGTTTGTCCCCATCCATGTGGCCACCAGCGCGGTGATGCCACCACGGCCAAGCTCCTCAGGGATCTTCCCCAGGTCCCCCCGGGTTAAATTTGTGCCGTTGGCACAAGGCTCAGCCCCAAATTCCCCGTGTGCTCCTGCCTCTGCCCCTGCACATCACGGGGCTTATTAATAACCACCCTCCTCCTCTTGCCACAGCATCCCTCACCCGCACCTAACGGCGCTCCGTTCCCTGCAGGGAATAAGGTTTTACCGCAGGAATGATGCTGAAAAATCACACTTTGAAGCAAATTTCTTTGACCCATGTGTCGGGCCGGGGCTGCGGGAGGGGACACAGCCTTTCCTTGCCCAAACAGTCCCGGCTCGAGCTGCAACAGCCAAAAATGCAATTTTGAACTCTCTAGCGACCGGCTCTTGCTTGCTGGGAGAGCCCTCTGCCAGGGGAATTTTGGCTTTACGTTTCCGTTCTATTAAAAGAAGTTTCTGCATAAAAGCGAGTTCAGGGAAAAAAAAAAAAAAAAAAAAAAGTCGATTATTACGAAAATCATGAAAAGAGGTCCCAAATCTCCCAGAAAGCGAGTGGTGTAAATCAGCCCAGCTCCAGGGATTTTGGCGGGACAGCCGTGGTTTCCACAAGCTGGGAATTAAGCCCGTCGTGTCTTTCTGAAACATGATGTTCACATCGTAAGAAAAGACACTAAGAAATGACTAAAGGGAAAAAAAAAACCAAAAAACCAAAATATTGGCTTGTTTCCATCCATTACGAAAATCATGAAAAGAGGTCCCAAATCTCCCAGAAAGCGAGTGGTGTAAATCAGCCCAGCTCCAGGGATTTTGGCGGGACAGCCGTGGTTTCCACAAGCTGGGAATTAAGCCCGTCGTGTCTTTCTGAAACATGATGTTCACATCGTAAGAAAAGACACTAAGAAATGACTAAAGGGAAAAAAAAAACCAAAAAACCAAAATATTGGCTTGTTTCCATCCCGAGCCGGGTAATACACAAAAAAAAAAGGAACTGAGCGGGTAAATAAATTGACTTAAGAAGTTTTAATAGCTCTAGTTGACACTTCCCAGGGAGCTCAGCATCTTTCTGGGTCGTGGCTCTGGCCACTGATGGGTGTAAGTCGGAGGCAAACACTGAGATGCTGCTTTGGAGTTGTGATCTGAGGCCAGGTCTGCAGTTATAGATGCCTGAAAGTTTAAAAAACTGCCCCCAAAATGTCTTGGGAGTCGTGAAAGAGAAAAGGGAGAAATAAGCTGCACTGATTTCCCATTGCTGAGTTATCCTCTGTAGATTGAGGATAAAAATCGGTTTTCTTTGGGGACCAAGACTTTCCCATAGACACAACGGAGGGGATGTCTCAAAGAGGCGCCTGAGAGTCTGAATTCTGCAATAAAAATCCCAAGAGCTGTTGATGCCACAACGTACAAAACAGCAGTACCTGGAGGTTTTAGGCAAATCTCCACCAGCGTCGCACACAAAACCCTTTTCTGTGTTATTTTAGTCCCTCGGACGTATGTTTGTGCTGATGTGAAGTAAGAAAGTGGGATTTCGGAAGAAAAAAAAATGGTTTATTTAAGATTAAATGAAATTAAGATTAAAGGTTAATCTTTTTAAGATTAAATTAAATTAAATTGTTAAATGAAGCGTTTCATTAAATCAATATATTTCCATGGGAATATGACTATTTTGCTCTCTGGAATGGAAAAAAATCAAGTGATTCGGGCAATTTCAAAGCGGGTAATTAACTCTCAGCTCTTTTCCCCTCAAGATGCCACGGCGGAGACCTACCTGTCAGAGTGTGACCCCCCCCTGCCCATGGCCCAGCGTCCCCCCAAACAGCCCAAACGCTCCCGAGCAGCTTTTTCTCACACCCAAGTCATCGAACTGGAGCGGAAATTCAGCCACCAGAAATACCTGTCGGCCCCCGAGCGAGCCCACCTGGCCAAAAACCTGCAGCTCACCGAGACCCAGGTGAAAATCTGGTTCCAGAACAGGAGGTACAAAACCAAGAGGAAACAGGTCGCCTCGGAAATCGGCAGAATGGACACTCATTTTGGGGGGCAGAAAGCCGTCGAGCTCCCCGGGGCATCGATACTGGCCCTGCGGGGGGGCTGGCAGTACCTGCCCTGCCTCTACTACTTGAACGGCTGGAGTCCCTCCTGGTGGTAAAACACCCCCTCCCTGTTTTCTTTTTTTTTTGGTTTTTTAAGCAGAAAACATCTTTTTCTCTTCATTTTTAATTTTTAAAGTTTTTTAAATCCCGCGTCGCTCTTCCTAATGCTAGTGGGGCTTGGGGGGGCTCCATTCATGCTAATAATCAGCATCTTCTTGTTGCTGCACAAGCCTCTCATTGCTAACAGTAAAGAAAACACCCCCAAAAGCCAAAAAAAACCCCCAAAAAAATCCCCAAGATTTTAAAAGTGTGTAATTCAGCACAGGGGGGGTGATTTGTAGCTGTAAAACACTGCGGGGTCTTTTCAGGGCAGAATAGGATGGTCCAGCCCCTCTCTGCCCCTCCTAAATCTCTTGCCCCCCCCAAAAAAAGCCTTTACCTTTGGCTGAGATCAAGCGAGCAAAAAACCAAACTGCTGATCCTGGTCACTAGCTGTCATGTCAGCCAAAAATTAGGCTAAAAAAAAAAAAAAAGGCAAAAAACCCTGCATTTTTGCCATTGATATCTAATTGTTGATGGTCCCAAAGGGAAAACAGACACACACACCCCCCCAAAAAAATTCTGTGTGCCACCAGGCAGCACCGCAGCCCCCACCCAGGGTAATACAGGTGGTTTTTGGGGAGAATTAAACCCCTTTCTGCCACAAGTGACCACAACCTGAAGTACCCGACGGCCACGGGGCTGGGGCCGGGGACCAGGATTGAAGGGAGGTGATTGAGGATGGGGATGGAGCCATGCCAGTTCCCCCCTCCCCCCCAAAAAAACAACCCCAAAAAACCTGTCCCTCTGCCCTTCCACCGCCGGGATGCCAACCCAGAAAGCACCAGGAACGGGGACAATAGGGCAATGACAGATGAGTTTTGCATATCCGGGTGTTGACGCTGTTTGAACCTTCCCATACAAAGCTGTTTCAAATACCAACGGCCCCCCGGATCCAATGCCCCCCCCCCCAGCTCTCCAAGCAGCAAACTCCCCCTTTTCCAGGGGAAATCACCCCGATTCCCGACTCCAAAGCACCAGGGCAGCAAGAAGAAGGTGTCTTTACAAGTGATATTTTAGTGAGACAACAACTATTCGCACTAGAGGGGCAAAATTTTACCTTTTTCTGTGACTAATCACACTTAAAACTTTCGATGTCGCTGAGTCCACGGGAGGAAGGGTAGAAAGAAATGAGGTTTCCAAGAGAGGAAACACATCAACTGCTTTTTTTTTTTTTTTTCCTCAGCTCGTGTAAAGCAGCATAGCTCTGCTGGAACAAATTTAATCTTCCCAAACAAAAAAAATACATGGAGGTTTCTTCCCTGTGAAACCTCCAGAAACGTTCCTGTGGTGCCTGTTCTTTCTGAAAGAGAATGAAAAAAATCTCAGCGCTCCAATTCCCTCCTGCAGCAGGGAAAACCCAACAGATTAAAAAAAAAAAATGTTAAGGAACTGCCTGGATCTCTCCCTTTTAACAAGATTATTGGGAAATTGACCTTTTTGCTTTTTGCCAATCGATCCCCATCTCGCAAAGCTCGGGCACGAAGTTGCTGGGGGTGAGTTGGATGAGTTAAAACTCCAGGGAAGGGAGGGCAGGGTGAGGAGAACGTGCCAAAACTGCAGCCCTGTTGCCAGCAAAGCTGTTTGCCCACTTTGGAGGACAAGGAGAGCCTTCCTAATTGTCTGAAAGTAACCCCGAATATCTGGAGATAAGGTGGTTTTTTTGCAAAATTCCAGCTCCCGCTCTCAGAGATGCTGCGCATCCCCCGGCCCCTTCTTGCTGGGGGGGTGCAGGGGGGGGAAGGCCATCGCTCCTGCACTTGTTGCAATGTGTTTCCAACCCTCCCCTGCTCCTTATCCACTTTGCACTTTGCTTGAAACAACAACAAAAAAAGCTTTTATGGCCTCCAAACCCAGCCCCTGCAGGAACAGGCATCCCTCCCCACCGCATCTCCAGGGGAAGGGAGAAAATTCCTGCCCCAACCTCCCCCCCCCCGGGCTCACCCAGCCCCTTGGGGGGCTGTTTGAATTGATGCAGAAACACTAGATTTGCACTAAATCCCCTGGATCAGCAGCTCTGACCACCCCACCCCCCCCAAAACAGGGATCAGGGTGGAAGAGCAGCGGGGACGGGCGACCAAAGCGGGCTGGGAAAATTGGATATAAAGTGAATTTCTTGGACTCTTCTTCGGGAAAATGTTTGTGTCGCAGCTATTTTTTTCCCCCGCTCGTGGTTTTTACAACCAGTAAAAGATCCTTGTTGCTTCAACACCCAACTGCTCATACTCCACTTGGCTGCTATAAAGCAAGTCCGGTGCAAATAGTCGCTATTTTTGTACATTTTTTTTTTTTTTTTGTACTTTTTTACCCGTTGGCCATTGGAATAAAGAGCTCAGGGTCTTTATTAAAAACAAGCC
>NW_015090849.1:2225363-2233618 GCF_001431845.1 Calidris pugnax
GGGGGGGCTCCATTCATGCTAATAATCAGCATCTTCTTGTTGCTGCACAAGCCTCTCATTGCTAACAGTAAAGAAAACACCCCCAAAAGCCAAAAAAAACCCCCAAAAAAATCCCCAAGATTTTAAAAGTGTGTAATTCAGCACAGGGGGGGTGATTTGTAGCTGTAAAACACTGCGGGGTCTTTTCAGGGCAGAATAGGATGGTCCAGCCCCTCTCTGCCCCTCCTAAATCTCTTGCCCCCCCCAAAAAAAGCCTTTACCTTTGGCTGAGATCAAGCGAGCAAAAAACCAAACTGCTGATCCTGGTCACTAGCTGTCATGTCAGCCAAAAATTAGGCTAAAAAAAAAAAAAAAGGCAAAAAACCCTGCATTTTTGCCATTGATATCTAATTGTTGATGGTCCCAAAGGGAAAACAGACACACACACCCCCCCAAAAAAATTCTGTGTGCCACCAGGCAGCACCGCAGCCCCCACCCAGGGTAATACAGGTGGTTTTTGGGGAGAATTAAACCCCTTTCTGCCACAAGTGACCACAACCTGAAGTACCCGACGGCCACGGGGCTGGGGCCGGGGACCAGGATTGAAGGGAGGTGATTGAGGATGGGGATGGAGCCATGCCAGTTCCCCCCTCCCCCCCAAAAAAACAACCCCAAAAAACCTGTCCCTCTGCCCTTCCACCGCCGGGATGCCAACCCAGAAAGCACCAGGAACGGGGACAATAGGGCAATGACAGATGAGTTTTGCATATCCGGGTGTTGACGCTGTTTGAACCTTCCCATACAAAGCTGTTTCAAATACCAACGGCTCCACGGATCCAATACCCCCCCCCCCAGCTCTCCAAGCAGCAAAATCCCCCTTTTCCAGGGGAAATCACCCCGATTCCCGACTCCAAAGCACCAGGGCAGCAAGAAGAAGGTGTCTTTACAAGTGATATTTTAGTGAGACAACAACTATTCGCACTAGAGGGGCAAAATTTTACCTTTTTCTGTGACTAATCACACTTAAAACTTTCGATGTCGCTGAGTCCACGGGAGGAAGGGTAGAAAGAAATGAGGTTTCCAAGAGAGGAAACACATCAACTGCTTTTTTTTTTTTTTTTCCTCAGCTCGTGTAAAGCAGCATAGCTCTGCTGGAACAAATTTAATCTTCCCAAACAAAAAAAATACATGGAGGTTTCTTCCCTGTGAAACCTCCAGAAACGTTCCTGTGGTGCCTGTTCTTTCCGAAAGAGAATTAAAAAAATCTCAGCGCTCCAGTTCCCTCCTGCAGCAGGGAAAACCCAACAGATTAAAAAAAAAAAATGTTAAGGAACTGCCTGGATCTCTCCCTTTTAACAAGATTATTGGGAAATTGACCTTTTTGCTTTTTGCCAATCGATCCCCATCTCGCAAAGCTCGGGCACGAAGTTGCTGGGGGTGAGTTGGATGAGTTAAAACTCCAGGGAAGGGAGGGCAGGGTGAGGAGAACGTGCCAAAACTGCAGCCCTGTTGCCAGCAAAGCTGTTTGCCCACTTTGGAGGACAAGGAGAGCCTTCCTAATTGTCTGAAAGTAACCCCGAATATCTGGAGATAAGGTGGTTTTTTTGCATGTTTTTGCCTTTTGCCAATCAATCTCCATCCCGCAAAGCTCGGGCACGAAGTTGCTGGGGGTGAGTTGGATGAGTTAAAACTCCGGGGAAGGGAGGGCAGGGTGAGGAGAACGTGCCAAAACTGCAGCCCTGTTGCCAGCAAAGCTGTTTGCCCACTTTGGAGGACAAGGAGAGCCTTCCTAATTGTCTGAAAGTAACCCCGAATATCTGGAGATAAGGTGGTTTTTTTGCAAAATTCCAGCTCCCGCTCTCAGAGATGCTGCGCATCCCCCGGCCCCTTCTTGCTGGGGGGGTGCAGGGGGGGGAAGGCCATCGCTCCTGCACTTGTTGCAATGTGTTTCCAACCCTCCCCTGCTCCTTATCCACTTTGCACTTTGCTTGAAACAACAACAAAAAAAGCTTTTATGGCCTCCAAACCCAGCCCCTGCAGGAACAGGCATCCCTCCCCACCGCATCTCCAGGGGAAGGGAGAAAATTCCTGCCCCAACCTCCCCCCCCCCGGGCTCACCCAGCCCCTTGGGGGGCTGTTTGAATTGATGCAGAAACACTAGATTTGCACTAAATCCCCTGGATCAGCAGCTCTGACCACCCCACCCCCCCCAAAACAGGGATCAGGGTGGAAGAGCAGCGGGGACGGGCGACCAAAGCGGGCTGGGAAAATTGGATATAAAGTGAATTTCTTGGACTCTTCTTCGGGAAAATGTTTGTGTCGCAGCTATTTTTTTCCCCCGCTCGTGGTTTTTACAACCAGTAAAAGATCCTTGTTGCTTCAACACCCAACTGCTCATACTCCACTTGGCTGCTATAAAGCAAGTCCGGTGCAAATAGTCGCTATTTTTGTACATTTTTTTTTTTTTTTTGGTACTTTTTACCCGTTGGCCATTGGAATTTTTTTTTTTTTTTTGGTACTATTTTACCCGATGTGCATTGGAATAAAGAGCTCAGAGTCTTTATTAAAAACAAGCTGCCTCTGTGGGTTGTTTTTGGGGTTTTTTTTTTGCTCTGGGGTGGGATTTTCTTCTCACCCTTGTTTCTGCCACAAAAAGGAGCACAGCTCTCCCGCCAGCACCTGCTTCTTGCATCAACAACCGCGGCAGACGCAGCACCAGGGTGAGACTTGTGCAACCAACTGTCACAAGCGCCCGCTCATGAGGGGGTTTGCAGGTGGGAAACCACCTCCTGTCACTATTTCTGGGGGGTTCAGCACCCAACTCTGCTCCATCCCTCACCCAGCTGGGTAGAGAATAACTCTGAGCATCCTCTGATCCCGTTTTCTGTCCTAGAGGTGGGAAATCACTGCTCGTCACTATTTCTGGGGGGCTCAGCACCCAACTCTGCTCCATCACTCACCCAGAGAATAATCTGAGCATCCTCTGATCCCATTTTCTGTCCTAGAGGTGGGAAATCACCACTCATCACTATTTCTGGGGGGTTCAGCACCCAACTCTGCTCCATCACTCACCCAGCTGGGTAGAGAGTATCTCTGAGCATCCTCTGATCTAGTTTTCTGTCTTAGAGGTGGGAAATCACCGCCCGTCACCATTTCTGGGAGGCTCAGCACCCAACTCTGCTCCATCACTCACCCAGAGAATAACTCTGAGCATCCTCTGATCCTGTTTTCTGTCCTAGAGGTGGGAAATCACTGCTCATCACTATTTCTGGGGGACTCAGCACCCAACTCGGTAGAGAGTACCTCTGAGCATCCTCTGATCCTGTTTTCTGTCTTAGAGGTGGGAAATCACTGCTCGTCACTATTTCTGGGGGGCTCAGCACCCAACTCTGCTCCATCACTCACCCAGAGAATACTTCTGTACCCGATGTGCATTGGAATAAAGAGCTCAGAGTCTTTATTAAAAACAAGCTGCCTCTGTGGGTTGTTTTTGGGGTTTTTTTTTTGCTCTGGGGTGGGATTTTCTTCTCACCCTTGTTTCTGCCACAAAAAGGAGCACAGCTCTCCCGCCAGCACCTGCTTCTTGCATCAACAACCGCGGCAGACGCAGCACCAGGGTGAGACTTGTGCAACCAACTGTCACAAGCGCCCGCTCATGAGGGGGTTTGCAGGTGGGAAACCACCTCCTGTCACTATTTCTGGGGGGTTCAGCACCCAACTCTGCTCCATCCCTCACCCAGCTGGGTAGAGAATAACTCTGAGCATCCTCTGATCCTGTTTTCTGTCCTAGAGGTGGGAAATCACTGCTCATCACTATTTCTGGGGGGCTCAGCACCCAACTCTGCTCCATCACTCACCCAGAGAATAATCTGAGCATCCTCTGATCCCATTTTCTGTCCTAGAGGTGGGAAATCACCACTCATCACTATTTCTGGGGGGTTCAGCACCCAACTCTGCTCCATCACTCACCCAGCTGGGTAGAGAGTATCTCTGAGCATCCTCTGATCCCGTTTTCTGTCCTAGAGGTGGGAAATCACTGCTTGTCACTATTTATGGGGTGCTCAGCACCCAGCTCTTCTCCATCACTCACCCAGCTGGGTAGAGAGTATTCTCACCCTTGTTTCTGCCACAAAAAGGAGCACAGCTCTCCCGCCAGCACCTGCTTCTTGCATCAACAACCGCGGCAGACGCAGCACCAGGGTGAGACTTGTGCAACCAACTGTCACAAGCACCCGCTCACGAGGGGGTTTGCAGGTGGGAAACCACCTCCTGTCACTATTTCTGGGGGCTCAGCACCCAACTCTTCTCCATCACTCACCCAGAGAATACTTCTGAGCATCCTCTGATCCTGTTTTCTGTCTTAGAGGTGGGAAATCACTGCTTGTCACTATTTCTGGGGGACTCAGCACCAAGCTCTGCTCCATCACTCACCCAGCTGCATAGAGAGTACCTCTGAGCATCCTCTGATTCCATTTTCTGTCCTAGAGGTGGGAAATCACTGCTCATCACTATTTCTGGGGGGCTCAGCACCCAACTCTTCTCCATAACTCACCCAGCCGGGTAGAGAATACCTCTGAGCATCCTCTGATCCCATTTTCTGTCTTAGAGGTAGGAAATCACTGTTCGTCACTATTTCTGGGGGGCTCAGCACCCAGCTCTGCTCCATCACTCCCCCAGAGAATACTTCTGAGCATCCTCTGATCCCCTTTTCTGTCCTAGAGGTGGGAAAGAGGTGACTGTTCCCCAAAAGTAAGCCCTTAGGTGGTGTCGTACTTTCTTTATCACTCCCAAATTACCCGTAAATCCCACAATTTAAGCACAATCTGGAGTTTTGCTCCTTGTTTGTTGTGTGGGTGTCTATTTTTGTCAGTCAGGTTGACGGTTGGACAAGATGATCTTTAAGGTCCCTTCCAACCTAGAAGATTCTGTTTAGCCCTCCAAGCACCGGTCCCAGTTTTTATTTCTGCCCCCTCAGCGTGTCCAGGGGCAGCGCTGGGCTCTGCTGGACCATGAGAAGAAGAATTTCTCCCGGGAGCTGTCGGGATGGGGATGTTTCCCCCCTCGTTCCGAGGCAGAGAGGGACCGACCTTGGGTCCCAGCCCGTGCACACACTCCCTCGCCTCTGCTCTTGGCACCAGCAACTTTTCCCGAATGGAAAGTGAGCTGAAATAACCCCTACCCCCAGCCTAAGATTGCATTTAAATAGCTTTAAAATAAAAAATAAAAAAAAAAATATAAATCAAAGCCAAAGTTGGCATCGAGAGGGCAAAATGAGGCCTCAGGGGAGCTCCTCGTGCCTCGGAGGGTGGTGCTGGATCCTCCCCAGCCAAATCCTCAGGTGGATGATGCCACCTTCACCCATGTCATCAAAGGGAAGAGCAGCTCCCGTAGGTGGGTGACTGTCACAGGGGGTGACAAGCAGCAGGCCCCACACCTGGGGGGGGTCTCCTCCCCCTGCACTGATTCTGCCGGCAGCACGGTCCTTATAAACTCTGCCTTGGTCATAACCCAGACCAAAAGGCCGTTGTGCTGTATCACGGGCACAATAAAGTGAATTTTGGCATTTATTTTTATTTTTGCATCTGCCCAAACCAGGTTCTGGGTCGGAGCTGGGGCCAGTGGGAAGCAGGGATGGAGGTAGGGGTGGAGGCAGGGATGGAGGCAGGGATGGAGGCAACAGCTCCAGCTCCTTCACAGCCTCTGCCATAGAGAAACATCTTGTCCCTGCCCTCCCTCCTCTCATTCCCAGCCCTTTTCTCTGCAACCCTCAAGTAGTTTCTTTATGGACAGAAGATAGACTTCCAGTTGGCTTTTTCTTTTTTTTTTTTTTTCCCCAAGCACAAAGCACGAGGACAAAAAAAAAGGGCTGTTCTGTTTGGATAACCAAATCATCCGAGAGTGTTAAAGCATTAATCACAACAAGGGGAACGACAGGCTTTCCCAGTGACAAATATCCCCTTGATTAAGGCAGAAAAGAAAAATCCCGCCCTAACTACGGAGACGTGGAGTTTTAATCAGCCTTAACGAAGCAGAACTCCTGTTTGTACGCAACTAGAAACAGAAAGCATCATTTAATGTCTGTCAATTAGTGTCACGCTCCGCCGCGAACAGATCCATCAAGATTAAATAGTGTCTAATGCTGACACAACATTTACACTTGTTTGTGCCAAATCATTTATTGAAAGCTAAAAAAAAAAAAAAAAAAAGAAAAAAAAGAGAGAGAGAGGAGAAAAAAGGCTGCCTTTGGATAATGTAACTGTTGACTAACATTTGCATGCAATAAACCACATACTTGGCAAGGACTCGCAGGACAGGAGCCAAGAAAAATCTTCAGCTTGACCTACACAACATTTGCAAAGCAGAGCAGTGGGAACAAGCTCGCTACACGGAGCTATAAACAGGGGATGGAAAAGGCAAAGGACACCCAAAGTGCCAGGTGCTTCCCCCCACAACAGTTTTGGTACCTGGTGACCACAAAGATGCTTTGCAGGGAACAACATTTCAGGGATGAGCACTAGGATGCACCTCTTGGGACGTGCGGATGCTCCTCAAGGAAAGAAGCAAGAAGAGCCAGAAAGAACAAGGTTCTTAAAAACCCTTGAGGGTTTTCAGTATTTCTTATTGTGGATGCTCTTGCCATCCACAGGAGCCCTTCCTTTCTCTCCAACCCAGCCAACTCCTTGGTGGCAATGCCATCCCACAGCAAGGACTCTCACAGCCTCTTTTGAGGTGTTTTCCCCCACTTTGAGCCACCCCATCAGCAGTGATGCCCAAGGCAGGGCATGTTAGGAAAACAAGGGAGAAGCCAAGTGGCACCATCACCGGGGCCCATTTTCACCACGATGGGCAGCCGATGGGGAAAGAAAAGGCAAAGGAGGAGGAAAAATTAAAATTAAAAATAAAAAAAAATACTTTGGAGACGTGGCAAAACGCAGCTTGGTGTTCCCATGGGAAACTCCTTCGCTGCCTCTCCCAAAAATCCAAGGCACATTCCTCCTCTTTCTTCTCTTATGGTCTGGGCACCATTTATTAAGAACAGCCAAAGGCGGAGAGAAATCCTCAGCGAAGGGCCCTGGAAGTGCTTCCAAAGGCTCCTGCCTGCCATGATTTACAGCAGCCCGCTCACAGAAGGGAAAGTCGAGAGATAAGACAAGTATTTTTACAGGAAAAGGAGTTAAGAGGGGAGCAAATATGGGTGGGTTTTGTGTCAAAATGCGCCGCTCTTGGAAGAAAAAGGAAACTGGGCAAAGAAAAGGTTTTTGGAGTCAGGTATTTGGGTGTCTGAGCAGATGGATTCAGGCTCGTTGCTTTGTTCCCCAGCCCAAAATAGGGAAGAGAGGGGGATGAGGGGCACAATGTTTGTCACCCGTGGTCACATCGCTGCGGACCCCCTGGCAATGCCCCCAAAAGGGGGCAGGGGGGGATGAGAGGCTCAGAAGGGAGCTGGGGGGTCTGGGCTCTGCCTCCAGCCGTGCTGCTCGGGGGAGTGTGTCTTTCCTTCTGCTCAGGGAGCTGGCAGGGGCAGCAAGGACATAAGGGAGGCTCCTGCAGGACATTCCCACCGGCCGGTGCCGGAGCACGACAGGAATCTCCGCAGAGGCAGCGGGGGAGGATGCTCACGGCGCTGCAGCTCTGGGTTTTGCCCAATTCTCTTCTCACTTCGGGCTTGTTCCAGCACTAGGGTTTGGGTATCTCATAGAGACGAGCCATGCACCTCTTCTTTTCATCCAGAGCCTTTTGGGGCGACCAGATTGCCAGAAAAGTGAGGGTTTTTTTTTTTCAAACTGGAGGTGGTGTAACCCCTGAGCCCTGGCTGCCCTGAGCCTCCCAGGGAGATACGGGCTGTGTCCCCAGCACGGTGGCCAGCAGGACCAGGGGGGGAGATTCTGGGGGGAGACACCCCCCACCCAGGTGCTACCTCCAGCTCTGGGGCCACCAACAGCAGAAGGACCTGTTGGAGTGGGGCCAGAGGAGGCCACGGAGATGCTGGGAGGGCTGGAGCCCCTCTGCTGGGAAGGGGGGCTGAGAGAGTTGGGGGGTTCAGCCTGGAGAAGAGAAGGCTCTGGGGAGACCTCAGAGCCCCTTCCAGTCCCTCAAGGGGCTCCAGGAGAGATGGGGAGGGACTCTGGATGAGGGAGGGGAGCCCTAGGAGGAGGGGGAAGGGTTTGACCCTGAAAGAGGGGAGATGGAGCTGAGATGTGGGGAAGAACTTGTTTGGTGGGAGGGTGGTGAGAGCCTGGCCCAGGTTGCCCCGAGAAGCTGTGGCTGCCCCATCC